>NC_143532.1:2500-302500 GCF_031878675.1 Megascapheus bottae | reverse complement strand
TGGAGGCTAAAGAGGGAATGAGGTTCCAAATCATAGTGTCACTTTTTATTTTTTTGGGGGTGGGTGGGGAGCCACAGTGCCACTTCTGGCTTTTTTTGTGTATGTGGTATGAGGAATCAAACCCAGGGCCAGAAGTGGCACTCTACCACTAGGCCAAACTCCTAGCCCCTCTGAGTCTCTTTGTACGCAATGCTAGTAGCACTCCACAGATTGAGCTACAGTGCCACTCCCCCTTTTTCTGAATAGCTTGTTGGAGGTAAGTGTCCCACGGCTTTTCTAGCTGGGCTGACGAGGAAACTCGGCCCTTAGATCTCAGCCTCCTGAGTAGTTCGGATTATAGGGTGGGCCACCGGAGCCTGACAATAGTCTCACTTTTGGCCACTGGGCCTGGGAAATCCCTTATTCCAAGTCCCAGTGTATTTCCAGCGTACACACAAGCCGAGGATAACCAACGCTGGCCCTTCAGATTTCGGGGCTGCAGGTACCGTGGTATGCTGTGTGAGCTGTTGAATTAACTGATGCTGCCCTGGAAAACCAACTTGGAGAAGTAGGATCGCGCGGACGCCTTCCCTCCTGGTGTGCCCAGGGTGGCGAGGCTGGCCGCCACGCTTCCCTTGGCGTCCTCCGGCACGCCTTCCAGTGACAGGCCGAGCCCCCCCCTCCCGACCTCGCACCCAGCTGCCCGGGAGTGAACCGGCGTTCAGCCGCGTCCGACTCCGTTCTCGGACTAAACCGGTCTCCGACTCGGAACGGCCCCTCGCCCCCGCCGTGGAGGGGCGCCGCGGCCTCTCGCACTGCCCTCACCCGCCGCGGACTCGGCACAGACGGCCAGACGGAGCCAGGGCCGCCGGGTGCGGACGGCCGCGGTCCCCGCGGACAGGCGGCCGCCGGCCCTCGCCCGCCCCCGCCGCGGCCCCTGCGGCGCCCGCCCGCCGCCTCACCCGAGGCCGGTTGCCGGTGTCCAGCTCGATGGCCCCGTGGGCCAGCTTCATGGCGCTCTGCAGCGGCTTGGCCGCGCCGTCCCCGGCCGCCGCGGCCATGGCGCGGCGAGGGGAGGCGAAGGCGCGGGGCGGGGCCGGCGGCCGCGAGAGCGGAACGGCGTGAGGAGGGCTCGCCAGAGCCGTCCAAGCCGCGGACCGCAGGAAGGGGCCCCGCCGCGCTTCCGGCGGCCTCGCCGAGCGACTTCCGCCCGCGACGGCCGGGGGGCGGGGCCTGTCGGCCGGGGGCGGGCCTTCCCCGCGGACGAGCGCGGCGATTGGCGGGAGGGACCGCCTGGCGTCCTCGCCCGGAGCGGCGGAGCGCGGCGGCCGGCGCCTCTCTGTCTGGGGCCGCCCCAGCCGCCCGCCCCGGCCCGGTCCTCAGCCCCAGGCCAGCCCAAGGCTCCGGGTCTCGCCGGCGCCGAGGGTCTAGCCTCGGTCTGCCGCTCCTTCGCCCTTCGCCCCTCGTCCGGCTTCCAGCGCGGTCGGCTCGCGAAGCCTGGGCGAGTGGGGCCGAGAGGCGGCGCCGAGGGAGCCGGGACAGGACCGGGGCCGGGCCCGGGCAGGGCCGAGGCGGGGCCGGGGCCCGGCCGAGCGGCCTCAGACTCGAGCCCAGCGGCCGGGCCGGGCTCAGGCCACGGCCGCCTCCATGAAGCGGGACCGGCTCGGCCGCTTCCTGTCGCCTGGGGCGGGCCGACCGCGCGCGGGCTCGGGCGGCGGCCGGGCTCGCGGTCGTCCCTCCCGCGGCGGCGGGCCGGGCGTGGACGGGGCGGCCGCCTCGGCGGCGGCGGCGGCGGCGCGGGCCTGCGGGGACGCGGGCGAGGACGGCGCGGACGAGGCAGGTGGGTCCGGCGCGCCCTCGGGCCCTGGCCGCGGGCGGGTCCCGGGCGTGGGGCGGGGGGACTCTGCGGGCCGCGCCCCCCTCGCCTGCTGCCCTGACCTCTGGCGGGACCGAGCGCCTTTTCGCGCGCGGTCTCCCGAGCTCGCTGGTGGTGAAGCCAGGCAGGTGTGGCTTCAGGATGTTTGCTTAACTTCTCTGAACTCGATTCCCTCTTCGGCCGAGAATCGGGGTGACAGCGGGGTGGTGTGGCTGGCTTGTTCTCGGCCTGGCTGTTGGTGTGTGCGCACACAGTGGTGGGTAGGGTAACGGCAACAGTGCACTTCGCGTTTATGCAGTGCCTCCTGCCCATTCGGGGACACCCTTCCCAAGCACTGCCCGCTCGTCCCCCTGGGGGGCAGGCAACCAGGTGACTTTGCCTACACTTGGACCCCTTGGGATGGGCAAACAGGAAGTTGTTTCCTTGAAGACCTCGCAGGGGCACAACTCCTTCATTTCTGCCTTGGAATGAGAGCAGAAATGAAGTTCTGTCTCCATGCCTGGAGGCCTTTAAAATGCTTTTGGTGGTGGCCGTATTCCCAGCACTCAGGAGACTGAGGCGGGAGGATGGTATTCAAGGTCATTTTGGGTTACTTATTGAGATCTTATCTCAAAAAAATTGTTTTTCTGGAAGATTTCTTGACCAGTGGCTCTCTGAAGAAGCCGACTGTTGATCCTCCTAAGCCTGGCTGCTAGTGTTTTGGGGAGGCCCCAAGAAGGTCCTGGGAAGATGGCAGGGAGTGTGAGTCTCAGGCTTGTCACAGCCAACCGTGGCTCTCTGACCCTCACATCTGCTGCTTGGCCAGGAGCAAGCCGGGCTCTTACCATGGGGCACTGTCGCCTCTGCCATGGAAAGTTTTCCTCACGGAGCCTGCGAAGCATCTCTGGCAGGGCACCAGGGGCGAGCTCAGAGAGACCGTCCTCTGGGGAGCGTGTCTTCATCAGGGACTTCCAGTGCCTGCTGGGTGTGGCTGTGCACCAGGACCCAGCCCTGCCTCAATTTGTCTGCAAGAACTGCTACTCCCAGTTCTACCAGTGCCACAGCCTCCTCAGGTCCTTCCTGCAGAGAGTCAACGCCTCCCCAGCTGGCCAACAGAACCCTTGTTCAAAGTAGGCTTTTGTTCCATTACTTGGGATGTTTAAGGGTCCAGAAGCCTATGTCCTGGCTGCTGTTGTAGGGCAGGAAATATGCTGGTGGTGGGTGAATGAGCCATGCCTGTTCTTGCAAAAGCTAGTGTGAGTGCCACAGTACTATTGTGAGATGACCAGGGTGTGTGCTGTGTCAGTAAGGTTTACACGGGTCCAAAGAATGGGACCAGCCATTACAGGGGAAGAGGACAGCCGCCCACAGAGTGTTACTGTGCAGAGAGGTGTCTGGGGAAGAGTGAGGCTTCTGAGGCTCCTTTCAGGGAGCCCTGTAGCCGACAGGACTGGTCATGGACACACACATTCCTTGCAGGATTGGTGCTCAGCCCCCCACAGTGGCAGAGGAGGGTACATATCTGGGTGAGTCTACCCCTGGTGCCATCATCGTGGGCTTTGCAGTCTGGGCTGGATGTTGGCCAGCTGTGGGGCTGATATCTCTGTTGACTCTCCTCAGTTGATCTGATCTCTTCGAGTCCCCACTGCCTACACGGCTTAGTGGAGTGGGTGCACGGACATGCGGCCAGCTGCAGGGCTCTACCCAGCCTCCGGAGGACACTGACCTCAGAGTACTACGGCATCCTCCAGGCAGTGTGGGGTTGTGGTCAGGGCCATGACTACACCATGGACATGGACGCCAACTGCAGAGCCTCCTTGCTGGACAGTGCACTGGCAGTCAAGTGGGTGAGGGACAAGGAGACGGCACCACGGCTAGCCCAGGACATTGAGTCTAGCCCCACTGGGGCTGCTTCTCAGGTCTACCATGGCACAGGAACTGCAGTTGGGGCTGAGACCAAAATGCTTCCCGCTCTGGATACAGTCCCACCACCTTCAGATGGCAGCTCTTTGGGATCTGAGCCAGGGCCCCAATCTCAGCCAAGCCTGGCCCCCAGTAAGACTCCAGGTAGGAGGCATCTTTGCCCTGTTATAGACCTAGACTCCTATTTTTTTTTTTTTTTAAATTCTGGTCCTGGGGCTTGAACAGGGCCTGGACTCTTTCCCTGAGCCTCTTTGTTATCATGCCTACTGCTCTACCATTTGAACCAAAACACTACTTCCAGATTTTTCTAAGTAGTTTACTGGAGATAAAGAGTCTCACAGACTTTCCTGTACAGGCTAACTTTGAACCGTGATCCACAGATCTCAGCTCCTGTGTAGGTGTGAGCCACCTGTGCCAGCTTAGTAGGGGATCTTTAACTCAGGACCCTGTGCTCTCACTTGGCATTTTTCTTTTGCCAAAGGGTAGCTCTCTACCACTTGAACCAGAGTTCCAACTTCCAGTTTTTTGGTGGTTAATTGGGAGACAGGAGTCTCACAGACTAATGCCTGTGACAGCCCTCAAACCATGATCCTCAGATCTCAGCCTCCTGAGTTGCTAGGATGATGAGGTGAGCCATCAATGCCCTGCCTGGAGTCCTGTCTTGAGCTGGGTAGCTTCTTCTGCAGAAAGCTATCTGGGCATTGTAGTCATGGTGTGGTGAATAAAGGGAGCTGGTATGAGAAGACAGGGGGCCAGCCTGAGTACCTCTACAACTTGCCTCTGCCCTTGACAGCTGAGAGCGAGGATGAGCCACCAGCCTGGCTTAACTTCTTGTTCCTTCAGGAACAGGCCCCTGTGTCACCAGTGCCTGAAGAGATGTGCTTGTCTAGTGTCTAGTGTTCTTCTGAGCCTGTGCTTAGGCAGAGGATACTGATTGTTCTTGTGGGCTGAGGGGGCTGAAGGAAAGAGAATGGGACTCTTGTCGGTGGGGCATGGAGTGTAGGCAGTGTGGCAGCCTCTTCTGCTGACTTGCAGAGGGCAAACAAAGCCCCTCTGTAGGGCCCGGCCTCCACCCTGTGCTGTGGGTGGTGTATAGCTCTTGCTGCAGGTGTCAGGTTAGGAGGGCGTGGGCCAGTCTTCTGCTCACCTGTGGACTTAATGTGCGAGTGCCCCTGTCTCTACAGGTGTTCATCTGGCTTCTTTTGAAAATCTAGAGTGGGTCTACAAAACAAACAAAAAAGCAGGTACCTAGATGGTTTAGGTAGTCACAGGAACACAGATGAGATGACACAGCACTGGGGTGGGGACTAGGAGGTCTTGTATCACAGGTATTTTAGAATGCTTGGCTTTATAAACAATACACAAGCTATTTTGACAATTGTCGTTTAAAAAAAAAATGGGACTCGATAGTTCATATCTGTAATCCTAGCTACCTGGGAAGCTGAGGCCTAACAAACTACAGTTCAAAGCTGGACAGGAAAGTTTTTGAGACCCCATCTTCCCATTAATTAGTAAAATACTGGAATGAAGACATGGCTCAAATGGTAAAGGCACAGCCAGACAAGCATTAGGCCTCTTAGTTCAAGGCCTGCTGCTCCATCCCCCAAAAGGACAAAGAGCAGCCCTAGGAGGGGCCAGACTGCTGGCCGCTGGCACTGCCTGGGCTTTTGGATGAGGCTGGCTTAGCAAGGGTAAGAGGGCATTTGAGGCCAGAGCCTCCTAGGTTGTCATTAGACAAGGATAGTGCCCCTTGCAGGTGAGACTCTTACTGTGTGTGGTGTTGGTGACCAGAGTCTGTTTTTTGTTTCCCAGGGCAACTAGGTGAGAAGCAGGTTCCATCTCCAACCTCGGATGATCGGGTAAAAGACGAGTTCAGTGACCTTTCTGAGGGGTGAGACAAGAGTGGGTTTAAAAAGCCTAAAATTTCTTCTTCAAAAATCAGACTCAGCTATCCTAGAGCTGCTGCAGACTGGCTCTCCCTCCCTCTGAGAAGAGGAGAAGAGTGTGGCTTAGGAGTTAGAGGTGTCTGGCTCCTTACTGGGCATTCAGTCTCAGCGCAACAGAACTGTACTACAGGGATTTTGGAAGAGCAGTGTGGAGTTGCTTGTCTGACCTGTCCCAGGCTTGGCCCTCTACTATTGCCTATGCATTTGTTCCTTCAAGGCCTTAATTTTGTGCCAGCCCTGGATTGTGGCCCTTTGGGATGAGGATAGTATAGAAGCAGAGGACCTATGTTGGAGGGGCACAGCAGGTCTGTCAGCTAAGTTCAGAACTGCCTCCCTCATGGGCTCAAGTAGAGTGCAGATGAACCTCCATCCACATTGGGAGGTGCTTTTCCTAAGAGAATGGGCTGTTCCTAAACTGCTAGCAGTGTTGGCTCCTCCTCCATTCAGGTGCTGAGGACCCATGGAAAACAACACCCTGGTCTTTCTAATCTGGCTGTGTTTGCTGTCTAACAGAGCCAAATGGTGATTCATATTTAAGGGTGAAGGTCACAGGATGTTTTCTTGCCTTTGAGAACTTTGAAATGGCTGTCTGTCAGCTTGAGTTCACGAAGGTTGGGTGACATACTAACATTCTCAGAGTGCACCTACCAGAGACTCACCTTCAGCTTCTGGGTCCCACAGGAAAATTCTGAATTAAGAGTCCTAGCCCTAGCAATGTTTGCATATGGGGGATTGTTAGTTGTTTAATTTCAGTGACCCCCCTGCTTGCCCTTCCTGTTAGAAAGTGGAGGAAATAAATTGGGAATTCGTGAATTTTAGATTTGCTAAGACATTTTCAGATGAAGTGAAGCTCTGGGATGGGATTTATGGGCTGTGGGATCTGTGTGGTATCTTTAGACAGGAAGACCTGCTTGGGTCTGTATGCACCCCCAGGGAAGGCTTTACTGAAGGCTCTGTCATCTCTCCTAGAGACTTCCTGAGTGAAGATGAAAATGACAAGAAGCAACACACACAGTCCTCGGATGAGTCCTTTGAGCCTTACGCAGAAAAGAAGTAAGGGTACAGCCCTGCCTCAACACTGGGGCCCCGAGGGTGGTGTCAGAGTCTGCATCTGATAGCCAATGGGGATGGGGCGTAGAGATCCCACTTCCTAACCAGCTTCCTGTTTTTCCTTTGGTCTAGGCTTCCAAGGTGAGAGTGTGGCTTTTAAAAAGTGAGCCAGGCTAGTTTGAAAAGCCAGGTGGGCTGGCGAGTCTGGAAGGAGAATTCCTCTGTTTGTCACTTCCTTCTGGTGGTTTGGGGACCTGATGAGAGTGTTGTCACGAGGTAGCAGGCAGTCCCCACCGAGGAGGTAGTCCAGGAGTACCCATCATGCTGTTCTTTCTGCTCCCTGAGCATGTTCTCTGTGAAACTAAGGGACCTAGACTGTTAGCTTCTAATGCTGTACTTTTGCAGCCAGGCTGTGGTCCACATCCTTGTTGAATGTCTCTGTGACTCTTGCTTTGATCTTCACTTCTCAATGGCTGGTTTCTCTTAGATCCCTTTTTCCCCACTCCTGTGCCAGGAGTGCCCACCTACCCAATATGGCCCAGAAGGGAAATCCAAAGAGCAAGCAGATCTCCTCAGTTTTATCCATCAGCCAAGGAAACTTTTAAAAAGGTTAAGAATAAGCATATGTGATTTTTGTTTTGTTTTGGCCTGTCCTGGGGCTTGAACTCTGGGCCTCAGAGCTTTCCCTGGGCTTTTGTGCTCAAGGCTAGTGCTCTACCACTTGAACTACAGCTCCACTTCTGACTTTCTGTGGTTAATTGGTGATAAAAGTCTCCTAGAGGGGCCGGGAGTTTGGCCTAGTGGTTAAAGTGCTTGCCTAGCATGCATGAAGACCCGGGTTCGATTCCTCGGTACCACATATGTAGAAAAAAGCTGGAAGTGGTGCTGAGGCTCAAGTGGTAGAGCTCTATCCTTGAGAAAGTCCAACGACAGTGCTCAAGCCCAGACTGGCAAAAAAAAAAAAAAAAAAAAGTGTCCTAGACTTGTCCAAGCTGTCTTTGATGAACCTCGATCCTCAGATATCAGTGTTCTGAGTAGTTAGGATTACAGGTGTGAGCCACCCAGTGCTGTGTGTTTTTTTGTTTTGTTTTAAATCAGTTTACATTTGTTATGGGAGGGTTATTGGGGGAGGGGATTTCACTTACATTTCCATACATATGTGCAATATATTCCACTCAGTCTTTCTTCATCATTCTCTTTCCCAAAACAATTTCAACAGGTTTTATTGTTTTAGCTATTTTCATAGTTACAAACAATTCAACCATATTAATTCTTCATCCTCCTTGTTATCTTCAACGCCTTCCTGCTAGGGTACACCCTTCCCATCCTCTATTCACCAACAGCTTTCATTGGGGTTCTTCATGCTATTTTTATTTGCACTCGGAATGTCAGAGACTCCCCCCTTTTTTTTGTCAAAGTCCCAACTTTCTTTATGGAGAGAGAAATAAAAGACTAAGAGGCATGGGGAGAGATAGAAATCAGAACGTAGGACTGTGCCAGTGGGTAGACTGGGACCCAAAGAGGGAGGAAGTCTATTGATGCTTACACGGAGGTGTGGGCTGCCATGAGGAAACCCCTCTTCCTTCTCAGCTGCAGCTAGGTTGGAGCCACTGGTGTGGGGTGGGGGGGGGGCAGGCAGGTGTGAGGGAGAGGTTCTGAGCACCTGCTGGGCAGTCACAGCCCATTAGGACCCCAAGTGCAAACATGTTCCTCTAGTGAGAGAGGCATTTGCAGCAAAAACTGGACTCTACAAGAAGTAGAGCCAGGTGGCAGTGGACAGAGCTCTCTTCATGTGTTGACTTGGAGGTTACTTGGCCCCTCAGACTTGACAGTGTCAGACCCATCCACACTGAGGACAGGACCCCTTGCAGCCCTGGTCTAAATGTCTAATCCACACTTTGACCTCCTCAGTTCTCTTTGCTCAGCCTTTAGACAGAGTTGACTATCTGGGTCACCCCTAAAAGCTGAGTTTCCAGTGTGTGACCAGATGTACTGCTTCCAGCCAGAGAACCGCCAGAGCCAGCCAAGGACACAGTAGGGTTAGTGGTGTTCACTAACCCTGTGGTGGGACACAGCACGAGGACTGCATGCTCTGTGCAGGCTCCTGATCAAGAAGCCTGCCACCACACTCAGTGTATTGATGCAGACTGACTTCCTGCTGGGGCTGGCTGCAAACTCTATGTTCCCCCTCTCGTCTCCCCAAGTCTGAGATTACAGATGTGAGTGGCCAGCTTTTTTTTTTTTTTTGACATCTTGTTTTATTAGTTTCATGATATAAGCCCTCCTTGAACTTGTAATCCTCCTGCCTTAGCCTCCCCAGGGCTGGGATATTCAAGCATATGCCACCATGCCTCACTACTTCCAAGATGTGTTAAATTTACCTTGTTAAATATATAATTAAGCACATTCATAATGTTATACCATTTCTAAACTTTGCATCACCCCGAATAGAATCTGTGTGTCCATTAAGCAAATGTTTTCCCTAATTCTTTCTTCAGGCCCTGGCAGCCACTAACACTGGCATCCATTTTAGGTAGCTCTTTTCAGTGGAACATACTATTTGCCCTTTTGCAGTCAGTTTCCTGAACCTGACATCCATGTGTGAAGCATGTATCACACCTTTTAAGCCAGTTCTAAGGTTAGAGTTCAGGGCCTTGTACTTGCTGAGCGGGTGCTCTGTGACACTTGAGACATATCCCAGTCCCCGTTAAAAAACAAGCAAATGGGGGCCGGGAGTTTGGCCTAGTGGTAGAGTGCTTGCCTAGCACACACGAAGACCCAGGTTCGATTCCTCAGTACCACATACATAGCAAAAAGCCAGAAGTGGTGCTGAGGCTCAAGTGGTAGCGCGCTAGCCTTGAGAAAGTCCAAGGACAGTGCTCAGGCCCCGAGCCCAGCCCAGGACTGACCAAAAAAAAAAATGAGGGTTGGAGATTTAGCTCAGCTGAAGAGCCCTTGCCTGGCAAGTTGCAAGGCCCTGAGTTTGGTCCTCAGCTCTGGGGAAAAAAAAGAAAGGTGTAAAAAACAAATAACAAAAAAAACCACAGGTCATAGGATTTTAATTCAGGGCTTGGGCATGGTCCCTGAGCTTTTTTGCTCCAAGTTAGTGTTCTACCACATGAACCACAGCTCCACTTTGCTTTTTAGTGGTTAAGTGGAGATGAGTACAGACTTTCCTGCCCAGGCTTGCTTTTTTTTCTTTTTTTGGCCAGTCCTGGGGCTTGAACTCTGGACACAGCATTGGGCACTTTTGCTTAAGACTAGAGCTCTACCACTTGAGCCACAGCACCATTTCCAGCTTTTTCTGTGTATGTGGTGCCAAGGAATTGAACCCAGGGCTTTGTGCATGCTAGGTGAGCACTCTACCACTAGGCCACACTCCAGGCTTGCTTTAAACTATGATTCTCCAGATCTCACCCTCCTAAGTACATACAATTATCAGCATGAGCAACTGGTACCCAGCTGCTATTTTTTGTTTCTAAGTGTTTTTATTATTTGATGCAAAAGCTGGAATCCCCTAAAAGCTGGGGTTTAATTCTAAGCACTGGGGAATAAAATAAGAAAGAAAAGATAGTGTTATATATTTTTCTATTCTCGAGGGATGGAAATTACCTTAGGCCCATGAAGGCTAGGCAAGTCATTTACATCTCCAGATCTGAAGGTAATGGTTTTATTGATTGCCAGTCCTGGGGCTTGAACTCAGGGCCTAGCCATTGTCCTTGAGCATCTTTTGCCCTCTACAACTTGAGCCACAGCGTTTATGGTATTTTGTGTTTATGTGGTACTGGGGAATTGAACTCAGGGCTTTATACATGCTAGTCAAGCACTCTAGACCACATTCTTAGCCTGAAGTAATGTTTAAATTAGTATAAAGGTAATGTACAGAGGGGTTATAGTTATGTGAGTCAAGTAGAATACATTTCTTGCCACAAGCTGGTGGCTACCCCCATAATCCCTGTTACCCGGGACTGAGGTTGAGGATCACCATTCAAATAGGCAACAAAACCCAACCACCAGAAAACTGGAGGTAGCACTGTGGCTCAAAGTAGTAGAGCACCTGCTCTGAGCAAAAAAACTCAGGAACAGCATCTAGGCTCCCAAGTTGAAGGCCCACAATTGATAAAGTCATAGATTTTCCTTCCTGAGCTGGCTTTGAACCTCATTTCTCAGATCTCAGCCTCCTGAGTAGCTAGGATTACAAGAGTGAGCCACTGTACCCATAGGCTTGGGATTTTTTTAAGCACTCTGTTCCATCTATCTTTCCCCCTCTCCCCTCAGGCTCAGGGCCTGAGCACTGTCCTTGGACTTTCTCAAGGCTAGAGCTCTACCACTTGAGCCTCAGCACCACTTCTGGCTTTTTTCTATGTATGTGATACCAAGGAATTGAACCCGGGTCTTCATGCATGTTAGGCAAGCACTTTCACCACTAGGCCAAACTCCCGGCCCCTGTTCCACCTATCTTGAGATTGTTTTAGGGGTAGGTGATTAAAATGGTTCCAAAAGTACAAGTGGTACCGAGGCTTCTGTGCCACTACCTTGTGCATGCCTTCCTGAGGTGGCCACTCCCGGCTGCTTAGCCTCCCAGGATTGTGCTGGCTAGGGAACAATTTTGGAGGTCTGGGAATGTAGCTTAGTGGTAGTCTTTGGCCAGCATGCTTGAAGCCTGGGGTTTGATTCCTCAGTAGCATATACTCAGAATAGGGTGGAAGTGGTGCTGTGGCTCAAGTGGCAGAGTGCTAGCCTTCTATACAGACAGGTTCAGGGACAGAGTCCAGGCTCGGAGTTCAAGGCCCAGGACCAGCCCAAATGCACATACAGACTTCTCACAGAAACGTGTCATTGAAGCGTGAGGAAAAATCTTTGAGGTCTAAAGATCACAGAATCATTTGCTAGAACAGAAACGTCAGTCTAGGCACATGGTTTAGGCACATGGTTTTTTTCAGAGTCTCTACTAAGAGGCAAGAAAGCAAAGAATCCAAGAAGGCTGAAGAGCCAAAAATTCGAAGGAAGCCTGGGCCTAAGCCTGGATGGAAGAAGCAGCTCCGCTGCGAGAGGTAAGGTGGGGGCTGATTCTTTCACTGTGGGGGAACCTGCCTGCCAGGTGGCAGCTCCATGTGTGGTCTGCCTTTCAGGGAGGAGCTTCCCACCATCTACAAGTGTCCTTACCAGGGCTGCACGGCTGTATACCGTGGGGCCGATGGCATGAAGGTAAGAAGAGTGGCTGCTCTTTCGGGTCAAAAGCTGTTTTCTGGGTGGGTGAGAAGGCCTGGTGGGTGTTAGTATGGGCATGGTGGAGACACAAAGTTATTTTCTGAAGTCTGAGGTACAAAATGACTAAGGACTTGAATGAGCCTCTGCTGACAGACTCAACCACAGCTAGCCTGGCCCTAGAGGAGGATATGGAGCCTGCTCTTTTGTTCTGCTCTATAGTTCTAGGTGTACATTCATGTTGGTGTGCGTAGCAGCCAATAGTTAAGACATCCAGAAGATCTGGAGAGTGCTGCATGGGGACTCTTTGGAAGTGGGGTTTATCTGGAGAAAGCACAAGGGTCTCTTGCCCTTCCTCTCTCCCCTCTGCAGAAGCACATTAAGGAACACCATGAGGAGGTTCGGGAAAGGCCCTGTCCTCATCCTGGCTGCAACAAGGTGTTTATGATTGACCGTTACCTGCAACGCCATGTGAAGCTCATCCATACAGGTACCTGCCTCAGGCTGATCCTCTGAACAAGCACAGATTTGACTGGTGGTGGACAAACCCACCCACGAGCAGACATGCCCAGGTGGCTTACAAGAGCTGGGATACATCTTAGTAGCAGGGCCTCATAGGTCATGGGGGTTTAGAAATCCTGGGGTTCCTCTGAGAGTTTTTGTGCTGGTTCTGAGGCTTAAACTTGGGGAACTATCCCTGAACTGCTTTTGCTCAAGGATAATAGTCTACCACTTGAGCTAAATTTCTGACTTTTTACGAGTTAACTAGAGATTAGACCCTCAATGGTTTCCCTGCCAGGCTGGCCTCAAACTATGATCCTCAGAACAGAGTCTCCTGAGTAGCTAAGCTGATAGCCCTGAGCCACCCATGCCTGCCCCCTCTGAGGGTTTTTTGTTTTTTTTAACAATTCTAATTATACCAATTTTGGACTATAGAAGTGACTTGTGCTTTATAGAAATGAAAAATAAGGATCTCCCACTCACATATCATACCATCTACCACCTGAGGATTTATTCTTCGATTTCCTCTGCATATACGTTCTAACCCTGGGTATCTAAAGTTATTGCAATTTTAATTTCCCCTCCCATACTAACCATTCATGATTTATACCAGTGTCTGTGGAAGGAATGTCAGATTTGTTATATATCAATCTCTAAACAATAAAGTTATTTTTAAGCTTGGTACAATGATTTATTTTATAGTCTTTTCTTTTTATTGGTTGGTCATGGGGCTAAAACTCAGCCTGGGTGCTATCCCTGAGCTCTTCAGCTCAAGGCTAGCACGCTCTATCACTTGAGCCGCCACAGGGCCACTTTCAGTTTTCTGGTAGTTAATTGGAGATAAGAGTCTCAGAGGCTAATGTGCCTGGGCAGGCTTTGAACTACGATCCTCAGATCTCAGCCTCATGAAATGCTGATTCCAGGCCTGAGCCACTGATGCCTGGCTAGTCTTTTCTTACTAAGACATGTTCATTTCTATTGCTGGGTCATTTACTTAACCATGTGACATTTTCCTGTTGACATTTGGGTTATTTGCACTTTTTTTTTTTTTTTTTTTTTTTGGTCAGTGCTGGGGCTTGAACTCAGGCCCTGAGCATTGTCCTTGGAGCTTGTACCAAGGAATCAAATCCAGGTTTTCATGCATGCTACATAATCACTCTACCATTAGGCCAAACTCCTGGACCCTATATGCACTTTTTGCTCTAAGCATTCTTACATGTAATTTCTTTAGGTTGTGAGCTTCAGGGACTGGGCCCAGGCCAGGGACTAGTGTTCAAGCAAGCAGCTTTCTAAAGATATAAAAACATAGATTCAAGTCTACAGTAGAGGACAAGCAAGTGTGGAGGTGGTGCAGGGGTGGGGCCATGGCTTTATACTGGGATGGGAGAACCTGACTTCCAAAGTAGACAGAGCCATTATACTTCTGCAGCGGTCTTATCCCCTCGGGGCTCCTTCCTCATTCTGGGGGATGAGTGCTATAGAGTGGCAATATTCTCATATAGCTTAGGAACCTTTAGTAGGGAAAAGCTCTGAAAGTGATCTCTCATCTGTAAATAAAGCTAGGTACCCAGAGGCCCTTGATTGGGCATACCCTACTTTGTGCTAGACAGTAACTGCTCTTCCTGTTCTAACAGTCAGACCGTCAGCCCTCAAGGGGCAGACCTGAGCATTTGGGGGCCCATGCTCAACGCCCTCTCTGGTCTTGCAGAGGTGCGCAACTACATCTGTGACGAGTGTGGGCAGACCTTCAAGCAGCGGAAGCACCTCCTTGTCCATCAGATGCGCCACTCAGGAGCCAAACCACTGCAGTAGGTGTGGGTGGGGTTTCTCCTCAATTCACCTCCTGAGGCTGAGCCAGGTTCACTCTTCCTCATCTGTCTCCTTGCCACCTCTGCCCACAGGTGTGAGGTCTGTGGTTTCCAGTGCAGGCAGAGGGCGTCGCTCAAGTACCACATGACCAAACACAAGGCGGAGGCTGAGCTTGACTTCGCCTGCGACCAGTGTGGCCGGCGGTTTGAGAAGGCTCATAACCTCAACGTACACATGTCTATGGTGCACCCTCTGACACAGACCCAGGATAAGGCCCTGCCTCTGGAAGTAGAGCCCCTACCTGGGCCCCCAAGCTGCTCTGGGACCATGAAGAACCAGGATGTGAAGCCAGAGCCAACCTGAGGACTGCAGGTGGATGATGTTGGGCAGCTTGACCTCAGCAAACACTGATGTGAGGTTTAAAGACACTTCAGTTTCCCTTATACCCCTTGGCACAGTTCTAGAACTGTGGAGCTCTAGGCTGCACCCACCACACACGTGCAGCTGCTGTGTCACAGGGGCCAGGGGGCACTTACTCCTCCCTAGGGAAGCAGCTCCATGTATTCCATATGGCCTTTTTATCTTCTGCTCTGGGACTAGCAGTTAATTTCTCTACAGACCACTGAGCTCTCTAGGGCTAGGCACAGATCATGAATAATGGTTAACTTTTCCTAACTAGAGCAACTAAGGAGATTAGTAATCCATTTTCTAGTGAACAAGACTTCCATGTTATGCTTGCAATAAATTATTTATAAGGGCTATGGATCAGGCACAGTCAGAAGAGACAAGGGTCCAGGTGGAGGTCAGGGTTAGGGTCACTCTTCTGCCTGCTCTGGAGGGCAGCGCACACCTCGGGGTCAGAAACTTCATGACCTGCCAACAGCTGCAAAGAAATACACTTCTCAGCCCTACAGTCCATCAGGGCAGACTGAGTGAGCTGTGTAAAGCCATGGCACCTGCTGGTAGCCACAATCCTAAGGGCCACAGTGCTGTAGACAACCTTTCCCAAGGTGTGAGATTGGCCCAGGGAGGCTGTTGTGGTTATTACCTTTGCTATGTTGGAAAAGCTCTGTTTTGGGCACTGAGGTATTAGCTGCAGTAGGAAAAGACGTGCTTCTGTGACCAGTTGTACAGGATTGCCCTAGAGAGATGGGTAATCACGGGGGGATGGCATACTGACTCAGCACTAGGAACCCCAAGTTCTTGGCAGGAACTGCCTCGGCCGTTGGGGAGCTTACCTGGAGGTGGGGGCTACCCTGGGGCTGGAGGCTCCTGCTGGCACACAGTGATACAGCACTTATGTCCCCATCCACAAAGAGCTGAACCAGCTTGAAGTACATGTCTACTGCAATAGCCAAGAAGGCCTCCTCCCTGACAACAGTATCTCCACGGAAGTGGGGCAAAAGACTAGAGGTAAAGATGAGATTACAAAGGACTTGAAGATGCTGAGGGTAACAGTAGAATGTCCACTCATCTGTGGAAGTGACAGACATTCTTCACCTGCTGGGATAATCCCAGGAAAACACAACCCCTTCTCACCACCCAGGCCCTAGAGGCTGGCGTTCATTCTGTTCGCCACCAAGGTGGGCTTGGTTACCTGTAGAAGGCAAACGGCAGCAGCCTGATATGCTGATCTGGGGCTAGGCGGAGGAGGAGATGCCCCAGGCCAGCATCTGCAACAGAGAGGAGCTCAATCAGTTGTCTGCCAGGTCTAGGCTTTCAGGAGATCTATGTCTAGTTGCCAACAATGGCATAAGGTATCTGGTTCTGATACCTGTCAGTGCTGTGGGACAAGAAGGGTCTCTATACTTCCTATCTGGGAAAATGAAGTTGATATCTTCACGCTGGAGAGCAAAGGCTGGGAGATGGGCGTGCAACCCTCCCCCACCACACAAAACCAGCCTGTGGATCCACTGCTGCAGACTGGTATAGTACTGTGGACCTCCCAAGTGGTTTGGCATGGCCATCTGTGACTTTAAATAAGTACATACTGAACTAGTACCCTACCTAAGGTGGAGTTTATAACTTGGCACAAAGATAAACTTGTGAAAATGAGCTTACAAAATGAGTTCTCAGGAGGCCTTTTCCCCCGTCATTGAAAAGTTGCTTCTGAAGAGAATGATAGCCCCCTTTGGCATCTCAGCCAACACTGACCTATTACAGGGCAGAGCCACCTTTCCATCCATGTCAGTTCTCAGAAGACTGCTTACCTGTCTCTGTCAACTGAAAGAGTACGAGCCAGGACACCTTCCTCCTCTCCAAGCACGCAAGGACCTCAGCACAGATGGCCACAGCCTTCATGAAGTCCCTGGCGTCCTGTGGCCCACAGAGAAGATCAAGCAGGTGTAATGCTGACCTCTGTGTTGACTGGACGAGGCTGGGTAGTTCAGCACTCAACAAGGGCGGGGGGGGGGGGGTCTTCTACAAAATCTAGAACTTGTGACTGTGTAAGAAGTGTCACCCTGGTCGGGTAAAAAGCTTTGTGTGAGAGAGTGTGCACATACTTCCAGCTAAGGCACCTTAAGGAAGACAATGTACCAAACAACCTGAGATGCCCAGAGGGCAATCTAGGACATCCTCTAGTATTCTAGTCCCAGGGGCATGAGGTTCCTCACCTGAAGAGTCCGACTTACCTGTGGGGTCAGATGTGATGAGAGCAGGCCAGTCAAGGAGAAGAAAAGGAGGCAGACCAACAGCTGCAGATAGAGCAGATCACAGTTGAGTGAACCTTGCTCTAAGCTTGACCTGCACCATCCTCCAAGTGAGCCTATGTGGCTAGGGCCCAAATCTTTTTATTAGAGGTGCCTGACCTGGAACTTGAACTCTAGCCTTGGGCACTGTCCAGCACCCAGTGCCCAACTACTTGAGCTGCAGGTCCACATCAGCCTTTTCTGATACTTAATTGGAGCTAAGAGTCTCCTAGGCTTTTCTGCCAGCGCTGGCTTCAAACCACGATCCGTGTGACCAAGAGTGGCCTAGTGGTAGAGTGCTTGCCTAGCATGCACAAAGACCTGGGTTTGATTCCTTGGTACCACATACACAGAAAAGGCCAGAAGTGGTGTTGTGGCTCAAGTGGTAGAGCTCTAGCCTCGAGAAAGCTGAGGACAGTGCTCAGGCCCCAAGTTCAAGCTTCAGGACTGGCAAAAAAAAAAAAAAAAAAACCAACCCTGAGGAAGTGGAAGTTACTGGTTCAGGTCTATAATCCTTGCTACTTGGAAGGCTGAGATCTGAGGATTGAGGTTTAAAGCCAACCTGGGCAGGAAAGTCCTTGAGACTTATCTCTAACCAACAAAACGTCAGAAATAAAATATGTGGGGCCGGGAGTTTGGCCTAGTGGTTAAAGTGCTTGCCTAGCATGCATGAAGACCCGGGTTCGATTCCTCGGTACCACATACATAGAAAAAAGCCGGAAGTGGGGCTGAGGCTCAAGTGGTAGAGCTCTAGCCTTGAGAAAGTCCAAGGACAGTGCTCAGGCCCTGAGCTCAAGCCCAGGACTGGTAAAAAAAAAAAAAAAAAAAAAAAAAGAAAATATGTGACTCCAATGATGGAGTCTTTAGCGAAAAAGCTAAGGGATAGTGCCCAGCCTTGAGTTCGGTGCCAGTACTAGCATCTGCCTCAAAAAAAAAAAAAACTTTAAACTTAAAAACTTGTTTAAAAAGATTTGTTAAAATAATAATCCAAGCCTACGACACCTGGCTCACACCTGTATCCTCCACTATTCAGGAGGCTGAGAGCTTAGGATCAAGCAAGGTTCAAAGCCAGCCCTGGGGCAAAAAAGGACCTGAGACTCTTAACTCCATTTAACCACAGAAAATGGGAAGCTGGGCTTGGCTCAAGGGTAGGGCAGAAGACTTGAGCTGAGGAGCTTAGGGACAGTGCCCAGGCCCAGGGGTGTGGTGGTAATCTTGAGTTGAAGAGCTCAGGGACAATGCCCAGGTTGAGTTCAAGCACCATGACCCCAGCTGGTGGTACAGTGAAGTCTGTGAGACACTGTGTGTGTGTGTGTGTGTGTGTGTGTGTGTGTGTGTGTGTGTGTGTGTGTGTGTGTGTGTGTGTGTGTGTGTGTGTGTGTGTGTGTGTGTGTGTGTGTGTGTGTGTGTGTGTGTGTGTGTGTGTGTGTGTGTCACTGTGTGCGCGCGCGTGTGTGCATGCGTGCGTGCGCGCGCGCGTTATGACCCATAACCTTTGTATAACTACTTAGGTAACTTTTTTAAAGAACTCCATTCAAAGTGAGCCTTGCACTAAAGAACAGGAGACTTATCTCCAATTAATCAAAAGAGTGCCAGCTTAACAACTAAGTCAAGAAATCTTGAGTCCCACTACTGAAGGAAAAAAAATAATCCAGGTCTTGCCTCCTCAGTTTCACAGTCCAGCTTCTTTAGCTGTCTCCCAATGCTTTCCTTCCCAGCTTCTTTAACTGCAAAGTGCAGAGCGGCAGCTGAAACCCAGGGCAGGTGGGGTGCAGGAGAAGCCAAGTCAGAGAAGAAACTGGGAGACAGAAAAACACCTGACTGTAGAGCCTGAGTCTTGCTTCTTTGTCATACCACTGGCAACCAAGTATTCATCTAGTCTAGCAGCCAAAGCCTGCCTTTCCAGCAGGGTACTTGGAGTAAGCAGAAGTGAGGCGTTTTGTTTTTGTCAATCAAGGGATTTTAACTTGGCCTGGGTGCTATCCCTGAACTTTTCAGCTCAAGGCTAGTGCTCTACCACTTTGAGGCATAGGGCCATGAGCCATCAGTGCCTGGCTAGCAGTGAGGTTTATGCCAATTCTACAGCTGTGCGTGAGGACCCAGCAGGGGCAGTATCAGCTCTGCACACTCGGTTGCGACTCTACATCTGAGGGCATTCTGAGGCGACAAGCACTGCTCACCTTGACCTAGGCTCTTGGGAGTCCAGTTCTCTGAGCCTGGAAGAGACATAGTACCACTAAAGCTTCAGTACCCCTGGTATTTGCCAGGGACAGAGAGGGTGCTCAGCAGCTTTATCAGTACATGTGTTTTCAACACTGTAAAAGTCTGGCAGAAAACTAGTACAACAATGCACAAGTTTACAATAACCATCATTGTAGAATTAGGCAAGGCATGCTTTTCTCATTTGCAGAGCAAGGTTTTGGCCCTCTAGCCATGGGGGACCCAAAGCCATTGGGAATGTGTTCTCTGTAGAGGCAGAGGAGACCCAGGGGTCCTCCTGAGGCCCTCTAGAAACAGACAGCTGAGCCAGACACTAGTGGCTCATGCCTGTAATCCTGGCTAGTCTAGAGCCTGAGATATGAGGATGGAATTTCAGAGCCAGCCTGGTCAGGAAAGTCTATGAGACTCTTATCTCCAATTAACCACCCCTAAAGTTGGAAGGGGAGCTGTGCGTGAAGTGGTAGAATCTAGCCTTGAATTGATGAGCTCAAGGACGGCATCCAGACCCGGAGTTCAAGCCCAGGACCAACAGAAAAATTAAAAACACTAAGCTGCTCAGTCATGAGCCTGTCAACTTGATTTTTCCTTATTCACACAAACACTGCAGAGGCTACGGCCAGGATGTCTAGAAACCCAAGCACAACCCCTGAGAAGCTGGGTGCCCCTCATCCCATTGTCAACACTCACTTGCTTGCAAAATCCCGAGCTTCCTTTAGCCTCAAAAACTCTCGTGGAAGCACATCCTGGAAGCATTTCCTCCAGCGACTGCACAGCATTGGTTCGAGGCTTGACCACCATGACTCATGGGAAGAGAAAGGTCAGGAATCAGAGTAGAGCAGCTATACTTTCAACAACTGGGAAGACTGAACCCCAAAAGTTCCTGAGAGCGCTAAAGGTTCACATGGACTACTCTGTAGTTCAGATGATGCCTCACTTCATTGTAGGTTTAGAGCATTCCCATGAGTAAGAGAAAGAAGGGCTTGTCCTAGAACCTAGAAGGAAAGTTGGCCACTCTTCCCTGAGGTGGCTAGCCTGCTCCCTGGCATTGAGAGCTACAGCCTAAATACAATAGCTCAGCCACTATAAATTCCACCCAGTGGGCTATACAGGTGACTCCTGGAACCAGTCATCTATCCTGTACATGGAATGTCGACTACTACCCAGCAAATGTAACTAATCACTCTAGGCATTACCCCAAAAATAAAAAATAATAATAAAAAAAGAGTGCTGTGAAGCCCTCAGCAGCCATTGTGGCCTCCAGTGCACATAGCAGAGGTGGCTGCCTGACAAAGGGACTCTGATGGGCTGGCTGGTAGCTCTTAAAAACTAAAGACATGGCCAGGTACCAGTGGCTCATGCCTGCCTGTAATGCTATTCAAGAGGCTGAGCTCTGAGGACTTGGCAAGCAAGTCCATGATACACTTATCTCCAATTAACCACCAAAAATCCAGAAGTGACACTGTGGCTCAAAGTGGTAGAGCACTAGCCTTGAACAAAAAGAGCATGGGGGACAGCTCCCAGGCTCTGAGTTCAAGGCCCACAACTGACAAGAAGAAAAAGAAAATCGAAGACATGTCCTCTGCTGTCGACCCATTTACCCTCACACAATCTCAGCATCTGGAAAATGAGGAAGGAGGCTCACAGATTTGAGAAAAGCCTAGGCTAACTAGAGACGCCAAGATGGCCAGGCTTACCAGCGCAGAGGTCAGAATCAGGGGGCATTTGGTCTGGCATTCCTTCAGGGTCATGTTGGCTGTCAGTGAGGGGTCTGGGCTATGTAAACAGGCACTGAGGAGCCCCTGCAACAGAGCACACTATAGCTCAGCAGACTACCACAGCCCACACCCCATGGGAACAGGAGGCCCATCCCCAGGGTCCCTGAAATCACACAGGATGCGCTGTGTTACCCTGAAGAAGTGGATGGTGATGTCCTGAGTCAGCATACCACCACGACAACAGCAGTTTTTCTGTAAAACATTTCAACAAGGCAAATGAGTAGGCTGGCTATGAGGTGGAAAGGCTGGCAGGTAGCATATCTGTACCTACCAACTCGGAGTTGACCAGATGAAAGAAGTCCTCACAGCTAGGGGTGACAGGCTGTCTGGTCTTCAGGCTGCCCACAAGAATAGTTGGAGGCAGGCGGAGGAGAAGCCTGGGAAGGAATGGGTATGTCAGGGCTGTCCCCACTGACCCTGCCCCAGGCCTAGGTTTTGTAAACAAAAAGTGTCTCTGCCTCCAACTCCTGAGCTCAAGATGCAACAAACACTCTCTCTCCCTCTCTTTGTCCCTCTCTCCCTCCCTCCCTCCCTCTCTCCCCCCCTTCTCTCTCTCTCTCTCATTCTCTCCATATATATATATGTATATATATATGTATATGTATATGTATATAACAAAGTAGAAGGGTGTACCATGGCCTATGGAGAGGCATAATAGGAGAGTGAAATCAAAACAGTGGAAGTGCACATCTTGGAGTACATGGAATTACTTTTAACCCAAAGCATCTTCCACAACTCCAAACCTGCTCCTGCAGAAGCCACCAAGGAAATGAAACCATTCCTGGCTAAGCATAGGAAGACAGAACAAAGAACTAGCAGAATGAAACTCAAAGAAACTGTGGTAATGCTCTGCCCAGGTCAGGTACCGTTTGCACATGAGTAGCTCCTGCTGTCTCCTAAGGCTGGAGGCTATACTGTAACCACGCTCCAGAGCCTGGAGCCTCCTGCACAATACACCAAAGAGGAAGTGTCCCTGGGAACAGCTGAAGGATCCAGAGGAGCTCTGCTCCAGTTCTAGGTCCACTGTCATCTCCTGGGGGGAAAAATATAACAAGACTCAGGGTAAAAGGTCTTCAGGGCTTGGGCACTGTCCCTGAGCTTTTGCTCAAGGCTAGCACTCTACCACTTGAGCCACAGAAGCACTTCTGGCTTTTCCTATGCATGTGGTACTGAGGAATTGAACCCAGGGCTTTATGCATGCTAGGCAAGCACTCTACCATTAGACCATATTCCTAGCCTCAAGCTTTTCTACTTGGAACCCTTCTCTTCTTCTTGGCACTTTCCGCTTCTGGATGCATCTGGGGAGTTCTGTTGAGGCTACATTTGTCACTTTCACTGGCTACAACAATGTGGGGTTTCAGTGGATAAGGAGAAAAGACAGTGGAAAATCCACAGTTCCTTCTTTATCCAAAGCCCACTACAAGCACAGTGCCCCAACACGGGGATGACACAGAACACGTGGACAGAGCCCCTGCCAGAGACTGCAGAGTGCTGTGGACAAGCACAGGGTAAAGACAAACAGTGGGACCAGCTGTATTTCTGAGAGGAATAAGCCAGAGGAGCTAGGTTCTGAGGCAATATGTCAGGGTGAGAAGTAAGGACACTAAGGACAACAAGCAGGAATGGGCTGGCACCAGATGACATGTGCTGACTGAAGGTATCCATGTATCCTGTAGAGGGACACAGCAGGCTGTGACTCGATATAGACAGGACATACATGGAGTCCTAGCCTGCTGTATGCCTCTAAAAGGCCATGCACTGGCCCCCTCCCTACTCTAAGATAGAAGGAAGGTGGAGGGGGAGGAAATGGGTCAAGATGAAGGGCAAGAGGGGCGGTCCTCTTTCTCTGTAGGATGTTTCCATAGATTTGAGTGGATTCCCCAAGTACTCACAACCTCCAGTTATTTTCACTCCCGTATTTAAAAAGTCAGGCCCTTGAAGAGTTAGCTGGAATCCACAAATATGATTTTATCAATTAAAACCATACATGTCTGCTGTGGTTTGGATCTAAATGTTCTCAGAGGCCATAAGATAGAGCTTAATCCCCGAGTGTTCAGAGGTGACTGGACTGTGACGGCTCTTACCTCAACGGGTGTAGATTAATCCAGTGAGATCTGTAACTGAATGAACTAGGGGGAGTTGGTAGAAACTGAAGATGAGACCTACTTAGAGGAAGGTTACTAGATCAATGTCTTTGAAGCATATGTTTTGTCTCCAGTCTCTCCTTCTTTCCTAGCCCCCACCAGACAAGTAGCTCTGTTTAAACATACCCTCTCCACCATGGCATCCTGCTTCTTCACAGCCCAC
The DNA here is from genome assembly GCF_031878675.1 of Megascapheus bottae. Taxonomy (NCBI): domain Eukaryota; kingdom Metazoa; phylum Chordata; class Mammalia; order Rodentia; family Geomyidae; genus Megascapheus; species Megascapheus bottae. The sequence continues at coordinate 279,237 of NC_143532.1, read as the reverse complement.
TGAAATGAGGCCCTATCAGCATGGACTGAGACGTTTTAAACAAAGAGCCAAAAAGCAGAAAAGCTAACAAATGTATGTATGCTCCTAAGGACAATCAGGTGGACACAGTGGACATGGAGGCAGGAGGGAGGCTTTCAAAAGACTGTAGAAATCACTGGAGAGATGTAAGGTGCACACTCACAGTAAGTATGAGCATACAGGTACAAGCTTATGGGAGGTGTGAACACACAGGTGCACTCTGACTGATGTCCTGCACTCCCCACTGCTCTAGAACCCTGGAAGCCTGCAAACTCCATATGCCCTTGTCCTCTGACAAACTGAAAGCCGCTAATGTCATTTCTAAGAACTTGATGCCCAGTGCAGTGGCCAGGAGTTAGAAGACCATGGAGCAACAGCGATTCCACTGCCAACACTGAACTATGTCTCAAGGCTTAGAGGAGGTGATAAGATCATGGCTTTGTGTCTGTGATGCTCATCATTCAACAATTTCAGACATACTCTAGGTCTCAGCCATGGTATGGATGACTTGAGTTTCCACTTAGGCACCATTATGTTTGTCATAAGTTTTTCATAAATATCTTACCAGAAAATACGTATACAACAAATGTGCTAACTTACCTGCAGCCTAGAAAGAATATCCACATTTCCTTTATGGCCACCAAGGACTAAATTAGAATACTCCACGTGATCACAACTTCTGGAACTGCAAAGGAGACAAAAAGGCTTATTCAGTACTTCCTGAGTTTTTCTTGTGCCTCCAGAGGAGAGTGGCTCTGTGTCCCACAGCACATTGGTTAGCATCAAGTAAAACCCAACAAAGTACAGTAGCCCAGACCCAGCAAACACAAAGGAGTTATATACCATAAACACGTGGGACCTAGCCAAAAATGCAAGGCTGGTCTAATACCCTAAAAGTAATTAGCGTATGCCCTTATCAATACAATAAAAACAAACGCACACAATCATATCAATAGATGTGTAAAAACTACGTCACAAAATCTTTTTTTTTTTTTTTGCCAGTCCTGGGCTTGAGCTCAGGGCCTGAGCACTGTCCTTGGACTTTCTCAAGGCTAGAGCTCTACCACTTGAGCCTCAGCACCATTTCAGGCTTTTTGTCTATGTATGTGGTACCAAGGAATCGAACCCAGATCTTCGTGCATGCTAGGCAAGCACTTTAACCACTAGGCCAAACTCCCGGCCCATCACAAAATCTTGAGACCGTTATCTCCAATTAACTAGTTTAAAAAAAAAAAAAGATGGTGCTAGGAGTTTGGCCTAGTGGTAGAGTGTTTGCCTAGTATGCACAAAGACCCAGGTTCAATTCCTCAGTATCACATACATAGAAAAAAAGCTGGAAGTGATGCTGTAACTCAAGTAGTAGAACCCAAGCCTTGAGAAAGCCTAAGGACAATGCTCAGGCCCTGAGTTCAAACCCCAGTAATGGGATAGCCCCTAAACATACACAAAAGCCAAAAAATATAGAATCCTCTATATTGTAGGTAGAAATGTAAAATAGTTCAGCAAGATGTAGAAAGTATTATGGTAGTAACTTGAAAAAAAAAAAAGTTCCAACATTACCCAACATCTAGTCATAGACATAGTCCCAAGAAAAATTAAAGCACAGGAGCCATAAAAACCTATACATGTACAATCACAAGAGCAGTATTCATACCTGACCTGTATAAGGCCATCAATGAAAAAATAATTCAGGAAATGTGGAGTAATCTTCAATATGCAATGATTAAAAATAAATTGTTTGGCCAGAGTATAGCCTAATGGTAGAGTGCTTGCCTAGCATGCATGAAGCCCTGGCTTTGATTCCACACTACCACGTAAACAGAAAAAGCCAGAAGTTGCCCAGTGGCTCAAATAGTAGAGTGTTAGCCTTTAGCACAAAGAGGCACAGGGACAGCAGCCAGGCTGCTGAACTCAGGGCCTTGCTACTGTCCTTCAAGTCAGACCAAAGGAATGACAGAAAAGGAAAAATTGCTCAGCAGTCCAGGGACAGTATGGATTATACTTCTGTCTGTCCCATCGTTCACATTTGTTGATCCTGAACTCTAGATGTAGAAAAGAACCAAGCCATACATATAAACAGCTGATCCAGAGATTAGACACACATCTGTTATGTGCTCCCCAAGACATATTGGATAAAATGACATGACCTAGAGGATGATCATGTGTTCTCAAAACCATTAGCATCACATGGCTAACCTTTGGTAGAAGTCCATCAGCTCACTGACAAGGACTGTACAGGCCAGCTCCAGGTCTCCGCTACAGCCCCCTGAAGCCAGGGGTGCTGGTAAATAGTACTCATAGATTGCCCACTGATGGAAATCCTGTCTGCAAGAGCAAACACCTGGGTCAATTCTGAGAAATCCTGTTCGGCAGACTACAGTGGACCCGTTCTCCAGGAAGAACACACAACCCCACGACCACGGGTGCACTGGTGCTGGGACCTCAGTAGGGGTGAGGCCTCACCATCTACAGAGCACGGAGCCTGGGATCATGGGAAGGGCCCACTGTGATCCCCCCACCCCTGCTTCTTCTAGGGAGTTCTAGAAACCTCAAGCACAAAATCGGAGTTCTAGTAAAGTTTTCTGAATAAAGGAATAACTGAAGTTGTGTTCAAATGTTAGCTAACCGGAAGATTCATTACATGAGGATATAATCATGACACAAACATAAGATGACATAGAGACTGGGACTGGCTTCAGAAGATAGCTTTCTTCAACACTTACCTCTCCGTATCTGAAAGAGCATCGGTTTCAGGCTTAATGCCCAGTTCCAGTTGCAACCAATCCCTGTAAGTTAACTACAAGACACAGTATAACACTCAGTACAGGACAAAATCAGTTTATAAATACTTGACATGTAGGCCAGGAGTTTGGCCTAGTGGTAGAGTGCTTGCCTAGCATGGACAAAGACCAGGGTTCGATTCCTCGGCACCACGTACATAGAAAAAAAAGAGCCGGAAGTGGTGCTGAGGCTTAAGTGGTAGAGTTCTAACCTTGAGAAAGCCCAAGAATGATTGTTCAGGCCTTGAGCTCAAGCCCGGGACTGGCAAAATAAAAAACAAAAAAACTGCAACTGAATATTGAGGAAGAAAACCATCCTCATCCTTTTTGTTTTTTTGGTTAGTTGTGGGTTTGAACTCAGGGTCTGAGCACTGTCTCTGAGTTTTTTTTGCTCAAGACTAGCGCTCTATCACTTTGAGCCACAGCACAAAAAGTAACTGCAGAAAGAACCTAGGCAAAGCATAGCCTTTTCTACAGCTCATACAGTACTACCTGTATGGCCTCAATGAAAGCACTAATGTACTAATGTAGTGCAGGTGAAAGCTTTCAGCCAGACCACCAAGTACACACAACACTCCTCCCTCTCTCTCTCTCTCTCTCTCTCTCTCTCTCTCTCTCTCTCTCTCTCTCTCTCTCTCTCTCTCTCTCTTTCTCTCTCTCTTAGAGGAGATGCAGTGCCTCACATTTCCAAACCCCACACCTGGGAGAGACAAAGAAACACACAGCCTCACAGTCTTCTTCCCTTCCAGGCCAAAGGAAAGGACACGTGTAAGAGAGGACCTACATGAAACTCCTTCTCCTTTAACAGCTCTTGGAAGCTGCTCCATCTCCACAGAGAGAGCGCAGCACTCTGCCAGTCTGCAGAAGGAAGGAACAAGGGTCTCCAGGGGAGGCCAGCTGTGTCCTCAGGAGGGCGAGGAACTCGGGATTCTGAGAACAATCTGAAGACAATGAACTGAAACTGAAAAAGCAACGTGTTGTAGTAAGAGTGAAAATACGTACTGAACAGCCCACTGTGTGAATCCCACTGAGGGACCCCATCCCAACACCAGAGGATCATGTGAGTTGTGCAAAGATAGGCAGAGGGTGGTCCCTACATGGTGCCGGGGGGGCACTAGTTTGCCCTGTGGAAGTGATCCTTGGTGGAGACCAGCGGTGTCTTCTTACTAGAACAGTGAGGGTGTTGCCACTAACAAAGGTGGCACAGTGTTGTCACTAACAACTAGTGCTGGTGCTCTCACTAATGCATCCGCCAGTGAGATATCTGCCTTATATCTGCCATACCCCTATTTAAACTCAAAATATTACTGGCCCACAAGGGAGACAGGAAGTACTCTGTTCCTGTTACACAATCCCCTGGCTCCTTGCGAGTCCTTGCTTCTGCCTGGTGAGGCTATAGGCAACATGCTGGCTCTCCTACCTTTACATAGACTTCCTTTCCCTTCCTTTCTTTTGGGTGGCTGCCTGAAATCAGAGCCTGGGTGCTGTCCCTGAGCTCTTTTTCTTGCTCAAGGCTAGTGCTCTACCACTTTGAGCCACAACACCACTTCCAGTTTTCTGGTGGTTAATTAGATATGAGTCTCATGGTGTTATTCTTAATGTATGATGTTAGTTCTCATCTTTTTTGTTGTCCCTTGGTTATTCTCATAGTGTCATAGTATCTCACCTTGTTATCTGGTAATATTGTATATGGGTTTATTTGTTTATTTGAAATAGTGAAGGGGGAAAACAAGATGAGGAGAGGGGGTAGAGAGATGGAAATAGGGACAGAAACATGGGAAAGGGTATCAATGTGTGTGAAGTAATGCACCTTCTATCTGGAGAATATAACTGCCTATTAATTACAATTAAAAATAAATGAGAAAAAATAAAAAGAGAAATTAAGAGAGGAAAAAAAATAGTCTCATGGACTTTACCAACCCAGGTTGGCTTTGAACTGAGATCCTCAGATCTCAGCCTCCTGAGTAGCTATAATTAGAGGTGTGAGCCACCGTTCCTGGCTTGCCCAGTTTGTTTTTACAATTAAAAAAACCCTAGTCTAGGACAGTCTAAAAAACCAGTGAGACCCCCCCCATTATAAAAAAACAAAAACAAAAAACAGGGCATAGTAATAACACCTCCAATCTCAGCTACACAGGTAGAAGTGCTAGCCCTTACCTGAAAGATAAACTAACCCAAAAAAGGATAAAGGTATAGTTGAAGTAATGGATCACTTACTTATTAGCAAGGGCAAGGATCTGAGTTTAAACCCCAGTATTTCTCTGTACAAAATCCCCCCAAAATAGTGCTTTACATACAAGAAATACTAATTCTATAATGAGAAGCTGGTATTATGGTCCAGTGGTACACAGTTCACCTAGCTAGATTCAACTCTAGCATCCTCATCAAAAACCAGAAAAGTTACCCAGGTGTCGTGGCTCATGCCTGTAATCCTAGCTACTTAGGAGGCTGAGATCTGAGGATTAAGGTTCAAAGCCAGCCCAGGCACCAAAATCCATGAGACTCTTATCTACAATTAACCACCAGAAAACTGGAAGTGGCTCTGTGGATCAAGGTGCAGGACGGTAGCCTTGAGCTGGTGAGCTCAGGGACAATGCCCAGGCCCAGGCCCAGAGTTCAAGTCTCATGACCGACCAAAAAAAAAAAAAAGGCAGAAAAGACAAGTTGAGGCTATTTGGCCTAGTGGTAGAGTGCTTTCCAAGCATGTATGAAGACTGAGGTTCGATTCCTTGGTACCACAAGATAGAGAAAAAAAGCCAGAAGTGGTGCTATGGCTCAAGTGGTAGAGCTCTAGCCTTGAGAAAGCCCAAGGACAGTGCCCACGACAGACAAAAGAAAAAAAGAAAGAAAGAGGGGGGGGTGGGGAGAAAAGAAAAATCAAGCACCAGTGGCTCATACCTGTAATCCTATTCAGGTAGCTGAGATATGAGGATCACAGTTCAAAGCCAAATTAGGCAGGAAAATCTGAGACTCTCATCCCCAATTAACCACCCAAACAGAAGTGAAGCTGCTGTTTAAATGGCAGGGTGCCAGCTTGAGCACAAAAACTCAAGGACAGTGTCCAAGTCCTGAGTTCAAGCCTCAGAAACAGCATTCCCCCAAAACGAGGGAAAAAAAGAAAGGATGATGACACATCTGTGATCTTAGCTTCTCATGACTCATTAGTTCAAGGTCATTCCAAAGAATAAAAGGACAAGTATGTGGGGGAAGGGGAGGGAGGATATACTTGGAACATAAATTAAGTGGTAGAGCACTAGTATGAGGTCCTGGAAAATTTGTACCCTGCTTTTTAGTGTATCCATTTTTGTGTGTGGGTCATGGGGCTGGACTTGAATTTGGCCTGGGAGCTGTCCCTGAGCTTTTCAGCTCAAGGCTACCACCCTACCCTTGAGCCCAGCCCCACTTCCCATTTTCTAGAGGTTAACTGGAGATGAGAGTCTCAGGTCCTTTTGTGCCCTGGCTGGCTTTGAACCTTGTTCTTCAGATCTCAGCCTCCTGAGTAGCCAGGATGACAGACATGAGCCACTGCACCCAGCTAGTATATCTCTAGAGTACTAATTTTTATCAATATTTATACTTCAATGTGCTTGTATTATTTAAGAAAATCAGTATCTGTTTAAAGGAGAAGTTGTGACTTGTGTGCCCCAATATTCAGCACATAAAACATTAAATCTGTTCAAGCAATCAGCTGGACCACCCAGAGAGTCTGATACATAACACACTCTATGCTAAGCCAACAAAAGACCTGCGCCTTTGGCCAGAAAGCCACATAAACCTGAGCCACCAAGAGAAGAGAAAAACAGGAACCTGGCTGACCTACTTTTTTGATCAGGCCAGGAGATAAACAGCTGTGCAAGGCATCACGGGGCTGGGAAGAGAACTTGCACAAAGAATACGAAATTGCTGCTGTACAGAATCTGCAAGTAGAAAACAAAGTTACAATATATGTGACCCACACAAATTACATACTGAATTAGTATGCATTCTGAATTAAATTTAGTGCATTTTGATAACTTGATTCACAAAACCCTCCTGCAGCTGCAGCTTTAAGTCAGCATCTCCTGAACCAGAATCACTACTTCCAGAAGGAGCTGTCCAAATGAAGGCAGACTTAAGACATTCTCAGCCCAGAGCCCATCCCAACTCCAGCTGCCCACTTCCTTCCTACAGAGCCCGTCAGTCATCACCAAGATGTTCCTAAAAACCCTTCCAACCACCTCGGCTGCCAGGAAGGCAGAACCCCCATGCTACAGTCCCCATCCTAGCCATCAAGGGCTCGCTCCATTTCTTTCCTGGCCTCATCTGCTCACCACAGCATGCACAAGACCCAACTGAGTGTGACACATCTCAGTCCTTTCCTAGTGCTAGGGCTCCCCTGCTATGTACACAACATTCCCAGAGGAATTCCAACATGCTCCAACACTGGTCCCCACTGGCACTCTCTCCATTCACTACTGAATTTCCTCAAAGAAAGGAGGCTTCGAAGGGCAGGCTTGGCAGGCTCTCTGAACATCTACCAAATGAGTGCTGGCTGCCAACTGGAAAATCCATGGGTTTCGAATCCCTAAAGGCCAGTTCCTCTCTGTGCAGGTTTCAAGAGAAAAAGTAGTGACCTGCCACAAAGTAATCCAGAAACATAACCATAGAACTGGAGGTAACCTGTGAGACAAGCTCAAGATACTCAAAGCAGCTCTTGTCACAACTACCATGAATGGCACAATGATGTGATGAGACATCTTCCACTTAGTGGTAACTCCAGTGAACATCTCAGCAGCTGACAAAGATGGTGTAACTCCATCTTTATAAACAAACAACCAAACCCTGGATGTTAAGAAATGGTATTCTGGGCTGGGAATGTGGCTTAATGGTAGAGTGCTTGCCTAGCATGCATGAAGTCTTGGGTTCAATTCCTCAGTACCACCTACACAGAAAAGGCCCAGAAGGAGTGCTGTGGATCAGGTGGTAGAACAATGGCCTTGAGCAAAAGACTTGCAAAAATAAAACAACACAAAAAGAAATTATATTCTCTGGGCAGCTGATTTTCTGTACATTGTGTCTCATCCATTTTTTTTTTTTTTTTGGTGCTAAATATTGCTAAGTACATATTTAACCAGTGAGCTGTCCCCTAGTACTTGTCTTCTATAATGTCATTTGATGAGTAGTAACAAGAATGAGGAAGAGGACTCACTTGAGACAAAAGAGCAAGGACTCCCAGGTGCAACAGGTCAGGAGGCTGTCCAGGAACTCAGGGATGGGAAGGCCGCTTTGGGGGGCAGGAGGACCTACATCCACCTTTGGGAGTGTGGACTTGGCCTCACCCAGATGGACAGCCAGAGCAGCTAACCCCAACACATGCTGGGCACTCAGCTTTGGGCACTGAAACAACAAGGCAGCGATCGAGCCAAAAGGCTCCAGGACACCAAGGACTAGCCACTGGAAGGCACCCCCATGTGGCCTGAGGGGCAGAAGCTACCTGGTGACGGAGCAGCTGGATGAGACGAGTGAGTACTGCAGTCAGCAGCCTGTGTCCACACAGGGTCCTCACAAAGAGGGCAGCCCAGGTCCCCTGCCTTCAGAGACAAAGAAACTGAGTCCCTGTTGTTCACAGTCCTGAACATCCCTTCAATGACTGAGCCATGCATGGAGGCCCACAGAAGGGCCAGGTTATCCCCCAAACAGCGATCTTTCTGTAACAAAGACAGCTAGTTCCCATTTGACAAAGCTCAGCTTGACCCATGGTTTTAGCACCCAGCTAAACTATAGAATCCTTACCTCTCTGGAAGGGCAAAGCTGGAAGCTGCCAATAGGTTCTGACAGAAGGCTGTGAGCAGGAGATCTGCTACCTGGGAGGAGACACAGTCACCATGAGGCTTGACCCTCATGCATCAGTGACAAAGGAGGCAATTCAAACAGGACTGAGGAATGGGCAATCACGACACTAGTTGGAACCAAGGATGGTCCCCAAACCTGGGACACTAGCAGGACTTTAGTGTTGTTACCCAAACTAGAAACAAAAAAATCAAGAGGAAACCAACAAATCTAGACTGTAAATGGACAGAGAGGAAATATTTGAGGTTTGGGGCTAGAAATAGCCTATGCCACACATGCTTTAAAATGGAGTAACAGCACAAACAGGCCAAGAAAGGCAAGCCTTTCTTGGGGGGGGGGGGGGGGGGCGGTGCATTTCTTGGGGCTTGAATTCAGGGCCTGGGTGCTATCCCCTACCTTTTTTACTAGAGGCTAGTACTTTACCATTGAAGTCACACCTTCACTTCCAGCTTTTTGGTGTTTAATTGGAGCTAAGTCGCAAGAACTTTTTCCTACCTGGCTTTGAACCAAGATCCCCAGACCTAGCTCCTGAGTAGCTATGATTATAGGTGTGAGATACTAGTATCCACCTTTTTTTTTTTTTTTACCAGATCAGGGTTGAACTCAGGGCCTGGGGCCTTGCACTTAAGAGGCAGAAGTAGGGCCGGGAGTTTGGCCTAGTGGTTAAAGTGTTTGCCTAGCATGCATGAAGACCCGGGTTCGATTCCTCCGTACCACATACATAGAAAAAAAGCCCGAAGTGGTGCTGAGGCTCAAGTGGTAGAGCTCTAGCCTTGAGAAAGTCCAAGGACAGTGCTCAGGCCCTGAGCTCAAGCCCAGGACTGGCAAAAAAAAAAAAAAAAAAAAAGAGGCAGAAGTAGCTCTACAGCTGAGTTATGCCTCTAGTTGTTTTCTGCACTGCCTTTTGTGAGGAAAGTCTTCCTAATTTAGGTTTCTGATCACAGCTGGAATGACAGGTACAGGCCACCACAGCAACTCCTCACTGAGAAGTTGTCTTGTAAACTTTTCTGACCAGGCTGGCCTCATACTGCAATACTCCCATTCTTTGTCTTCCAAGCAGATAAAATTGTAAGTGGAAGCCTGATGCCTGGCTCTGCCCACACTTGGAACACAATGTAAGAAAAATCTGATACGGCAGCCTGATCCAGGACCTCCCACACCCACCGTCTGGTCTTGCTTCTCAAGTTTTGGAGCAAGGATTTCAAGCTGAATCTTCAATATTTCAAAGCTGTTGTCATCTTTACTGTAGCCCAAAGTAGCACTCAGTCGTTCAGAAATCACAGCCATCTGAGCAGATATAACTACAGAGAGACCAGCTGGGTTAGATGGGAGGCATGGGAAGGAAAAGGTTGGTAGGGGCCTTTGGAGCATCACATGGGCGGTATCTAGCAGCCTAATGTCCTGGCTACTTCACACCTCAATGGAGAGCTTATTGGTGGGAGGATAGGCGGGGCTGGCCTCTCCTTAGGTATGGCACTTCCTCGGATCCTGCTTGCTGCTGGCATCTTTAGCCAGGAAGTGGAAAACAGGGTTTATTCACATTACAGGGTGGCAAGTGGCCACCAACAAAGCAACCTTTTGCCTCTTTACACTGATCATGTGTCCTGGGCATACACCATTCTGTTCTCTCATTGGATTAGCCAAGGGGCCAAGGGATTCATGTTCTGTCAGAAATCCCATGCCAACTTTCCCACACTGTGACAGCTGAGTACAGAGCCTCTTGGACACCAGAGTCACACAGTCGCCACAGCTCCACTGAAGCCTAGAAATCTCTTTACTGCTTTTAGGAATCGAACTGACTTGCATTTACCAATCTTTTGCTTATGCACTGGAATTCTTCAAAACATCTTAAAAATACCAAATTCAGAGTCCAGCTTGGCGACACACACCCATAGTTCTAGCACTTGAGAGATTGAGACAGGAGGACCATTTGAGCCCAGGAGTTTAAGGCCAAGTTGGGCAGCATAGTGGGGGGAAAACACTCCAAATCAAGAGAAACATCCCTTCCCACCTACTGTTCTACATGCAAGCTGAAAGGTTCAGCCTCCAGCATCTATGCATTTTGCTTGAGGAAGAGATATGCTGGGGAGCTGCTGCCCTGCCAGAGCAGCACTGGAAGTTTATTTCCTCCATAAGACTCTGCCTTGGCTTAACTAAATCTACCATCTAGCCTAGTTCCTGGATTTAGAGTACCTCCTGGAAGCTTGGCAGTGCAAGGCGATGTTTCTCTGTAAGAAGTGACTGCTCTCAGAAGAGACAAATGGAGTTTCTTACAAGGCTCAGACTAGTTCTCCAGAGGGCTGTTATAACAAAGCAGACCAGCCTCTCCCTGGTGGCTCTGGATTCTTGTCTACCATGAGAACCCTATCTCCCTTCAGCTGCTCTCATACTATGGTATAGCCTCTAGAACTGAGCTAGTTGGATGCCAGTGGCTTATGCCTATAATCCTAATCACTTAGGAGGCTGAAACCTGAAGGATGAAAGATTAAAGCCAGCCTGTGCACAAAAGTCCACATGACTCAATCTCTAATTAACTGTCTAACAGTCAGACACTCTAATCCTTACCATCAGACTGGGTGGGGTCTGTCATTGAGGCCCTGAGTTCTCCCAGTGCAGCCCTGAGTGGTCCAAGAGGGTCTCCAGCACAACTAGGCTCTGCCCTTGTTTCTGGAACTGAACCTGAGTGAAGGATGAACAATTTTGACTATCAGGCCAGCTGGGGAAACAAACTTGGTGGGTTTCTGCAAACAGAAACATTAACAGAGTTAAGCAAAGAATACCTATGGTAGAAAGAAAGAAAGAAAAAAAGAGAGGTGGGGGGAAGGGGAGTAGGGGGGAGGGAAAAGGGGAGGGAAGGAGGGAGGCAGGGAGGGAGAGAGGGAGGGAAGAAGGAAGGAAGGAAGGAAGGAAGGAAGGAAGGAAGGAAGGAAGGAAGGAAGATAGGCGCTGGAGGCTCATGCCCATAATCCTAGTTACTTAGGAGGCTGAGATCTGAGGATTATGGTTCGAAGACAGCCCAGACAGGATATTCTGTGAGACTCTTTATCCCCAATTACATCACAGAAAAATATGGAACTGGTGCCGTGGCTCAAGTGGTAAAGCACTAGCCCAGGCCCAGAGTTTTTGAAAAAATAGAAAGAAAAGGATAAAAAGAAAACTAAATAAATACAATAGCTGTAAGTAGATGCCAGACATAGCTCTGGGAGTCAAATAAGATCTCTGTGATATTGGATGCCACATGCATTACTAAAAACTAAAATAGTGGGCTAGCAATTCAAGAAGTTGAAATCTGAGGATTGTGGCTCACAAACTACCTGGGCAGAAAAGCCCATGAAACTCTTATCTCCAACTCACCACCAAAAAGATTGTAGCTCCATTAATATAGTGCTAGCAATAAGGGGGAAAGAAAAAGCTCAAGGAATGCTGGGCGTGGTGGCTCACACCTGTAATCCCAGCTACTCAGGAGGCTGAGATCTGAGGATCAAGGTTCAAAGGCAGCCCATGCACTAAAGTCCGTGAGACTCTTAATTCCAATTAACCACTAGAAAACTGGAAGTGGCTCTGTGTCCCAAAGGGTAGGGCAGTAGCCTTGAGCTGAAGAGTTCAGTGTCAGCACCCAGGCCCAGAATTCAAGCCCCATGACCACCACCACCAACAAAAAAGCCCAAGGATAATACCCAGGCCCCAAATTCAAGCTTAGAACCAATCCTCCCCCCCCGCCCCCCTCTCTCTCTCTCTCTCACACACACACACACACACACACACACACACACACACACAATAATAATAATAGTGGAGCCAGGCATCATGCTCATGCTGATAATTCCTAACTTGGGTGATAGAGATCGGGGGCCATGGTTCAAGATCAGACCAGACAACAATTTATGAGACTTTATCTCTACCAATGGCTGAATGTTGCAGCACAAGCTTGTCATCCCCCAGCAACACAAAGAAACACAAAAATCAAGGAAACAGAAAGCGGAGACATAAAAAGTGGCTTACTCTGCAGCTGCTGGTCCTTGGCAGTAGCACAGGCTTGGCGATATGCAGCATACTGAGATGGAGGGATTTTATCTGCTCTGTATTGGAAAACAATACACAAATCAAATATGATGATGAGTCTCAGCTTTGTAATTCTAAAACTGAATCATAAAAGAAGAATAGATATTTCAATAGATTACACAATAGTGTACACAGGGCATAGATTTGTCCTGGTTTTAGAAGGTTAACTCACATGTTTGTGAAAACGCATTTAAATGGTACTATTTCATGTCATAGGTAATGGGTAATACTCATTTCCTATCACTACAATATTCATTTCATTAAAATATGCCTATCACATATAAACATGAATGCCATCACAATATGCATGGTAGTCTAAGTGGTCCCTATTTCCAGCCTGTGAGTTTCCTGCTATGATTGTTCTGTGGTGACGGTTTCTCTTTGAAGCATCATGTCCTCATTCATCTGTCTGTACCTTGCTCATCAAAGCTTGCAGAGTGAGAAGTAGGGAAACCTCACATCACTAATTTATCATGCTGTTTTTGCTACCACTTCATAGGGATCTTCTGTATGTTTTCAGGGCCATTCTTCATATTGTGCATTGCAGACAAAGTCCTTGGGCACAGAGAAGACAGTCCCCATCCCCCGTGTGGAAGCTATTGTAGTCAGTATGTAGGCTTTGCCTGTGACTGTGCTATTTCCAGCAAAATAGCAACAAAGAGGCAGCATCAGTGCCCTTTCAGCATGGACTGAACAATACAGTATGACTAAAACTTGAGATGAGGGTTGGAGTGCTTGCTTAGTGCACACAGCCATGAGTTCCATATCTAGCACTGTGAGATAGGAGGAAGGGGATCTTAGATGTCTGTAAAGATTTCTCAGAACTCCCTTAATTCAAAAAGGGGCTGGGAGTATGGCCTAGTGGTAGAGTGCATACCTAGCATGCATGAAGTTCTTGGTTCAATTACTCAAATATCGCTCAAGGACAGTGTTCAGGCCCTGAGTTCAAGTCCCAGGACTAGCAAAAAAAAATGGGGGGGCCGGAAGTGGTAGAATGTTTGCCTAGCATGCAAGAAGACCCAGGTTCGATTCTTCAGTACCACATACATAGAAAAAAAGCCAGACGTGGTGCTGAGGCTCAAGTGGTAGAGCTCTAGCCTTGAGAAAGTACAAGGACAAAGTTCAGGCTCTGAGCTCAATCTCAGGACTGGGCAAAAAAAAAAAAAAAAAAGAAAGAAAGAAAGGAAAAAGAAAACAGGAATAGAAAACCTAACTTTAGGGGCCGGGAGTTTGGCCTAGTTGTGTGTTGCCAGTTCAGTCACATCTCCACTTTTAGCTTTTGGGTAATCAACTGGAGAGAAGAGTCTCACAGTCTGGGTGCCAGTGGCTTATGCCAGTTAGGAACCCTAGCTACCAGGAAGCTGAGATCTGAAGATCACATTTAAAGCTAGCCCAGGCAGCAAAGTCCATGAAACTCTTATCTCCAATTAACCACCAAAAAATTCGAACTATGGCTTAGCCCTGAGGCCCTGACTTCAAACCCCACAACACCAAAAAGTCCCTCAGATTTTTCTGTTCAGGTAGCTTCAAGTCATAATTCTCAGATCTCAGACCACTGAATAGCTAGTACTTCAGGCCTAAGACACTGACATCCAGCTCTGATTTACTTAATAAGATTATGAAACCTCCATGCTAACGTAGCCAAGACACAGGAGAATTAAAGACATAGGTAACAAAGCCACCTGAAACATCACTAATCATAGTCAGCAATTCAAGTTGGGTATGCTGGCCATGTCTCAGCATTTACTTAAGACCTGTATGTTCCAGGATATGATCCATTCTGGAGAAAGCTCAATGGAACACTAAAAAGAATGTACATTGTGCCTCTACTGAGTAAAACGTTAAGTCCGCTTGATCTGTAGTAGTTTAATTTTAAGGTTTTCTGTTGGTGTTTGATTTGGAAGAATATCACGGACAGCCCAATGTTGTTGTGCTGGGATTCATCAATACTTGTAGTTAGGAAGTGTTTGCTCAATGACCTGGGTGCACCAGTTTGGGGTGTATATATGTTAACAACTGCAAATTCCTCTTCTTGGATCATTCCTTGCATTAATATGAAATGACTCTCTTTGTCTCTTCTGACTGAATTTAGTTTGAAGTCCATATTACCAGATATAATTATGATTACTACTATCTGCTTTCATACAAAGCCTGTCTTTGTTAGTGACAAAGATAACAACAAGTTGCTTTTCTACCCTAGAATCAGGTTTGAAGCTAGTATTTTATAAACAAAACACATGCATGATAAACAAATTTTCTATAAAAGAACTTCACATTATCAAAATCCCACTGGACACAGAACTGCTACTACTGAAGCTCCTGCCTACCTCTTCAGAGACTCTATGAAGTCTTCTCGGGAGTCAGGGATCAATGGAAGCTGCAAAAAAAAAAAAACAAAAAAACAATAGCTGAATGAGCAACAAATAGGAAATAAGGACTGCCCTGGTTTCCAATGAGTATAAGTATCAGACTTGAACCACTCACCACGCGGGGTATGAGCAGGGCAGGGAGGAAGTGAGACATGTAGTAAGGCCGTCTGAATATGCTACAGCATAGAAAACCAAAAATGCCACAGTGAACACAAAGAAAAGGCACCATGCAGTCACTAACAGCCCTGAGGGGCAGTTTTCCTTCAAGATATTAATCATGTTAAGCCCTGTTGGTTTATTTTGGTGGGATGAGGGTCCTTGAGTGTGATAGGCAGGTATTCAATCACTTGAATCACTTGAGTCATCTCTCTAGATCTCTCCAATTCCTTTGGAATTGGTTATCAAGGCAGTGGCTCACTTTATGCCCAGGTCGGCATGGGTTGCAATCTTCCTGCTTGTGCAGGAATCACTGGAGATGGCAAGTATATATTGTGCCCAGCCACTGTGCTTCCTCAAAGGTTGGAGAAACATGTAGTGTCTCTCCATGCCCAGGCACTGGCTTGAGATAGTCTCTCGAACTTATTTTCCCTGAGCTGGCCTCAAACCATGATCGCTGATATCCACGTCCCAAGTTGTTAGGATTTCCACGTTGAGACTTCCACCTGACCTAAATCTTCCTTTTCACTGCCATGGGATGTGTTTTACAGAAGGCAGTTTGTGGTAGCAATAATCTCATGCTACTTGAAATCTGGACCATGACCTGCCCATCCTAGGCCTGGCCACAACACGCAGGTTAGTCTAAGCTATAAGAATCACTTTGGGCTGGGAGTTTGGCCTAGTGGTAGAGTGCTTGCCTAGCATGCACAAAGACCCAGGTTTGATTCCTCAATACTACAGACATAGAAAAAAGTCAGAAGTGGTGTTGAGGGTCAAGTGGTAGAGCACTAGCCTTGAGCAGAAAAGTTCAGGGATGACACCTAGGCCCCGAGTTCAAGCCTCAAAACTAGCAAAAAATAAAATAAAATACAAAATTAAAAAAAATCCCTGTGGGGGCCAGGAATTTAGCCTAGTGGTAGAGTGATTGCCTAGCATGCATGAAGACCTGGGTTCAATTCTTCAGTACCACATACATAGAAAAAAGCCAGAAGTGGTGCTGTGGCTCAAGTGGTAGAGCTCTAACCTTGAGAAAGTCCAAGGACAGTGCTCAGGCCCTGAGCTCAAGCCCAGAACTGGCAAAAAAAAAAAAGTCCCTGTGGTAACACAGGGACATATTTCCACAAGCACCAACATGGCTCTTTCAGACACTGCATGGTGACACAAAAGCATATCTTATAGCAGGATACAGTCCTTGTGTCAAATGCGCAGATTCCCTCCTACTGACGGTTATCATGGTAGCCCCTGGATGCAACTCACCTGGCTTCCATAACAGGCAATGGGATCTTCCCAGTGTGTGCAAACACCATGATGGCCTTCTCCACATCCTGTGCTGCTTGGCTGTGAGGCTGAAGAAAGAACAAAGATTTGAAAGGAAGAAAGCCAACTGACAAGGCTGGCACCAACTACTCTTCTTTGTTGTCAGGACCTCTGGACAGTTGAGAGGTAGACGCTGATATGAGAGCTGCATAGCAAGGGTACCCAGACATTCACATAAACACCCTAAATCCAAGTAGAGAAGCGAAGGGATGCAGCTCATATTATCCTTTCCTTTCCCTCAGCTTAGTCAAGCAACATGCAGCTCTTGAACACAGCTCAACCTAGGCAGCCACTGCCACCCAATGCTTATTCTGCACTTTACTGTCCATTGCCTTCCAGGAAAGGAGAGGAAGAGGTACAGACTTTCAGGTGGGAAGGAGCAGGACTTGACTTCTGACATTTCAAAAAGAACTATAAAGGTGCTGGGAGTGTGGCTTAGTGGTAGAGTGCTTACCTAGCATGAATGAAGCCCTGGGTTTGATTCCTCAGTACCACACAAACAGAAAAAGCCAGAAGTGGTGCTGTGGCTCAAGTGGTAGAGCGCTAACCTTAAGCAAAGAAAGCTCAGGGACAGTGCCCAGGTCCTGAGTTCAAAGCCCCAGGACTGGCAAAAAAAAAAAAAAAAAAAAAAAAAGTTATGAAATGATAACTTATGAGCAATGGTAAATTTTACATGGAAAATTATATACCATTTTTTTCACCTACTTTTTTTGGGGGGGTGGGGGGGCTTGAACTCAGGATCTGACCTTGGGCTTTTTCCTCAAGGCTAGCACTCTGCCACTTGAGCCACATCACCATTTCAGGCTTTTCCTATGCATGTGGTACCAAGGAATCGAACCCAGGTCTTCATGCATGCTAGGCAAGCAATCTACCACTAGGCCAAACTCCTGGCCCTCATTTACTTTTTAAGGGTATCTCTCAATTTTAAAGCAAAAGAGTTAAAACTGCAAAGATATCTACAGTGACATACATCATGTGACTAGCTGACACAGTTGATTATTTTAAGTGTAGCTGGCCCTTTTCTATAATTCATAGGAATACACATAGACTACCATTTTATTTGGTCCCATGTAAACTCAGAAATCTTAAAGGACAGCACAGACTTGTCTGCACATCTTCTCTTCCTTGCTACTCCATCACACACTGCATCTGACCAACAGTGTAGACAAAATGCCGTTTTTTTTTGGGGGGTGGGTGGGATGGGGAGGGGTCATAGGACTTGAACTTGGCCTGGGTGCTTTCCCTGAGCTCTTCAGCTCAAGGCTAGTGCCCTACCCTTGAGCCAAGCCCCACTTCCCATTTTTTAGAAGTTAATTGGAGATAAGAGTCTCGATCCTTTTGTGCCCCAGGGCTGGCTCTGAACCTTGATCCTCAGATCTCAGTCTGCTGAGTAGCTAGGATGACAGGCGAGAGCCTGTAATAGCCCAGATTAGACAAAATGCCTTTAAGAGAATTGCTGCTCCAGACACATCAAAGGTGAACCAGGCCCATGATTAGGAAGGCCAAAAGCCTGGATTAAAGGAAGAAAACCACAGGGCAACCCAAATCCACATCACCTCAGCAACATCCCCGGCTAAGGACAGATCCTCATAGAGGCCCATGTTCTCCAGAGATACCTTGAGAAGAAAAGAACAGGGTGTGAACACAAGACACAGACCAGTTACTGCCAACAATACTGGACCAGATGATCACACTTGCCTTGAGGTCAGCTAGCCGGGTCTTGGCCAGGGAGATATAGTCCGTGAGGAGAGAGCGGTACTTGCTTGGGACAAGTGGAGGATAGAGAATGTGCACCTGTGATAGAGCATAGTGCAAAGTAAGTGTCCAGAGGCTGCCCCACTGCCTCTAGGGGAGGTATTAGCACACAGAGACGTGTACAGTAAGGCTAAGTAGAGACAGCTACTAGCCACTAGCTACTGAAGGCATATAATCTACAAAACTGAAAGCCACAGTTGAAGATTACCACATCCATTGGCAGGAAGTTAAGAATGAACGACAGCACCATTGTCTTACAAATACAAGGTGGGTGAGGATCTGGGTGTGGAATGCCAGTCCTAGCAGCCAGGCCCTGTGAGTAGACTGGCAGTTCTGAACGACGGGCCTGGCTACTTCCTGGCCCAACAGGACAAAGAACACAGCACAGCCACAGAATAGTGGGGTCAATACCAATTTGTACTTTGGAGATGACAACTCATATTTTCAGAACTAAGATGAGTTGAGAACTGATAGCAGGTACCACACAGGAAGAAAAGCAAGGCCCACAAGGGCTCAAATCAGGCTGTCACATTCTACAGCACCACTGGAATAGCAAAAACAGGACAGGCATAGAATTTCCAAAGAAACCAGAAAAAAAGGAAATTCTGGGCAACAGATAATACATATCATTGCTGGGGGTGAGGGAGTAGGTCACAGCTCTACGGCACCTCCTCATCTGAGAGAATGGCTACTTTAGCCAAAACACAGTCGGCTAAAAAAGGGAGGAGGATTTAGAAATGGAGATGGTTGCAGGGAGGCCAAGTCCAGCCTTCCCCAGTGAGAGCTACGGGGCCAGTCACTGTGCTCACTCACCCCAGCTCGGAACAAAAACAGGTGGAGGGGCCCGAGTTTGGCCTAGTCGTAGAGAGCTTGCATGAATGAAGACCTGAGCTAAATTCTTTGGTACTACATACAGAGGAAAAGACGGAAGCGGTGCTGTGGCTCAAGTGGTAGAGAGTTAGCCTTCAGTAAGCCCAAGAACAGTGCTCCAGCCCCGGGTTCAAGCCCCGCGCCTGGCCAAAAGATACCAGACCAGGGCTTCAATTCAGGGCCTGGGCACTGTCCCTGGACACTTTTTGTTCAAGGCTGGCACTCTGCCATTGGACCACAGCACCACTTCCAGCTTTTTCTGTATACATGGTACTCAGGAATCGAACCCAGGGCTTCACATCACCACACACCTCCTCCTCCTCACCACACACCTCCTCCTCCTTCACCACACACCTCCTCCTCCTTCACCACACACCTCCTCCTCACCACACACCTCCTCCTTCACCACACACCACCTCAGCACTCACTTCTTCCTTCACACACACCACCTCACTATACACCTCCTTTACTACACACCACACATCTTCACAACACACCACCATATCCCTCAACACACACAACCTTGCTGCACACCTCTTTCACGGCCACACAGTACCTAGCTGCACACCTCCTTTTTGCATACCAGCTCTACACACAGACACACACACCTGTGTGACTCTTTCTTCCTTCTACACAACTGTACTTGATCACTTCTTATTTTCCTCTTCTGGCTCAGAGAGCTCGAGGGAGACTGGGGGTTGATGCCTTCATTGAGGAGGACAAGCGTAGAAACCTCTGTGAAATGCAAGTGCTCACCTGCAAGTAGCGGGGAGCCTCCCAAGGCACAAGGTTGGACAAGAACTTGAAGAGGAAAATCAGTGCCTTCTTGCTGCAATGATGGTAGCCACGTGAACTGCCAAAGCACTCCTGGGGAAAGAAGACAATCTTTTTTTTTTTTTTTGCCAGTCCTGGGCTTGAGCTCAGGGCCTGAGCACTGTCCTTGGGCTTTCTCAAGGCTAGAGCTCTACCGCTTGAGCCTCAGCACCATTTCCGGCTTTTTTCTATGTATGTGGTACCAAGGAATTGAACCCGGGTCTTCGTGCATGCTAGGCAAGTGCTCTACTACTAGGCCAAACTCCCGGCCCAAGAAGACAATCTTAGGCCACAACACAGTCCCACTGTCACTGAAGTCCCAGGCCTGAGGTCATGTCAGCCAATGATGGCCTTAGGATAAGGACAATTGACTAGAGAACTCAGCATGTCCCTGACTATTCACTGATCTGAGGCTCAAATTAGCAATCATTTGTCTGTTTGCATTGACAAAAAAAATATATAGATGCTGGGTGCAGTGGCTCACACCTGTAATCCTAAATACCCAGGAAGCTGAGATCTGAGGATTGAGGTTCTCAGCCAGCCAGGACACCAAAGTCTGTCCGTGAGACTCTTATCTCCAATTAACCACCAGCCTTGAGCTTAAGAACTCAGGGACAACACCCAGGTCAAGTTCAAGTCCCACAGCTGACAAAAAAAAAAAGTGTGTGTGTATATATATGAAAGAGAGAGAAAGAGAGGGGGGGAGGGAAGGGCTGGGAATGTGGCCTAGTGGTAGAGTGCTTGCCTACCATGCACGAAGCTCTGGGTTCGATTCCTCAGTACCACATAAACAAAAGAAGCCAGAAGTGGTACTGTGGCTCAAGTGGTAGAGCACTAGCCTTTAGGAAAGCCCAAGGACAGTGCTTAGGCCTTGAGTTCCATGCCCAGGACTGGCAAAAAGAAAGAAAGAAATTACCCTTTTCTACACCTAATAAACCAATCACTAAATGGGCAGAGCCAAGAAGAGGCTCCTCAGAAGAAGAGGTAAAAATACGGGGCCGGGAGTTTGACCTAGTAGTATAGTGCTTGCATAACATGCATGAAGACCTGGATTTAATTCCTTGGTACCACATATATAAAAAGCCAGAAGAGGGGCCAGGAACTTGGCCTAGTGGTTAAAGTGCTTGCCTAGCAAGCACAAAGACCTGGGTTCGATTCCTTGGTACCACATATATAGAAATAAAAAAGCCGGAAGTGGTGCTGAGGCTCAAGTGGTAGAGCTCTAGCCTTGAGAAAGTCCAAGGACAGTGCTCAGGCCCTGAGCTCAAGCCCAGGACTGGAAAAAAAATAAAAAAATAAAAAAATAAAAAAAAATAAAAAGCCAGAAGTGGTGCTGCGACTGAAGTGGCTGAGTGCTAGTGCTTTGAGGGAAAAGCCCAAAAGTACAGTGCTTAGGCCCTGAGTTCAATTCCCAGGATAAGAAGAAGAGGAAGAGGAGGAAGAGGAAAAGGAGGAGGAGGAGGAGGAGGAAGAGGAGGAGAAGGAGGAGGGAAAACTGACAAAGAAACACATGAGGAAATACCCATGATCCATGGCCATAAAGGAAATGTAAATCAAAACAACTCTGAGATTCCATCTCACGCCAGTAAGACTGACCAACATTGTAAATTCAAATAATAATGGTGGGGATGTGTGGAAAAAGGAGGCCTACAGCACTGTCGGTGGTATGTAAACAAGTACAACCATTCTGGAAAGCAATCTGGAGGTTTCTCAAAAAGCTAAACAGACCTTCCCTATAATCAATCCAACCAATACCACTCCTGGCCATCCACATCCATGGCCACTGCCCCACTATTCACAAGAGCTAAGATAAGGAAACAGCCCAGATGCCCCACAATCAATGAGTGAATCCAAACCATGTGCTACTTATACACAATGGCATTTTTACACAGCCACTAGAAAGAATAAGGGGCCAGGAGTATGGCCTAGTGATAGGGTGCTTGCCTAGCATGCATGAAGACCCTGAGTTTGATTCCTCAGTGCTATATACATAGACAAGTCAGAAGTGGTACTGTGGCTCAAGTGGTAGAGTGCTAGTCTAGAGGAAAACCCAAGGACAAGGCCCTGACGTCAAGCCCCAGGACTGTCTGAAAGAAAGAAAGAAAGAAAGAAAGAAAGAAAGAAAGAAAGAAAGAAAGAAAGAAAGAAAGAAAGAAAGAAAGAAAGGAAAAGGGAAGGGAAGGAAAGAAAGAAAGACAGAAAGAAAGAAGGAAGGAAGGAAGGAAGGAAGGAAGGAAGGAAGGAAGGAAGGAAGGAAGGAAGGTCATTTGAGTCGGGCACAGTGGCTCTGAGGGTCAAGGTTCAAAGCCACCCCAGGCACTAAAGACCCTGAGAATCTTATCTAAAATTAACCACTAGAAAATCGGAAGTGGTACTGTGATTCCAGCCTTGAGCTGAAGAACTCAGGGACAGAGCCCAAGCCCAGAGTCCAAGCCCCACAACCAACCAAAAAAAAAGGTCAGAAGTGGAGCTATTAGTTAAGCACTAGAGTGCTAGCTCAGAGGCAACACTCAGTCCCAGATTTCAAGCTCTGGGATTGGCAAAATAAAAATAAAAGAAACAACAAAAAAAAACCTAGCTGGGTCATTTGACTTTGGAGGGCAAAGATCCTCCCAGAGGACATGCAGTGTTCAAACACCAGTAACATATGTCAGCTTGGCATCCTCAACCACAAGCAGGTCAGACACAAACTGTTAGTGCTTCACTGTAGACCAAGCAGACAGTGCCTACCCACTTAGTGGAATCCCAACGTAAAGGGACACCTAGGAGAAGCTTGAGGACTCAGAGAGACTTTCAGGGATCGAGAACAAAGAATGGCTCTCAACCACCCTTTCCAGAATGGCCACGCAGGAGTAGAGATCAGTAGCCTGAAGGCTTACAGAGGCTACTGCCCTTCAAAGCTGATGGGAAAACTGAAATCTTTTACAGAGAATTAGGGAGCTTATAAACAGCAAATATACACATAGGTATATTTCTGTCATAAAACAGACAAAATGCCTAGCCTTCAAATGTGATGCCCCAAAGGCTTCACCCTGGCCGGAACCAGGTTCTCACACCAGGTTAGCCAGAGGCTTCTCCACGGGAGTATGGACGCAGGAGGTCCAGGACATCCCCAGACATGGGCTTTCAAATACTCTTCAGGCAAGTCTGATGCCTACTCAGATTAAAAAATTACTGACAAATTGTCGAGAAGAGAGTAGATATTCTTCAGAAAACAAAAGAACACAGAAGCATACTCAGCCTCTAAGATAAGAGGCTCGTGACTCCAGACTTTCAAACAGGAGCATCACTTCATGCAGAGAAGCAACACTGCTTCTACTGTTACCTGGTGGGTTCCGTGATCTTAGATGAGAGGGAAGAAAACAGGAGGGACATGAACCTCCCAGCCAAAAAGTTGCTGGATATTCATGTGAAGAGCTGTCTGGGCCAACTTTGCAAAGCTGAACCCCTGCTGGCTCATTCTCACTAAAGAGTATCACATGGGGACCCCCTAGGGTTCCTATGCCCAACCCTTTGAAACACTAGTTCTCCAGGTAACTCACCTTGAACCAGTCTGCATACGATGGGAATACAGAGGGGCCCTCAAGCGCAGCTTGGCGCACAATCAGGAATGCAGTGACCAGACTGTCCAGGTGGTAGCTCTCAAAAGCACAGGCCATCAATCGGGCCACCCAACCTGTAAGACCATGATATAGTCAGCAGGCAGATAACGGCAGCACATAGACTAAATATGAGTTCTGCTGGAGATCAAGTGTCCCAGCTAGGAGAATGTTCATGTCCAACACCAGCTTTGAGAAGACTAGGTAACAGCCACTGCATGCCAAGCACAACTGCCAGAGACTAAAGGAAGGAGCTCAACTACTTCAGTGCCCAATGAGCAATAAATAACTATCAATAGACAGGATGTCCATGGGTTCCTGGCAGGTAAGGAAGGACTACACAACAAACCCACCCCCAACTCAGATTCTACTGACACCAGGAAGCAATTGTGTATTTGCATGCTCAGCAGCACCACTAGGGCCCCATGGAAGTGCACCTTTAACCAGCTGCTGTGCCTCTGGAAAGCAGATGACCAGCGTGGACATGCAGGAGAGCACACGCTGCCAGTGAACCTCCTGAGTTTCCAGGACTTCCTGCAAACAGCCAAGTGATTCCTCTGGACTCAGCATCACAAAGAGCTGAAACAAGATCCCCAACTCCCTTTAGTGCCAAAGAAACAATGGTCATACAGGCATCAGTGTCTTACCTCCTGATGCCTGGGCCCACTGCAGCCACATGCCATTTCCCACCAGAAAGGTACACATGCAGCAAGGAGTTTCAACAGTGGCCCTGTGGCATCTCCCCACTCTCTGGGAATCAACACTGGCTGGGATCTCTGCCCAAGTGAGGATGGTTGTGTCTTACCGAAGACCTCAAACTTCCTCAGGTGAACACTGTCCACAGCAGTCTGTTGAGGACCTGGCCCCAGTCCAAGCCAGTCTCAGACCTTACAACCCAGCACTTCATACCATCAAGTCTAAATCCAACACCACTCACCCTTCGGTATAGGGTGGTGAGTAGAGTATGAGTCTTTGCGAAGCTCCACTCTCTCTGTCTCTGAATGGCATCAGACACTGGGGAAAAAAAAAAAAAAAAAAAAAACAGGCAAAAACTTCAAGTCAGCACTAATGAAAAAGCCATGCTTGGCCTGGCAGTGGCAGTAGCTCACACCTGTAATCATAGCTATTCAGGAGGCTGAGAACTGAAGATTGCAGTTCAAAGCCAGCCTGGTCAAGAAAGTCTGTGAGATTCTTGCCTCCAATAAACTACCAAAAAAGACAGAGATGAAGCTGTGTCAAAAGTGCTGGCCTTGAGCAAAAGAAGCTTGGGGACTGTGCCCAGACTGAGTTCAAGCCCCAGAACCAACACACCATAGACAGACAGAGACAGACAGACAGACAGAGACACACACACAGTCACACACACACACACACCATGTTCTGGGCATTGGTGGTCTAAACATGTAATCCTAGCAACTTGAAAAGCTGAGAATAGGAGAAATGTTGTTTGCGGCCAACCTAGCCAGAAGTTAGAGACTCTTTAACCCACAAATCAATGATGAGTATCTGTAAGGCCAGTGACAGCAGGAAGTGTAAGTAAGGAGATTGTGGCTCAGGTATGTACCTGGTCAGGAAGTAAGATCCTATCCTAGAAATAACCAGTGAAAAACAGGACTAGAGACATGACCTAGCATTATCTGGCCAGCTGAACAAGGGCAAGGCTCTGAGTTCAAATTCCCACTACTGTCAAAAACAAGAAAAAGCTGTTAGAAAGCTTCTATGTAAAGTGATGGACTTTTTATTTTTGTCTTTTAATTTACTTTCTTTTTTTTTTTTTTGCCAGTCCTAGGGCTTCAACTAAGGACTCGGGTTTGCTCAAGGCTAATGTTCTCCTACTTGAGCCATAGCTCCAACTCTTTGTTTTTGTGGTATTGAACCCAGGGCTTCATGCATGCTAGGCAAGCACTCTACCACTAAGCCACATTTTCAGCGCATCTTTTTTCTTTTTTTTTTTTTAATTCAGAATCTAGGGTCCCTGAGATCTTTTGGTGAAAGCTAGAGATGTGCCACTTTGTGCTACAGCTCCACGTACAGCCTTTTTGAGTGGTTAATTGGAAATAACCTGGGCCTGGGCACTGTCCCTGAGATAAGAGTCTCAGGAAAACTTTTCTGCCCAGGCTGGCTTCAAAACAAGATCCTTAGATCTCAGCTTCCTGAGTAGTTAGGGTTACAGGTGTGATCTACCAGGGCCAGCCTCTTTTTTCTGTGTGTGTGTGTGTGTGTGTGTGTGTGTGTGCTGGAAGCTTAAACTTAGGGCCTAAAGCACTTACTGAAGTTTTTGTTTGTTTGTTGGGGATGGGGGACAGGCAGTCGTGGGGCTTGAATTCAAGGCCTGGCATTGTCCCTGAGCTTCTTTTGCTCAAGGCTACCACTCTACCACTTGAGCTACAGTGCCGTGTCTCACTTTTTCTGTTTATGTGGTACTGAGGAAATGAACTCAGTGCTTCAAGATACTAAGCAAACACTCTACCACTAAGCCACATTCCCAGCCCCTGAGTTTTTTACTCAAGGCTGGTACTCTACCATTTGAACCATACTTCTACTTCTAACTTTTTGTTAGTTAACTGGAGATAAAAATATCTCCTGGGGCCAGGAGTTTGGCTTAGTGGTAGACTACTTGCCTAGCATGCAGGAAAACCCAGGTTCAATTCCTCAGTACCACATACATAGAAAAAGCCAGAAGTGGTGCTGTGGCTCAAGTGAGTGCTAGCCTTGAGGAAAGCCCAACGGCAGTGCTCATGTCCTGAGTTCAAGCCCCAGGACTAGCAAAAAAGAAAAAAAAAAAAAACTCCAAAAAAATGTTGTAGCTAGGTGCTTGTAGCCCACGCCTGTAATCCTAGCTACTCAAGAGGCTGAGATCTGAGGATCATGGTTCAAAGCCATCCTGGGCACAAAAGTCCATGAAAGTAACTGTAGCCGCTCTGTACATTACCTCAACAATAAAATACAATTAAATTTGGGCCAGGCGTGGTGGCTCACGCCTGTAATCCTAAGTACTCAGGAGACAGATCTCAGTCTTAGGATCAAGATTCAAAACCAACCTGGGCACAAAGGGACCTGAGAATATAGAAAACTGGAAATGAGGCGTGATTCAAGGGTAGGGTAGTAGCCTTGAGTTATAGAACTCAGGTACAATGCCCAGGCCCAGTGGTAGGGCAGTAGCCTTGAGCTGAAGAGCTCAGGGACAGTGCCTAGGCTGTTCAAGCCCCATGACCCACCAAAAAAAAAAGAAAAAAAAAAAGAAAAAAGTTCATGAGACTCTTATTTCCAAATAACCACCAGAAAATCAGAAGTGAGGCTGTGGCTCAAGTGGCAGAGTGCTGGCCTTGAGCTGAAGAGCTCAAAGACAACATCCAGGCCCAGATCCACCCCCCTCCAAAAAAAAATTGTACTTGTTTGGTCCAGGAGGGAGTGTGGCCTATGGTAGAGTGTTTGCCTAGCATGCATGAAGCCCTAGGTTCAATTTATCAGTATCATATAAACAAAAAAAGCAGAAGTGGTGCTTGGATTCAAGTGGTAGAGGGCTATCCTTGAGCAAAAGAAGCTGAGGACAGAGTCCAGGCTTAAGCACTAGGATCCACAGACAGACAAAAAAATTCAGGGTTGGGGCCAGGAGTTTGGCCCAGTGGTTAAAGTGCTTGCCTAGCATGCGTGAAGACCCGGGTTCGATTCCTCGGTACCACATACATAGAAAAAAGCCAGAAGTAGTGCTGTGGCTCAAGTGGTAGAGCTCTAGCCTTGAGAAAGTCCAAGGACAGTGCTCAGGCCCTGAGCTCAAGCCCAGGACTGGCAAAAAAAATAAATAAATAAAATAGCAACTTCCTTTAAAAAAAAAAAAAAATTCAGGGCTTCAGTCTTACAATGGCTGAAATTCTACCACTTAAGCCATGCTTCCAGTTCAACATTTTGCTTGCTAACTGGAGATAAGCGTCCCATGGACTTTTCTGCCCAGGCTGGTTTCAAATGGTCACCCTCCAAGTCTCATCCTCCTGAGTAGTTACAGCTACAGGTGGGAGCCACCAGCACTGGGCTTATATAGGTTATTTTTGAGATAGGTTCTCACTCCCCTTCAGTACACCTGGATCACAATCCACCCAAGCTTCTCTTAGCAGGGATGACAGCATGCCACTATGCCTAGTTTCTGTTGAGATACAAATCTTAAGGACTTTTCTGTTCATCCTCTCAATCTCAGTCTCCTAAAAAGCTAGGATTACAAGGGGTGAACCACTGGCATCTGGCTTATTTTGTTACTTTTAAACTGTAAACTCCCAATAAGTCAATCCTAATGCTAAAAGGATGCTCAGCATGGAGCATGTTTGATGAGCTAACCCAAGTCCTCTGGAAAGCACCTGACAGTCAGTAAAGAGAGTCTCACTGGAGCATTGACCTTGGGGACACACAGAAAGGCTAGCAGCCAAGGTGTTGGAAATCTGGTGTTAAGCTCCAATGAGATACCTACACACAACCAGCCCAGACTAAGTGCATTAAAGGTCAATTTGGGATACATACATGTTCAAAAAAAGTTCATCCAGAAAAAGGCACTACAAAATACTTGCTTGGGATAAAGTTATTTATATTTTGTAACAAGCTGAGTTGCACCAATTCTTTTGTCTTCTTTCCCTTGATTCTTTTTTTTTGCCAGTCCTGGGCTTGAGCTCAGGGCCTGAGCACTGTCCTTGGAATTTTCTCAAGGCTAGAGCTCTACCACTTGAGCCTCAGCACCACTTCCGGCTTTTTTCTATGTATGTGGTACCGAGGAATCGAACCCGGGTCTTCATGCATGCTAGGCAAGCACTTTAACCACTAGGCCAAACTCCCGGCCCCTTTCCCTTGATTCTGAATTTTTTTTTTTTTAATGGTTGTGGGGATCAAACTCAGAGCTTTGTATATGCCAGGCAACTGCTCTGCCAACGAGCCATGAAGTAACAATGCAACCCTCATGATCTTGGTTGATCGTAATGTCTATCTCCTCCACCTAATTCAGGACCTATACCTCTATAGAGAAGACAGAGCCGCAGATCTGCTTAAGAGTCTGTGATGGACCTACCAAAGCATGACCCCAGAGTGGACAGGGGCCTGTAGGTCTAGTACTAGGGCCTACCTTTCAGCACAGGGCTATGTGTGAGAATCTGGGTCAGAGTATGGCGGAAGAACCTCTTCAGAGAATCTGCTGAAATCATGCCACAACATACAAGTCCACTGAACATGTCAAACCTGTAAGGGAGGTATAGGGTCTCAGGAGTCATACCACTGCCTATCACATGGATCATGTCCAAACACCAACGAGGCTCACAGGCACCTCCTTGCTTTAAGCCTTAAAAATGCTTTGTGTAGGCCGGGAGTTTGGCCTAGTGGTGGAGTGCTTGCCTAGCATGCATGAAGACCCAGGTTTGATTCCGCGGTATCACATACACAGAAAAAAGCCAGAAGTGGTGCTGTGGCTCAGGTGGTAGAGCTCTAGCCTTGAGAAAATTAAAAAATGCTTTGTCACCCAGGCCTTGAAGGGAATGTATCAGAGGTGGAGACCAGTCCAGAGCCCACAAGGAGACTAAGCCCCCTACACCAAGGAGGACCCAGGTCATATAGGCACATGGAGGGAAGGTTAAGTCTGGGCAGAGTTCCCTGTGCTCCAGGGCACACAGGCCAGATTATGCTGCCCTTGCTATGGACCCTAGCTGAGCAGCAGCAGACTTCCCACACATACCAGCCCTTTACCACCCTGTAGGCTGAGGTCTCCTCCGGAAGGTCAGCAGCAAGGGCATCAAGCGCAACTGACAAGGAAACAGGATAATAAATGAACATCAGCCACAAGTAGAGCCTCTCCCAAACCACTCTACATACTTTCAACTTCTTTTTCTTGGCCAGTCCTGGGGCTTGAACTCAGGGCCTGAGCACTGTCCTTGGGTTTTCTCAAGGCTAGAGCTCTACCACTGAACCACAGCACCATTTGTGGCTTTTTCTATGTATAGGGTACCTAGGAATTGAACCTGCATGTTAAGCAAGAACTCGACTACTAAGCCATACCCCCAACCCCTATGTTTTCAATTTCTACAGTATAGGTCTCTAAGTTCAGTAAGGGCTGTTAGGAACTGGGGTCTGCAAGGTACAAAATTCACGAAAACACAGACCTAAGAACACTACACTAAACTGGTATTACTTCACACGTCTAGAAACTAAATGTTAAGCACTAGAAACTGAGAGCCAGAACAAAAAGTGGCAGTGCCGGAACAAAAGGTGGCAGTAAGTTGACAACAAATTTCAGCCACAGACAGGGCCTCCAGGCCCAGTACTCTATAAGGGAAACATAGGGGTAAACTTCTCCATATGGAAAGACTTCAGCTACTGGAATTACTGGAAGCAACTTACAAGTCAGCATTCTCTGGAGTACGGTAGCAGCAGCCTGTTGTAACAGAATACAAATTCCTATCAGTTCATAATTCTCAATAGCCACATGCTTATTACCACACAGAATTTGTTATGTAAAGGAACCGGGAGTTTGGCCTAGTGGTGTTTGCAGAGCATGTATGAAGACCCCCATTCTATTCCTCAGTGCCACATTCAATTCCTCAGTACCACATACACAGAAAAAAGCTGGAAATGGTACTGTGGCTCAAGTGTTAGATGTCTATCCTTGAGAAAGCCCAAGGACAGCCTCAAGCCCTGAGTTCAAGCACCAGAACTGGCAAAAAAAAAAAAAAAATGTTATGTAAAGTAAGAAGTAGGCTTTACAAAGAGGTTCAATTTTAAGATTTCTTCTCAAGCCAAGAAACTGCCCCAAGAGTGACACTCAATGAAAAGGCAGAGCTTTCTGAATATCCACTGTGGTATCTGAACATTTTTGGCAGGCCCTGAGGCTGTAAGCCTCAGGCTATATCTTCCTGGCCCTGCATGACCATTCTTTTTTTCCTTTTTGCCAGTCCTGGGGCTTGAACTCAGGGTCTGGACACTGTCCCTGGGCTTCTTTTGCTCAAGGCTAGCACTCTTCCACTTGATTTACAGAGCTATTTCCAGCTTTCTTAGTTTATGTGATGCTGAAGAATATAACCCTGACTTCATACTGCTAAGCAAGCACTCATCGAGGCCACATTCCCAACCCCCTTCCCATCCTGAAGGCTACTAGAAATGGATCATCAGCATAGCCGCCCAGTCCCAGGGCCTGTGCTTGCTACATAAGAAAGGAGGGGAGGGCTACGGTACACTAAGGCAGTCTGAGTCCTGTTGGTGTGTAGGTAGTGGCTTAGTGGTAGAGTGTTTACCTAGCATTCATGAAGCCCTCAGTACCACATATACAGAGAAAGCTGAAAGTGGAGCTGTGGCTCAAGTGGTAGAGAGCTAGCCTTAAAGAAAAGAAATTCAAGGACAGGGGCCAGGAGTGTGGCCTAGTGGTAGAGTGCTTGCCTAGAATGCATGAAGCCCTAGGTTCAATTCCTTGGTACCACATACACAGAAAAGGCTGGATGTGGCGCTCTGGCTCAAGTGGTAGAACACTAGCTTTGAGAAAGCCCAAAGACGGTGCTCAGGCCCTGAGTCCAAGCCCTGGAACTGGCACCAAAAAAAAAAAAAAAAAAAAAAGGCAGCGGGGAGGAGAGGGAAGAAAAGAAATGGGAAGGTATGAGGCGTGGGGTAGGGAGACAGTGCAGCCTATCTCCTCCCACCACCTGCAGGCTCCCAGAGTCATAGCCCTAGAATTCCCTCACAACGTTCACCATAATGTGTGGCAGAATATTCAGCCTAAAACTTCTAGAAGAGAACAAAAATTTGGAAAGAGGGAACTGCTCTTTAGGACACAGGCCACTGCCACAGAAGCCCAACTCTCCACTGTCCAAATTATTTTTCCTCCTACCTGGGGCATCTTTTCAGGTACCACAGTTCTTGAGTTTGAGTTTTCCTGAAATCCCTTCAAAACAAACAGTTGCACAAAATCTGAAAAACCACAAACACATTTGTATATATGATGGCCTCCAAACAGCTGTGAATCATCATACCAACACTCACCTCAGAGAGGTAGTTGCATGCACAAACTAGAGGGCTAATTCAGTGTGGGTCACCTAAGCGCAGGGGAGGCCTTGTGCCTACCACTGCCCATCTGACAGTGGGAAGACTCACCAGCCAGACTTCGTTATGAAGGAAATCCTCATAAGTCAAGTCTATGCTAAGAACTTTCTTCTCAGCACACGAGGCAAATTCAGAGGACATCTATGGATTGTCCCTGTAGCAATCTCCAACCCTAACCTCAAAGAGCTGGAGCATTACAATCGCTGTGATCCTCCCAATTCAGCCTTCTGTGAGCCTGTATTACAGGTGTGTATCACCACCCTAGCATGATCATCACATTCTAAGGAATGAAAAAGGACACCTTTGGAAGAATTAGAATTAAAGTGTTTTCTGGCTAATCTCCACTTTAAACTTCACCTATATGCAGCAGATTATAGAGTCAAAAGAGAAGTTCATACCACCAGGATATTGTCTTTTAAAAACAGAAACCCAGAAATACCAGTGTGGAGCATGGGCTTTTCCTCTTTTACTTACCAGTCATGCCTCAGGAGTGATCAGAGAACAAGAGACTAGGGGTATTCTAAGGAAAAAAAATCACTTCTGCCACCAGTTAACTTAGTACAATCTCCAGCCACTGAGGATAACACAATCTGGTCCCCAGCCTGTCAGTGAGGAAAGACTGCTTTTCATCCAACTGTCAAGGTGAACCTCCCCCCAGAGCCCACATGCTACAAACATACCAGAAAGTATGGCTCTGGCCATATCTGCAGATGGGCAGGAAGCTTCTGTCTGTTCACACAAAAGACACAGGTTCTTGAAGAGCCACTCGGCCATGGCCTGCACACTGGAGTGACTGGGAACACACAAATGCCCAAATGGATCCCCTCAGTCCTTACCTCCAGACAGTTTTCCTTTAATGTTCACTTCATTAGGAAGAATGGACCAGTGAGGATAAGACGGCAGTCAGCAAGTCCTCTGTTCCAGGAATCCAAGTGGGTAGGGCTAGACATCTGCCTGTGCCACTTTCTTATTTGGAGTAGCTTTCAGTCATAGTCAAACAATAATGGAATAATGGGCTCTTTTCATTCCTTTTCCACACTGTTTTGTTATCTACTTCACTAACTTCACTGCTTACTTTTTCTAGTGACAGGTTTTGAACTTAGGCCCTTCAACTTACCAGTTAAGCATTCTGCCACTTGAACTAGCTCCCTGCTTTTGCTTTAACCAAATCCCCAGGCCCCTCCTTTTTGTTTTAACTGGTCCTAGCGCATGAACTCTGGGTCTTGGCACTGTCTCTATGCTCTCTTTTACACAAGGCTAACACTACCACTTGAGCCATAGCACTACTTCCAGCTTCTTTGTGTGTGATTAACTGAAGAGTCTCATGGGCTTTCCTGCCTAGGCTGGCTTTGAACTTAGATCCTCAGATCTAAGTATCCTGAGTAGCTAGGATTATAGGCATGAGCCACTGGCACCCAGCACCTTAGTTGTTGACTTGGCATTTTTTTTTTTTTTGATCTAAACATAGGCTCTTAACAGCTATACATTGCTCTCTAAACTTTCTTCAGCTGTATGCCACAGATTTTCACTCATTTCAATTCTGTAATCCTCTATGATTCTTTGATCCATTAACTTTGCTGCTCCTCAAATTTTCCTTCAATGGCTTTGTGATTGGGGAACATATTCGGAATGACTTTAACCTTTTCAGTCTGTTCTAATTTATTTTGCGGCCTTAACCTCAGGTTATATTACAGACTGTCAATGCATACATATGTGCATGCTTTCTGTCACTGCTGGCCTGAGTGCTCTGGAGTGAACAGCTACACTGATTTACCATGTTCTAGTCTCCTAACATCATCCTTAACCTGCCCCAACCCATCTAGTACACAGAAGGGCATGCAAGTCTCTAGTAATTATTACCAAACCTGTATGGTTTCTGTCAGATGCGTTTTCATGTAGTTAACTTTACTAATCTTGTATAGTTTCTATATTTTGTTTTTATAATTAGGCCTTCCCACTTTAAGATCATAAAACCATTCTTCCATAGTTTTCTTCAGTACATTTATCTATATTCCCATGGTTTTTCTATATCTTTTTCTTTTCTTTCTTTTTTTTTTTTTTTTTTTTTGGTGGATCATGGGGCTTGAACTCTGGGCCTGGGTGCTGTCCCTGGGCTCTTCAGCTCAAGACTACCACCTTACCCCTGAGCCACAGCCCCACTTCCTGTTTTCTAGTGATTAATGAAGACAAGATGTCTCAGTCTGTAGTGCTTGGGCTGGCTTTTAACCGTGATCCTCAGATCTCAGCCCTCTGAGTATCTAGGATTACAGGCGTGAGCCACCACACCAACTTGGTTTTTCTATTTCTTTGCTTTGAGAAGGTTTTTTATACAAGGGGGAGAAGGAATCCAACTTTTTTTTCTCTCTTTTGGTGCCAGTATTGGTGCTTAAACTCAGGGTTGGGCACTGTCCCCAAGCTTCTTTTGCTCAAGGCTAGCAGTTTACTTCTTAAGCCACAGCCCTACTTCCAAGTGTTTTAGTAGTTTATTAGAGATAAGAATGTAATGAACTCTCCTGCCTAGCGTAACTTCAAACCTCAATCCTCAAAGCTTAGCCTCCTGAGTAGCTAGAAGAACAGGTGTGAGCCACCAAGTGCCCAGCTAATTGGTGCCATGTCATCAAGTGGGCTCAGGGTGTTATAATCAACTGTGCTTAATGTCTACAGAGTAGACTCAAGAATGAGCACAGGGCTAGGAAAGTGGCTTAGTGATAGAGTGCTTGCCTAGCATGCATGAGGCTCTGGGTTCAATTACTCAGTACCACATACACAGGAAAAAAGAAAAGACAAAAGTGGCACTGTGACTCAAGTGGTAGAACACTAGCCTTGAGCAAAAGAAGCTAAGGGACAGTGCCCAGACCCTGAGTTCAAGTCCCAGCCCTGGCCAAAAAAAAAGGCATAGATCTCTAGCCATTTGATGGGCTAGGGTCTGAGGTTCCAAATATAATACATCCTAAGGTTCAATTCCTAAATTCTCTTTCACTTTACCTATCAATACTGGAGCCTTTCTGAATAGACTGGATGGTTCTTTTCTGTACACTGTTGGCTCAAGACATGTCTTCCTCGTATTTGCTAAGACATTTACTGTTTGTATGTCTGCTTCTCGTTTTCAGAGTTTTGTTTCTGTTGTCTTTTTTTGTACTTGTGTTTGGCTTGAACTTAAGGTCTCATACTCTTGCTCAGTCTTTCTTGCTCATGACTGATACCACCTGGACACACTTCAAATTCAGACTTTTTGTTGATCCATAGAAATAAGTCTGAAGGATGTGTCTTCCCAGGGTCCCCTCAAACTCCAATCCTCAGATCTCAGCCTCTTGAGTAGAATTATAAGAATGAGCTACTGGTGCCCAACACAAATAATGTTTCTCTTACATCTTCTACAACACTCATCCAGTTTTACGGAGTTATATCTTTTTACTACACGCATTTATTGACTCCTAATAGAATTTCATTAAAAAAATAAATAAGCTGGGCACCAGTGGCTCACATTTGTAATCCTAGCTACTCAGGAGGCTGAGAACTGAAGATTGTAGTTCAAAGCCAGCCTGGGCAGAAAAGTCTGTGAGATACTTATCTCTCAAATTAGCCATTAGAAAAGTAGAAGTGGCACTGTGACTCAAAGTGGTAGAGCACTAGCCTTGAGCTGAACAGCTCAGGGACTACACCAGGCACTGAGTTCAAGACCACAACCAATAACAAAAAAGTGGGGCTGGAAGTATAGCTCAAGTGACAGAGCACCAGCTGAGCAAGCAAGTTAAGCAAGCACAAGGCCCTGAAAGAAAAATGTCATATGGCGTTAAAATAACACAGAAGCATTAGTGAAGTACCTTTCCAGCAGCTCCTGCAGGCTCACAACACTCTGCATATGAAGACGCCACACAGCTTCAAACAACAAAGAGTTCTGCAGAAAACAACAGCATTGTATGTGTACTTCCTTTAAAATGTTCTTACTCAAGGCCCATTAAAAACTGAAAGTGTAAAGCCAGGTAAGGTGGCTCATGCCTATAATCTTAGCTACTCAGGAGGCTGAGATCCAAGGATCAAAGTTCAAAGCCAGCCTGGACACTCCATGAGACTTCTATCTTCAGTTAACCACCAGGACACTGGAAGTGGCACTAGCTCAAGGGGTAGGGTGGTAGGTAGACTTGAGCTGAAGAGCTCAGGAACAGCATTCAGGCCCAGGGTTCAAGTGCCATGACTCACAAAAAAAAAAAAAACAAAAAACACCACCACCAACAACAACAAAAAAAACCTGAAAACAGCTTTCAATTTTGAAAGCATGAGCTGCCAGTAGTTCATGCTCATGATCCTAGTTACCAGGAGACTGAAAGTAGCAAGACAATTGTGTGAGGCTAAAAGCAGAAAAGTTCTTCAAGCACTATCTTGAAAATAGCCAGCAAAAAATAGGGCTGGGAATGTGGCTTAGTGGCAGAGTGCTTCCCTACCATGCATAAAGCCCTGGGTTCGATTCCGCAGTACCACATAAACAGGAAAGACAGAAATGACACTGTGGCTCAAGTGGTAGAGTGTTAGCCTTGAGCAAAAGAAGCTCAGGACAGTGCTTAGGCCCTGAGTTCAAGCCCGAGGACTGGTTAAAAGAAAAAGAAATTAAATTAGAGCCAGGCACTAGTGGCTCATGCCTATAATCCTAACTACTCAGAAAGCTGAGATCTGAGGATCACAATTCAAAGCCAGCATGAAAATCCATGAGACTCTTCTCTCCAATGAACCACCAGAAAACTGGAAGTGGCACTGTGGCTCTAGTGATAGAGCACTAGCCTTGAGCTGAAGAGCTCAGGGACAGTGCCCAAGCCCCAAGTTCAAGCCCCACAACCAACGCCCCCACCCCCCAAAAACACCTTAGAGCCCCTAAATAGCCTGAAGGACCTGTGTCATCTGTTCATATCTATTAGGCTTTCATTCAGTTCATGTATCTACTACATCAACATTTAGTACTTCCTATAGCCAATTCCCCATTGTCCTACACTGAGCTTCTACCAAGCAATTTCTAATTCATTCTGCATACCATGACCCATACATTCCAGAATACACAGTGAACATGCCAGTACCATTATCTCCAATTAGCTACCAGAAGTGGTGCTGTGGTTCAAAGTAATGGACTGCTATCCTTCAGCACAAAAAACTCAAGAACAGTACCCAGGCCATAGTTCAAGCCCCACAACAGACAAAAACAAAAACTGTAACTTACTGAGTTCAAAATGCTTCAAAATATAGAGCTGACTGGTACAATCTTTCTTGGAGGGTATACTACAGTGGTGTTTGAACCTTGGTTCTCACTTGCTAGGTAGCATCTTGGCTCTAGCACTCGCGTTACTCCATAACTTATGTGGGTTTGTTCGCTTTTTTTGTTTTGTTTTGTTTTTTGTTACCCTGGGACTTGAACTCAGGGTCTGGGCACTGTCCTTGGAGACTTTTTGCTCAAAGCTAGTGCTCTGCCACTTGATCCACAGCGCACTTTGATTGTTTCTCAATATGTGTTACGGAGGAATCAAACCCAGGGCTTTGTGCATGCTAGGTAAGCATTCTACCACTAGGCTACACTCCCAGCCCTTGTTAATGTTTTCATTGTTACTATAAAGGTGCAGGCCCTTGTTAATGTTTTTTATTGTTACTATAAAGGGGATGCATAAATGGGCTACAGTTACATTAAGTCAACAAATACTAATGACAGATGGAAATGGATCAACAGGGTCCTACGGTACCTTCTGCCCCATCCTCATGGCATCTGATGGACCCTTTTCCTCATACTCTGTAATTAACAAGATATAGGGCCTAATTGCAAAAAATAAATAAAATCTACAGAATATTGCTTAAATGAACAGAACGCCTGTACAGTTACCTGTATTTTCCATAATTCTTGACAGAAGGAGAGACGAGAGAACATACTATGTGCCAATAAATACTGAGCAATCTCTACCAAGAAAGAGAACTTTTTCTGAAAAAGAGATAAAAAAATTTTTCAAAAACATAGGCAAATTAGCCAGAGCAGTATTTTTCTATGTATGTAGTACAAAGGAATCAAACCCAGGGCTTCGTGCATGCTAGAAAAGCACTCTACCACTAGGCCACACTCCCAGTCTGGTATTTTTTTCACCCAGTTCCAGGGCTTGAATTCAGGACCTGGGCACTGTCCTTGAACACTTTTTGTTCAAGGCTAGCACTCTGCCACTTGGACCACGGCACCACTTCCAGCTTTTTCTGTATACATGGTACTGAGGAAACAAACCCAGGGCTTCATGCATGCTAGGCAAGGATTCTACCACTAGGCTATGCTCCCGGCCCAATTTATTTATTCATTTAATATATATTTTTTGGCCAGTCCTGGGCTTAAACTCAGGGCCTGAGCACTGTCGTTGGACTTTCTCATGGCCAGAGCTCTACCACTTCCAGCTTTTTTTCTATGTATGTGGTACCAAGGAGTCGAACTCGAGTCTTTGTGCATGCTAGGCAAGCACTCTTATCACTAGGCCAAACTCCCGGCTGTTATTTTTAAATCCTACTTTCCCAAACAGCTTAAAAGTAATGCTGGCATCTTAACTCTTTGCTCTGGGTGGAGCAGTACTGGGTGGCTGGCATTCTTGCAGACTTGCTCCACGCTGCAGGCAAGTATCCTGGCTGACAGTATCCCAATAGGAATCCCCAGCCTTGACGCTTGATCTTGCAAAGCGCAACCTTAAAGAGAAAACAAAATTAGAGCCACTTTTTTTTTTTTTTGGAAGGGGGTACCAGTCCTAGGGTTTGAACTCAGGGCCTGGATGTTTTCCCTAAGGTTTTAAGGCTAGTGCTCTACCACTTGTGCCACAGCACCACTAACTGAAGGTAATAATCCAGTGGCCTTTTACTGCTCTGAATGACTTTGAAATGTGATC
Organism: Megascapheus bottae; assembly: GCF_031878675.1. Lineage (NCBI taxonomy): Eukaryota > Metazoa > Chordata > Mammalia > Rodentia > Geomyidae > Megascapheus > Megascapheus bottae. Next base: position 240,727 of record NC_143532.1, on the reverse strand, counting down.
CTCAGAGCTCAGCCTCCAGCCTCCTGAATCCAGCCAGAGCATTTTTTTTTTTTTTTTTTTTTGGTTGTGGGGCTTTAACTCTGGGCCTGGGCACTGTCCATAATCTCTTCAGCTCAAGGCTAGTGCCCTACCACTTGAGCTACAGCACCACTTCCCGTTTTCCTGATGATTAGTTGAAGAATCTCAAGGACTAAGGACTTTTGTATGCCAGCTGGCTTTGAACCATGATCCTCAGATCTCAGCCTCCTGAGTAGCTAGGATTACAGGCATGAGCCACCAAGAATGGCTCAGAGCCATTTTTTGTACAATAAATACAATGTTAACTCACCTATAAAGGAGCTAGAGCAATTTGGGTAGACTTCAGCACTGCCACAATCAAACAATTTGCCAAAACACAATTTTTCACACAGTGTATCTTCCACCTAAAAAACAAAATTTAGAGAACTTTTAATTCAATCTGTGTGTATATAATGCATGCCTGCTGGGAATTTTCAAGGTTTTTTTTTGTTTGCTTGTCGGTTTTGTTTTGTTTTTTGGCCAGTCCTGGGGGCTTGAACTCAGGGCCTGGGCATTGTCCTTGACTTGTTTTTGCTTAAGGGTACTGCTCTGCCACTTGAGCCACAGCACCGCTTCCAGCTTTTTTGTATATGTGATACAGGAATCAAACCCAGGGCTTTGTGCATTCTGGGCAAGCATTCTACCTCTAGGCCACACTCCCAGCCCTCAAAAGTTTTTAGAAGAGAAATTTACAATAATTCCCTAGAAAATTATTAAATTCACTGCTTAATGGTTTTTTTATCTCTAAAGGGACAAATGCACCCAGAATTTCTTCTCACCTAGTGATTACCTAGTGACTAGTTATACTAGGAACATAACAGAAGATCTTACAAAGGCAAAGTCTTAACTGGGATAAAATACTACTACTACTAATAATAATAACCAAGCTTGAAATCTACCTGTAAAGCCAAAGCAATTTCCTCTTACCTCTAGCAAAAGGTCATTCAACTGTTGGTGGCGTCTCAGAAGGTTTATAGCCGAATCCTTTAATTTCATTTCCTTTTCAGGATCATATTTTTGCCTCTTGACCCTTCCCGCTGAGGGAGAAATCAGTTATAGTAATACTTAAGTGAAAACATGATGACATCCATGCCCTGACCTGACTCAGAGGACAAGCAGCACCTCTGGGAGATTCATTTCAACACCGCACCCTCAATCTAAACTGGAAAACAGCCCACCGGGGCCAATGAGCAAGGCAGAGCCGGCCGCCTCCGGTGAACAGAGGTCCTGAGAGCAGCGAGCCCAGGCTGCCCAAGCTAGCCTCACCTACGAGCTACACGGCAGGAGGAGGCTGCCGCGTCAGGGGTCTGGGCGGGCGGACGACGGGGCTGGCAGCCCAACCGAAGCCCAGGCGGCCCTCAACCGGCGGGGTGGGGACAAGGGGAGGGAGGAGAGGCGGGCGGGAGGGTGCGGAGAGGCTCGGAGGCCAGGCAGGGCCCGCGAAGTAGTGGAGCGGAGCCAGGGATGTGTGGGACCGGCACGGAGGCCTAGGGGAGACGGCGGTGGGGCGGCGCCCGAGCCCGGGGGTGGCACAGTGCAACCCGCAGAGGGCGAGAGGCCACCGGCCCACCGTCCAGGGCGCCCACCTACCCAGCAGCTGGGTCCAGAGCCTCTTGCGGCCCGGCATCCCCGACCTGGACAGCCGCGTCCAAAGACCGGGAAGCGGGCAGGGAGGACGCCGACGCTCGGGACGCTCTAAGCTCCCGCCGTGACTCGGGGCTGCCCTCTCATTGGCGCCAGCCAGGCGCATGCGCCCATTGGCCAGAGGCTGTCGGGCCCCACCCGCGCTGCCCTCTCATTGGCGCCAGCCAGGCGCATGCGCCCATTGGCCAGAAGCTGTCGGGCCCCACCCGCGCTGCTCTCTCATTGGCCCCAGCCGGGCGCGTGCGCCCATTGGCCAGAGGCTGTCGGGCCCCACCCGCGCTGTCACGGGGCTGGGGGAGTGGGGTGGGGTGGCGCGCGCGCACGCACACACACACACACACACACACACACACACACACACCACATACTACACACGCCACACATACTACACATGCTACATACACATGCTACATGCACACACATCACATACTACACACACCACATATACTACACATACTACACACACACACCACACATACTGCACACATCACACATACTACACATAGATACTACACATACACACCACACACACACACCATTCATACTACACACACCACACACACATACTACACACACCACACATACTATACACACACTACACATACTACACACACATCACACATGCTACACACACCACACATACTACACATACTACACACACACCATACATACTACACATACTACACACAAACACCACACATACTGCACACATCACACATACTACACATACATGCTACACATACACACCACACACCACACCATTCATACTACACACACCACACACATACTACACACACATACTACACACATACCACACACCACACATACTACACACACACACCACACACTACACACACATCACACATGCTACACACAGCACACATGCTACACATACTACACATACTACACACACCACATATACTACACACATCACACACACTACACATACATACTACACGTACACACCACACACACCATTCATACTACACACACCACACACACATACTACACATACTACATACACACCACACATACTACACATACTACACACGCACCACACATACTACACATACTACATGCACATACTACACACATCGCACATGCTACACACACCACACATACTACACATACTACATGCACATACTACACACATCGCACATGCTACACACAACACATACTACACACACCATACATACTACACACACCACACACACATACTACACATACTACACACACATGCTACACATACTATACACACACCCACACACACACAAACCCCAGGGCTGGGGGAGTGGGGTGACACACACACACACACACACACACACACACCACATACTATACACACACGCGACACATACTACACACACACACACTACACACACACCACACACACATACTACAGATACATACCACACATACTACACACACACCGCACACACGCTACACATGTACACACACATAGTACACACACACCATGCATACTACACACACACCACACACATACTACACATACATACCACACATACTACACACACACTACACACACGCTACACATGTACACACATACTACACACACTTACTACACACACACACACACACACACACACTGCGAGCCAGTAGCTCACGCCTGCAATCCTGGCTACTCAGGAACCAGCTCCAACAGGGAAGTTCTTGAGACTCTTCTCACCAATTAACCCTTCCAAAACTGGAAGTGGAACTGTGACTTAAGTAGTAGAGAGCACAAAATGGCTCAAAGACAGCAGCCAGGCCCTGAGTTCAAGCCCTACAACCACCAACAACAACAACAATTTAACATTGTGAAATGTTGACTGTGCTCCAGACTAACACAAGCCTATAAAAGTAAGTATCACATCCTTTGTCAGCTAACAACAGGCAACCTCATCAAAAGCAGCAGTTCCATTAGGGGTGAATTCATAAAATGTTTTTTTTTGGCTTTTTTCTTTTCTTTTTTTGCTAGTCATGGAGCTTGAACTCAAGGCCTGAACACTGTCCTTGGGCTTTTCCTCAAGGCTATCACTCTACCACTTGAGCCACAGCACCACTTCCAGCTTTTTCTATGTATGTGGTACCGAGGAATCGAACCTGGGTTTTTGTGCATGCTAGGCAAGCACTTTGCTACTAAGCCAAACTCCCGGCCCCAAATTCATTAAACGTTTAACCAAACATTTGTTAAAATGTCTAAAATTAGCAAACAAATTATAAAGTCTATAATGTTGTATGGCCCACAAATGGCTTTGGCAGGAAAAAAAAAAGTTTCACTACTCTGTCCTGTTGCACTGTTGTACTGGGCCTGATTGGCAGAAAAACTGGCCAAAGGAGTTTTTATTCCAAGGCATGGCTGTCCTCCAGTTAGAGAATACAGCTAACAAGACCCCTCCCCTCTAATGCTCCAATTACTTAGAGAAGAAAACCAGCCACTTGTATGCCTCAGTTTCTCTAATTGTAAGACTAAGTTAATATGCTCAAGGGTTTCTCTGATAAGAATGAGGTCATGCATACTTGGTTAGGAGTATACATGAAAGTCCTAAGCAAGGCTGACCTATGATGCTTCATCCAAAGCTGCAGTAACCAAGGCTCACCTAGGAGACAAAGGGAGGAGTTGCCCTTTGTACCTGAGATCCTGTGGCAGTAGATAAAAGGTAAGACGGCATATCCATACATTTCTAGAAGAACTGATCCTGACTTCTAAGGATTAAGGTGGGTAGATTTCCATCACTCACAACCAATTTTGGAAGTCTCACTACCTGGAGCTGATAATAAGGAGGCAGAGAATGTGGGTAAAGCAAAGCCAGGAGTAAGGCCATTAGGAATTAGAAGAGTCTATTGGGGGATGCTTTCAGCAGTTGCCACTCATCCCAGCTAGAGCAAGTTCCAACTCAGCATAAAGGCTTACACACACACCACATACAAACATACCAGGCATAACAAATGTGCATAGTTCACACATTCCATGCACACAGTCTATATGTAGGCACACCCATCAGTACATATGTGTACATATGAGATTTCAGTTAAAATTTCCATGCTTTCTTTCTCCTCCAGCAAAATTGTTCATCAGTGGCAACAGGAAATAGGAAGGAGGGTCAGAATTTAAAGCAAATGTAGGACATACAAGTTACACATTCTTAGCAAAATTCCAGGCAGATATTCAAAGACTATCATCTACGTGAGGAAGGTAGAGCCCTGCACCAGTGGTTCAGACCTAAAGCCCTAACTACTCAGGAGAAGATCATGGTCACAGTCAGCCTAGGCAGAAACATCCAAGAGAGCCAGCACAGTGGCTCATGCCTGTGATCCTAACTACTCGGGAGGCTGAGATCTGAGGATCAAGGTTCAAAGCCATCTCTAACTAATCACTAGGAAACAGGAAATGAGGCTGTGGCTCAAGGATAGGGCGGTAGCCTTGAGCTGAAGAATTCAGGGACAGCGCCCTGACCAGAGTTCAAGCCCCATGACACCCCCCCCAAAAAAGAAAAAAGAAATATCCAAGAGACCCTTATTTCCTATTAACCAGCAAAAGGCTAAAAGTGGAAGTGTGGTTTAAGTGGTAGAGTGTTGAACAAGATAGAGCCTTGAACAAGATAGATGTATAGATAGATCAATAGATATTTCTGAGCATTGTATGTATGTATGAGACTGTCACAATAAGCCTCCCTCTTTGTACTAATGTATGCTAATAAAAAATATGAAAATAAGAAAAAGGAGGAGAAGGAAGCAGGGCAACTCAAGACGAAGTAGAGGAAGGAGCTGCCCCAACTACAAGAGGGGAAGAAAGAAGCCTGAACAAGTTTTCGAATGACCAGACTTTTCTACCAGAAGGTGGCACTATCGTCCTGGTAATCAAAAGATCACATTTCTCATCAAAGACCAAAATTAAGACTTAAAACTGAAGAGTCACTGAAGCAGAAGCAAACACTGCACAAAAACACAATACAGCCAGGCACTGATGGCTCACATCTATAACCCTAGCTGCTCAGGAGGCTGAGATCTGCGAATCACGGTTTGAAGCCAGCCCAGGCAGAAAAGTCCATGAGACTCATCTACAATTAAATCACAGAAAAGCTGAAGTGGTACTGTGGCTCAAGGTGGTAGAGCTCAGGGACAATGCCCAGGCTCTGAGTTTAACCCTCAGTAATGACCAAAAAAAAAAAAAGAGGCTGAAATACATATGGGCATCCCAGTTTGAAGCTAGCCCAAATGGGACTGTCTATGAGAATCTTATTTCCAATTAACCACCAGAACAAACAAACCAACCAACCAACCATAGAAGTGGAGCTGTTGTTCGGATGTTAGAGCACTAGCCTTGAGTAAAACAGCTAAGGAACAGCAGGCCCCAAGGCCGAGAATTGTGGCCTGGTGGTAGAGTGCTTGCCTGGCTTGCATGAAGACCCGGGTTCGATCCCTTGGTACCACATACATAGAAACAAGCTGAAGTAGTGCTGTGGCTCAAGTGGTAGAGCTCTAGCCTTGAGAAAGCTCAAGGGCAGTGCCCAGACCCTGAATTCAAGTTCCAGGACTGGCTAACAGAAGAGTATATTTTTAATTTACAAATGATGAGCTGGGCCTGGGTGGAAGCTGGTCTGAGGGTTGTGGTTCAAAGCCTGCCCGGCAGGAAAGAAAGACTCTTTACTTCCCGTTAACCACCAAAAAGCTAGGGGTGGAGCTGTGGCTCCGGTGGTAGGTGCCAGTTTTGAGCCAAACGCTCCAGGTGCAGCAGGCGCTGCGTTCAAGTCCCAGGCCCGGCACCAACACAGACCATCGCCAGCGGCTTGGAATGCCGTCCATGGGCGCCCAGCGCCCGCCGGCGCTTCTCACCTCTCGATGAAGACACCCCCCCTGTGCCGCCGGGAGTCCCTCGCCAGTCCGTTTCCTCTCTCTCTTGGCGGCCCTCAGGACAGGGGGTCTTCTCTCCGTGTCCAGGTTCCGCTGTGCTGCTCCTTCACACCGTCAGCCCCGCGTCCGGTGTTGTTTGTCCGCGTGCCGGTTCCAGAGCTGGCGCTCAGGACCCGGCACTGCCCCCGAGCCTCCCTGGCTAAGGCGAGCCCTCTGCGCACCCGAGCCGAGCGGGCGGAGCCCGGGGCTGCGGGCCCTCCCCTGGCTGCTGGGGGGACGCCCGGCTGGTCCCGCACCCCAGGTAACCCCGAGGACAAAACCTCGCCTCTCACGTTTCAGCCTCTCCCGCCGGACGCTGCCAGGCTGCCGGGCTGGACAAAGAGGGCATTCAGGCGCCCGCCGACGGGGCTGCGAGCCCCCGGGGAGACGCCGGCCCGCTCCTCCCCGCCGCCGGCCCGCTCCTGCCCCCCGCCCGCCGGCCCGGCACCTCCCGCTCTGCCCCGCGCCGCGGGCCCGGGCGCCTCACCCAGCGCGGAGCGCCAGCCTCCCCGCGGCCGGTCCCCGCGGCCTCCGGCCCCGCCCGCCGCGCCTCCCCGCGCGCCCGCCCGGCTCCGGCTCGGCTCGGGGCGGGGCCTCCCCGCGTGACAAAGCGGCGAGGGCGCGCGGGCCGCCCGCCCCGCCCCGCCCCGCCCCGCGCGGCTCGGCTCCGCTCGGCCGGCTCGGCGGCGCGGCGCCCCGCGGGCATGGAGAGCCGCGGGCGGCGATGATGGGCGGCCATGGCCCGGGCGGGCAGCGGCGGCGCGGCGGCCCCGGAGCGCGCGGCGGGCGCGGCGCGGCCGGAGCCCTGGGAGCTGTCCCTGGAGGAGGTGCTGAAGGTCTACGAGCAGCCCATCAACGAGGAGCAGGCCTGGGCCGTGTGCTTCCAGGCCTGCCGCGGGCTGCGGGGCGCGCCGGCCGGCGGGCGCCGCATCCGGGACACGGCGGACCTCCTCCTGCGCAGGGACGGCTCGGTCGGCGCGCGGCGGGAGCCGGGTGAGGCGGCGGGCGGCGGGCGGCGGGCGGCGGGCGGCGGGAGCCAGGTGAGGCGGCGGGCGGCGGGCGGGCGGCGGGCGGGCTCGCTCCGTGCGGCTTCGCAGCGGGGGGGGCGGCCTGAGGGCGTCCGGGGCGCAGGGCCTCGGCCGCCGCCCCCGCCGCCGCCGCCGGGTCCCGAGGCCTCCTCTCCCGCACCGTCGGTTGGGCCCGGAAGCCCCTCCCGACCCCCGGGGCCGCCCCGGGGAGGCTGCGCTCCTCCCGAGGGTCCGCTCCGCAGGCTTCCGGGTTGAGCTCCGCACCCCGCACCTTGCGGGTCCTCGCGGTGCGAGCTCGAGCGGCGGCGCCCCGACGGGGAGCGGGGAGCGGGGACAGGTCTCGGAGAAGGCCCTCGGGTCCCCGCTCGTGTCCCCGCTCCCCGCCCCGTGTGGAGAGCGCGAGCGAGCCTCCCTCGGGGGGCGTGAGGCAGGGAGCGCCTGGGAGGCCCGGGGATCCGCCTGCTGGCCCCGACCGCAATCAGCCGTCCCTGGGAGCCGACGGTGGAGCTCCTGCAAGGTCTCGAACGCCCTCGTCCAGGGGTGGGGTCCCGTGCCGCGCTTCCCCCGACCCTTCCTCCCCAGGGCTGCCGGGGAGCAGGGAGCCCCGAGGGGGACCGCACAGGAAGGCTGTGCGCCTCCCTCCAGTCCCGGGACACTGCACACGGAAAGGCAGAGCCAGGCAGAGGCTTGGGCCGAGGTCTGCCGCGTTCCCGGGCCAGGAGCTCCCGGTCCAGGAGTTCCCGGTCCAGGAGCTCCGGGTCCAGGAGTGCGCGCTCTCTCCCCAGCCCGGGGCTGACGTTCTTGTTGGCTTCTTCCTAAACATTAAAGAGGGCCATGCTCAGCAAGTTACCTCGTTCCCCAGGGCTGTACCTCCCTTCTTTTTCCTTCCTGGTCAGTGTGTCACCAAAGAGTTACGGAGAGTGGGGGAGATTCCCTCAGGTTCCCAGTTTCTACTTAAACTTAAAGAACTTGAGAGCCACATGCGAAACACTTCAAGCAAAGAGAGTCTCGTAGGTAGAAGGGTGTTTTTTTTTTTTTTTTGTCTTTTTTGGGGGGGTCAGTCATGGGGCTTGAACTTTGGGCCTGGGTACTGTCCCTGAGTTCTTGAGCTCAGAGCTAATGCTCTACCACACAGCACTACTTCTGATTTTCTGGTGGTTAATTGGAGATCAGAGTCCCACAGATTTTTGTGCCTGGACTGGCTTTGAACGGTGAGTCTCGGATCTCAGCCTCCTGAGTAGCTAGGATTACAGGTGTGGGCCACTGGTGCCTGGCTTAGAAGGTTTTTTATTTTATTTTATTAGTATGTTTGTGTTGGTACTGGGCTTGAACCCAGGGCTTTAAGCTCTTACTTAGCTTTTTCCACTCAAGGATGACACCCTACCATTTGAGCCACACCTCTACATCTGGCTTTGTGTGTGCAATGTGCATAGCGACTTTACTGCTCAGGCTGGCTTCAAACCATGATCCTAAAATCTCAGCCCCTTGAGTAGCTAGGATGATAGGCATGAGCTACCAAACCCTTGCAAGGTGCAAGTTCTAACAGGACTTATTTAGTACAACAGGATGAAGAAGAGAGACACCAGGCACCAGTGGCTCACACCTGTAATCCTAGCTACTCAGGAGGCTGAGATCTTAGAATCCTGATTTGAAGTCAGCCTGGGCAGAAAAGTCCATGAGACTCTAATCTCCAATTAACCACTGGAAATCCAGAAGTAGTGCTGTGGCTCAAAGTGATAGAGCATTAGCCTTGAGCTGAGGAGCTCAGGGACAGTGCCCAAGCCCAGAGTTCAAATCCCACGATCAAAAAAAAAAAGATAGAGAAACTTGTGATTCTTATCTGTGGCTTTTATGTTTTCTGGGCTGGGAGAATATACCCTAAATCTTAGACAATAGTTTGGAGTAGGTACAATGGGTGCATTTACTATTCTAAAACATAGAGAAGACATCTAGGCCTCCCTAGAACACCAGGACAACAGACTTCCTTTTGCCAACCAAGCCATTCTTTCCATTCTTAACCTGATGTAATGAATTCGCAACTTTTCAAAGGAGAAGGCAGGTGTGGATAGCCCTCTGGCCCTCTGTGTCTACTATTCTTTTTTTTTTTTTTTTTTGCCAATCCTGGGCTTCAGCTCAGGGCCTGAGTACTGTCCTTGGACTTTCTCAAGGCTAGAGCTCTACCACTCGAGCCTCAGCACCACTTCCAGCTTTTTTCTATGTATGTGGTACCGAGGAATTGAACCTGGGTCTTCATGCATGCTAGGCAAGCACTTTAACCACTAGGCCAAACTCCCGGTCCTGTGTCTACTATTCTTATAATTTAACATCTACAAATAGATGTGAGAGAGGAGCTTATTGGTTTTATTTTTAAATTTTTTATTTCCTGGTTTTAGTGTCTAAATCTGGTTCTTTGAGTATTTTTTAAATTTAATTTTCCTTGTTTCCTCAGCTATATCCTGCTTCAATCCTTCCAGCAGCACTTCCTGGATGGAGGGTGGGGTTCAAAGCTTAGGCAGAGCACTCTATGTTGACAGAGTCCAATTTCACTTTATATTCAACATGACCTTTGGCTTCTATTCATAAATAAGTCTCACAAAAGTGAGATTTATGCAGGGCGAGCGAGCGTAGCTCACACCTGTAATCCTAGCCATGGTGGCTCACACCTGCAATCCTAGCTACTTGAGAGGCTGAGGTCTGAGGATTGCCTGTCATCCTAGCTACTTGAGAGGCTGAGGTCTGAGGATCAGGGTTCAAATCTAGTCCAGGCACTAAAGAACACCAAACTCTTATCTCCAATTGATCACAAGAAAACTGGGAAATAGGGTGGTGGCTCAAGGAGTAGGGAGATATCCTTGAGCTGAAGAGGTCAGGAACAACACCCAGGCCCAGGGGTAGGGCAGTAGCCTTGAGCTGAAGAGCTCAGGGACAACACCTAAGCCCAGAGTTCAAGCCCCATGACTGACCAAAAAAAAACAGTGAGATTTCCTTCCTTCCCTCTTTCTTTCTATCTTTCTTTCTGGGAGGATTTAGTGTTTTGAGATGGAGTTACTATCTCCAGTCTAGTCTCCTGGGCTGTAGTGATCCTTCTGTTCTGCCTCTCAAGGGCTGGGACTACAGAGACTTTCTGCCTCTGTAGAATTAAGAAAAGTTTAAGTACCTGAACATATTGATGTCCTTAGTAAATCAGCTGAAACTTAGGACTGAAGGTGGCTAGCCTAGCATGTTTTTGGTACTAGAGAGCAATGAATTCACTAACAGATACATGTGGTTTCTTCCTGTAAATAGCAGTCAAGGAAGCATGCACACTTCATTTTTCAGCATTATAGTCTGGTTTTGATGGCAATTGAATTTCTTAATCTGCTGCATTGGGCATTGGGCCCCTTGTATCCATCCTTATGCAAAGCACCAGTGAATCTAGGCAGAAAGTAATAAATAGAAAAAGCCAGGGGCTTTGGCTCATGTCTGTAATCCTAGCTACTCAGGAGACTGTGATCTGAGGATCAAGGTTCAAAGCCAGCCCAGGCACAAAAGGATCTGAGACTCTTCTTAACCTCTAGAAAACTGGAAGTGGCGCTGTGGCTCAAGGGATAGGGTGGTAGCCTTGAGCCAAAGAGCTCAGGGACAATGCTCAGGCCCAGAGTTCAAGTCCCATGAGCAACCAAAGAAAAAAAATAATAAAAATAAATAAATGTAAATAAAGTCAACAACTAAAACTATTAGAGCAAATTAAAAATATTAACATATAAGAGGTATTTCTTCTTCCCAAGTTAAGAGGAAGAAAGATGACTGGAAGAAGCTTCCTAATCTTTTTTTGTTGCCCTTTTATGCCTACATGTCTAAGGCTAGCTGCACCACACACCACCCCTCCCACCTACCCTGCAGCTCCGTGTTAAGCATCCAAGGGCAGTTTTCCACCCTGATTCACAGGGCCTTCCAGTTCTCTTGTGTTACAGACCTGAATTGCCAATATGATCAGCATTAAAGGTAGTCTAGAACTGGACCCTGGTGTTCACAGGTCTGTAACTTGGGCTCAGGGCCTGAGCACTGTCCCTGGATTTTCTCAAGGCTAGGACTCTACCACTTGAGCCTCAGCACCACTTCTGGCTTTTTGCTACGTATGTGGTACCGGGAATCGAACCCGGGTCTTCGTGCATGCTAGGCAAGCACTCTACCACTAGGCCAAACTCCTGGCCCTTATAATATCTTTTTATTCTTTATCTTCATTAATGCTTAAGAGCAGGCTCTGGCAGACCACAGAGCAATTGCAGCAGATGTCCGGGGTGCAGTAGGGACAAGGGAGTGTTCATAAGGAAGCCATAGCTCTGTCTAGGAAGCACAGGGGTGTGGCTGCATTTTTTCAGTATTACTGTTACTGCACGTGTGTGAACTGGGCATCTGTCCTATGCACTTTGGGCATTCACTGTGTTTCCTGCTCTTGTGCAGCCCTCTTGGGAGCTGAAATGGGTCCTTAGCTTTTGAGGATGCTGGACCACTAAGGTGAAGAAGCTATATCCTGCCTCTTAGCTGAGGGAGCCCCCTAGCTCCACCAGTAGTCAAGGATACCTGTTTAGCTTGCCCTTGTTTTTTGTTGTTGTTTGCTTGGTTTTTTTTTTTTTAATAGCTGTGTAGTGAGACAAAGGAGGATACTCAGGGAGGAACACAAAGGCACAATGCCTATATGCTTTTGACCATGTAAAATAATACTTACTGAAATGAACTCCAGGAAATAGAAAAAAAAAGGTTATTTTCCTTTCTTGTTTTTGTTTTCTTTTTGTCTTGTTTGTTTATCTGTCTTTAGAAGGGTAAGGGGGCACAGAAATTGAGGGACAAAGGGTGAACAAATACAACCGTGATACTCAACTAGATACTCTGTTGAACGTGAACTATATGCTTTGTGGATGGGGATAGGAGAGAAAAATTGGAAGAGAGCAAGGCAAGGAGTAATACTGTCTAAAAAAGAAATGTACTCATTACTTGTTGGGCACTGGTGGCTCATACCTGTAATTCTAGCTAGTCAAGGGGCTGAGATCTGAGAGGATCATGGTTTTGAAGCCAGCCCAGGCAGGAAAGTTCTTGAGACCCTTATGTCCAATTAACCACCAGTCAGTGGCACTGGTGGCACTGTGGTTCAAAGTGGTAGAGCACTAGCCTTGATGAAAAAAAAACTCAGGTACAGCACCCAGGCCCTGAGTTTGAGCCCTACACGACGAAGAAAGGAAGGAAGGAAGGAAGGAAGGAAGGAAGGAAGGAAGGAAGGAAGGAAGGAAGGAGAAGGAAAGGAAGAAAGAAAGAAAGAAAGAAAGAAAGAAAAGGAATGTAGTAATTACTTGACTTACATAACTAACATCTCTGTTTGCACATCACTAATAAATGAAAAAATAGTTGTGTACATACATGTGCCAGTGAATATTGAGAAGCATCCTCTAGTCATGGTGGAGAGATCAGCATTAAATTCTATAAGTCTAGGCAGTGTGGGTCTATTCCTCCTTCAAGTTCCCTACTATAGATGAGAACACTGTAGATGGCAAAGGAAAAGTGTCTTCCAAAGTTGCCTACAAGGCGGTGATGATGGCACCTGCCTCTGTGGCCTCAAACATACCCCTAGGTATGCTCTCTGACTTCTAGATGCAGCCACAGGTATACAAGTTCCAAACCAGTGAACATTACAGTTTCAGTGAAGAAAGCTGCATCCAGGGTACACAGGAAATCCCAGATCATACACACACATGCAGCCCCAAGGGACAGGAGGAGCAAACATCCCCTAGCCAGTGCTTTCCCCACTTAGTTTCACCTCTGAGCAAGGCTTACGTCACAGGAAGGCAAGTCAAGTGTGTTCTTTTCTTCTTTCTTTCCCTTTCTTTCTTTCTTTCCTTCTTTCTTTCTTTCTTTCTTTTTTGTGGCTCATGGGGCTTGAACTCTGGGCCTGGCCCCTGTCCCTGTCCCTGAGCTCTTCAGTTCAAGGCTAGCGCTCTACCTCTTGAGCCACAGTGCACTTGCAGTTTTCTGGTGGTTAGTTGGGGATAAGAGTCCCCCACTTTCATGCCTGGGCTGACTTAGAATTGTAACCCTCAGATTCCAGCCTACTGGGTAGCTAGGATTATAGGCATGAGCTGCCTGGCTCAAGTGTATTTCTTTTTCTGTGACATTGTCGGCTCAAGGTGACTGTCCCAGAAGACTCCAGGATACATGTAGCCCACGTGCCTGCCCTAGCTGGCTCCTGGCTAACTGTTGGTTGGCAAGATCTGTATTGTGCTTTGGGGAAAATACTTGAACAGACTAAGGGGTTTCATGTCCCCTGTAAGATTCAGCATCTGATAAAGTCCATGGGACCCTGTATCTTGCCACACTTACCTGCTGACACCCACATAGAGTAGTTTCTATGGCCCATAAAACAGGAAGGACTGTCTAATTCAGTAACAGGGATGCTGGAATTGTGGGGGAACATCCAGCATCTCCTTGGCCTTTCAGACAGTTTGGTCCTATTTAAGCAAATGTGTATGGTCATCAACTTCTCAGAGGCAGTTCTCTATATGAGGTGGAGGTATAACTAAGGGGGGAAAGCTTCTTGGAAATTCCAAATGAATGATATATTCTAGCTCCTTGGACTTGGCGGTTTCTCCAAGGAACTGGGGAGCAAGAGGAGAGTGAGAACAGCTCAAAAGAAAAGCATGTGGATTTCCTTTGTTAACAGATTTCTACAAACTTGCTTGACTTAAAACAATGTTAAGTTATGTGTTAAGCCCTGTTGGCTCATATCAATAACACTCAGGAGGCTGAGATCTAAAGATTGAAATTCAAACCTAGCCCAGGCAAGAGAGATCTATAAGACTTGTATCTCCAGTTAACCACCAGAAAGCTGAAACTGAAGCTGTGGCTCAAGTGGTAGAGTGCTAATCTTGAGTGAAAAGCTAAGGGATAGTGCCCAGGCCGTGCGATCAAACCCCAGTAATGAGAAGAAAGAAAGAAAACAAAAAAAAAAACTAGAAAATAATAATTTTCTAGTTTAAGGCATTAGGCATCTGCAATAATCCCTACCTCAGATTAGCTTCATCCAGCAGTCCTACTTCACCTGCTATCTCAGATTCCCTTTCTACACATTATAATATCCACAGACTTTGAGATTACAACTTAGGCAACACTGGGGCTACTGTCCTGCCAACCACAGAGGGGAAAGATTGGAGGATTCCATCCTTAGCATAGTGTTACACCTCTCTTACCCTTCTTTTCCTTCCCTCCCTCCCTTGCTTATTTTTGATGCATTTCAAGGAAATTATAAATGGCAGTCAACTTTCCCTAAATACTAAGCATGTGTGTTATTAACTTGAGTTTAGTATTTTTCTTTCTTGCAGCACTGGGGATGGAACCCAGTGCTCAGCAAATACTATACCCATGAGCCTTACCCCAGCCTCCTATTTATTTCTTAAAATTTATATATAATAAAATATATGAACCCTAAGTGTGCTCTCTGATGACTCTCTGCATTGGTAACCTTTACTGCCCACCATATCAGAAGAGCTGCCCAGGGTCCCGGTTCAGTTCATTTGTTCACAGCTCCGGATGAGTCTTGTACCAAAGCTGCCCAGGGACTCAGATTATCATGCAAACTCCAGAATTGTAGTGTTACTCCACCCATGCCTGGGTGGGTGTCAGAGTCCTGGTGAGTTTCTGTTTCCCACCTCCTGAGTGTCCCAACCCACAGATCTAAAGTAATTCTGATCTATCTGACAAGTTTTCAGCAGGACCAATGCTGCTGGTTTGCTGTGTTTGGATTCCACACACCACAGCACTAACTGCTCCTCTAACTTTCACTTGAACAGTTTCAGTGCCAGGTGACTGGTGCCATCTTCAGGAGACTGGAATAGTCAGCGAGGGGGACAAGTTGTATCATTGGTTCAGCCTGGAGTTGAGCTAGCCCAAGTTTGAATTTGAGCTTGGGCAGGTTCTTCACTCTCTCCAGGACTCATAGATTAGGGTAATAGCTCGGTGTATAATGGAGCAAGGGTGAAAACTCCGTTGGAATATCATCTTGTCAACTCTAAGCTGCCTATCAGGTGGGGCCGGTGTGATGTCACTAGAGGCTGGATGAGGAAGTATAGCAGTAGCACAGAAACAGGATCTCCCTGGTCCCCCTGTGTGGATGCAGAGAACACTGATACTTGTAGTTGGAGTTTTGGGGTAGTCTTGGGTCTCCTCCAGATGTGGGCCTGTGTCCTAAGAGCCTCATGTATATGGTGTGAGTGCCTGGAACTAAGATCAAGCTGCTGGTCTTGAAAGGAGGAGGTGGAGGAGGGGAAGTACCTGGGTCCCTTTGCGCCAAAGAGCTCTGTTAGCTAAGCAAACACAGGACTCTGACTCCTGTTTCTTCCTTTGAGTGTGTCTCCCTCTTTGGTCAGCTTCTGAAGGTTAGTGCTTTTTCTTTTATAATTCATTTCTTGATAATTGGAATAAGCATTTATGGGTAGCTTACTGAATGCCAAGCACTAGGTCTGTTTTTATTTAACCCTTAGAGTCACCTTTGTGGTAGGATATCCCTTTCTTAAGAAAACAGAAGCTGCTTAGGCAAACTGGGTAAGTTGTTCAAAGCCATCCTGGGCAGTTTGGCTCTACAGTTTGTTGATTCCCCCTCTCCCCCCGCCTCCCATGTAGCTTTCCCAGGCTATACCTTGACCTACAAGATGACGTATGTGCTGGATGTTTGCTCACCCAAATCTATTTCTTCACTAGAACATCCACATGACTCAATTCAGATATAAAGGAAAGAGGACTGTAGAGTCCTTTGCCACCCAGTCTCCTTTGTGGACAGACAGTAGCATGAACATTTCCTGCACATGCCAGTATGTAGACAGGTGTATGCCTTCCTGAACGCAAGAGTACTTTCTGCTTTTCTCTTCACTGGGGACCTTGTATCAAATCAGTACCAAGAATACCTTGGGTGGTGTGTTTTCGGTTTTGTTTGTGGGGAGAGTGTTGAGACAAGGTCTCATTATTCCATGTTGTCCTGTACTTGCCTCCCAAGTGCTAGGCAATCCTACTATGGACCTTTTTTTTTTTTTTTTTTTTTTTTTTGGCCAGTCCTGGGGCTTGAACTCGGGCCTGGATCTGAGCCTCTTTTGCTCAAAGCTAGCACTCTATCACTTGAGCCAGAGCACCAGATTTTTCTCTAGCTTTTTCTGTTTCTGTGGTACTGAGGAATCGTGCATACTAGGCAAGCTCTCTACCACCAAGCCACATTCCCAGCCTCCTGCCTTGGACTTGCACAGCCATGCCCTGACTCCAAACCTAGAGGTATTCAAGGGCAGGAGGTACTGATTGTCCCCCTTACACCATCACATGACTCCATGTTCTTTAGGCGTCCATCTATGCCGGGTGATGGTGACTCACATCTATAATCCTAGTTACTCAGGAGACTGAAATCTGAGGACTGTTCAGAGCCAGTCCAGGCAGACAAATCCTTCAAATTCTTTCTTTTTTTTCCTCCTGCCAGTACCAGGGCTTAAACTCAGGGCCTGAGCACTGTCCTTGGTCTTTCTCAAGGCTAGAGCTCTACCATTTAAGCCACAGACCACTTCCTGCTTTTTCTATGTATGTGGTACTGAAGAATCCAACCCCAGTCTTTGTGTATGCTAGGCAAGCACTTTACCACTAGGCCAAATTCCTGGCCCCATCCTTGAGATTCTTTAATCTCCAATTAACCAGCAAAAAGCTGGAAGTAAAAGCATGGCAAAAGTGGTAGAACTCTAGCCTTATGCCTTGAGCATAAAAGCAAAAAGCAAAAAATACAAACAAACAACAAAAAAACAGTACTTCCCCAAGTCTATGACATAGATGCATTTTGGTAAAACTTTTATTGTTGTTGTTGTTAACATGTGGCCTGTTTAGGCATTGAGATTAAAGATCTTGAGATAAGGGAAGTGGTGTTGTGGCTCAGGGGTAGGCAGTAGCCTTGAGTGAAGAGCTCAGGGACAATGCCTAGGCTGGGAGTTCAGGACCCTTGACTGACACCCCCCCCCCAAAAAAAAAAGCTGCTTAGCATCCAAGACCATAGAACGGACATGCTTAGCCAGGCAGGTACCGTGACTCATGCCTGTCATCCTAACTACTCCGGAGGCTGAGATCTGAGGATCAAGGTTCAAAGCCAGCCTGGATACCAAAGGACCCCAGACTCTTATCTCCAATTAACCTCTAGAAAATGGGAAGTGGAAGTTGACTCAAGGGTAGAGTGGTAGCCTTGAGCTGAAGAACTCAGGGACAGCAACCAGCCAAATTCAAGCCTCATGACTCCCCCACCACACACACACACACACACACACACACACACACACGACATGCTCAATCTGCCAAAAATGTGGCAGAACCTAGGTGCTGGCCTTTTGACCTGCCCTGCATTGCCTTCCTGATGTTCAGAGTGACTCAGGCACTGGCCTCTTCCAGAAAGCCCCTTTGTTTTGCCTCTGGTTTCTCCCACATTCCTACTTCCTGGACCCAGTCAAATGCCATACAGGGGCTGGGGACACAAATCCCCTAACAGTGCTGCTTTCCAGTCACCTTTTCAGTACTTTACTGGTGTTAGGGAATAGATTGTTTGCCATTATTTTAATGGACCTCACATTTATCTTTGGCAATCTTCCTGATTCTTGATGCATTTTGAAAATATTTGTGGAGTTAGCAGGTTCACTTAGAAAACAATTTCATGGTTCATGTTTTTATATCTCACCTCATTCCAGAAAGAACTTAAGGTATTTGAAGTTCATGGACTAGCACAGTTCTACCTGCATGCATAATTCAAGACGGTTGTGCAAGTGAGTGGGTTTCCGCAGCTCACTCTTGGCACCCTAGAAGGTATTAGTAGAAGTGCTGAGGTTTTCAAGCTGCCTCACTCTGCCACCATCATTTACTAGCTGTAATGTCTTAGAGCGCAAAAGTACACATCTCCTCATCTGTGAAATGGATGCCGAAGCTACCTGCCTCCTGGATTATAGTGAGAGAACTCTTGTAAAAATAACAATTGGTTGCTCATGCCTGAAATCTTACCTGCTCTGGAGGTTAAGATCTAAGGAGCATAGTTCAAAGCCATTCCAGACAGGGAAGTCTATGAGATTCTCATCTCCACTTGATCACCGAAGAAGCTGTAAGTGGAGCTGTGGCTCAAGTAGTAGAACACAAGCTTTGTGGAAAAAAAAAAAAAAAAAAAGCTTGGGGGGGCCGGGAGTTTGGCCTAGTGGTAGAGTGCTTGCCTAGTATGCACAAAGACCTGGGTTCCGTTCCTTGGTACCACATACATAGAAAAGGCCAAAGTGGTGCTGAGGCTCAAGTGGTAGAGCTCTAGCCTTGAGAAAGTCCAAGGACAGTGCTCAGGCCCTGAGCTCAAGCCCAGGACTGGCAAAAAAAAAAAAAAAAAAAGCTTTGGGACAGAGCTCAGGCTGAGTTCAAGTGCCAGGATCAGTACAAAAACTATCTGTTTCACTTAGCACAATGTTTAGTAAATAAAATATAAAGTCTGGCTTCTACTTGACCTTTAACCTGGTAATGCTGTCTCTGAACAAGGTACTATCAGCCTAGGGAAAGCCTGAGGTAGAGGGGTTGCCACCTGAACTGCGTTTATTCAGCCTATGAGCTATGATGAGGGTTCATGGCCTTTGTTCTAGGCAATCTCGTTTCAGATGGTGTCTCCCTGAAAGACATGATTAATGAGAGCTGCTCCCTCCTCTGGCTCCCAAAGAGCATCCTTTTGTGCCCACCATTACTTGACCAGGTTGGCTGCTCTCCAGCCCTGACAGTTGCCCTTAAGCAGTCACCATAGAGGACTGGAGACTATCTTTACCAAGGGATCTTGCACCTTTGAGGGCAGAGACACTGTCACTCCTGACCCTATACCTGGAGTCCTGCCCAGCATGAGCTCAGTTTCTGTCCAGGCGACCAGCTGGATTACCCCATTGTGAACTTTCTTGTGTTTTTTTTTTTTTTTTGAAGTATGCTATGTGTTCCCAGGAAAAATGGAGCTGGGGGGAAGGAGTTTAACAGCCCTGTCTATCAGGGTCTTATGGCTGCCAGCATGACCTTGACTCACTATCTTCTCTTGCAGAACTCACAACCATGGTGGTGGTGCCGGCCAGTTCAGAAGCCCAGGTATTCAAAAACAATTTTAAAGATTACTTACTTGATACTATGAAAATTTAACCTGTTTTGTCTGATGTAAATCAGCAAATGTATAAAGTCTAAGGAAACCATTCACAGAGGACAGCTGAGCAAGGAACCCATCTGGGTGGTAAGATTGTCACTCGTTGTACCCATGGACTCAATGCTTTTGCCTTACTATCCTGCTGCAGAGGAAGACAGCAGGGCACAGAGTGCAGACCTAGAGTGGATTTCAGGGATGAACAGGAAACGAGCCAATGACCAATGCCCAGGAATCCACTAACTCACAACTCAAGCCCCACCAACACTATGTCTTCCTGGGATTCTTTCCCTTCCACCTACTGGTCCAAGGTTATGTCTTCATACACACACACACACACACACACACACACACACACACACACACAATGTATTTTAAAAAAAATACTTTGAGGGCTGGGATATAGTTCAGTGGCAAAGTGCTCACCTAGCAAGTGCAATGTCCTGGGTTCAATCCCCAGTACCAAAAAGAGAGAAGACATATATATTTATGCATATGCACTTTGAATGAGAGTGCCAGTGTGGACTATTTTCTCAGAGGTCCATACATTAACTTGAGAGTCTCATCCCCCAGGAAACAGGAGCAGAGACCTACTCAACATTTTTTGGGGGGTGGCGCGGAGCTTGGGGCTTGAACTTGGCCTGGGCGCTATCCCTGAGCTCTTCAGCTCAAGGCTAATACCCTACCCTTGACCCAAGCCCCACTTCCCATTTTCTAAAGGTTAACTAGAGATCAGAGTCTCAGATCCTTTTGTGCCTGGGCTGGCTTTGAACCTTGATCCTCAGATCTCAGCCTCCTGAGTAGCTAGGATTACAGGCGTATTCTACTGTGCCTAGCTCAATTTTTTTTCAGTTGGCCATGGGATTTGAACTCAGGTCCTGGGTACTATTCCCGAGCCTTTTCTGCTCAAGGCTAGTGCTTTACCACTTTGAACCACAACACGACTTCCAGTTTCCTGGTAGTTAATTGGAGATAAAAGTCTCATGAACTTTCCTGCCCAGGCTGGCTTCGAACCACAATCCTCAGATCTCTAGCCTAAGGAGTAGCCAGATTACAGATGTGAGCCACTGGCAGCTAGCACTAATTATTTCTTTTAAGTACCTTAAAAGTCTGTGAGGTGGGGCTGGGAGCATGGCATAGTGGTTGAGCTCTTGCCTAGCATGCACGAAGCTCTGGGATCGATTCCTCAGTACCACATATACAGAAAAAAACAGAAAAGGGTTGGGAGTTTGGCCTAGTGGTAATGTGCTTACCTAGCATGCACTAAGACCCAGTTCAATTCCTCAGTACCACATACATAGGAAAAAGCTGGAAGTGGTGCTATGGCTCAAGTGGTAGAGTGCTAACCTTGAGAAAGAATAGTTCTCAGCCCCTGAGTTCAAGGCCCAGGGCTGACCAAAAAAAGAAAGAAAGAAAGAAAGAAAAAGAAAAGGCCAGAAGTGGTGCTGTGGCTCAAGTGGTAGAGCACTAACCATGAGCTAAAGTGATCAAAGACAGTGCCTAGGCTCTGAGTTCAAGTCCCAGTACTAGCAACAAAACAAAACAAAACTGGGAGGTCTTCTGGAATTGCAACTCCTTTGTACAACTACTTAATAAAAATAAATTTTGGGGGGCTGGGCATCTGGCAGAGTGCTTGCCTAGCATTCATGAAGTCCTGGGTTTGATTCCTTAGTACCACATACACAGAAAAAGCTGGAAGTGGTGCTGTGGCTCGTGGTAGAGCACTAGCCTTGAGAAAGCTCAGGGACAGTGCGTAGGCCCTGAGGTCAAACACCAGGACTGGCAAAAATAAATAAATGAACAAATAACCAGCTCTGACCGATAAATTCTGCTGTCTCCATCCATATAGGCACCCTTTGTTTTTGTTCTGATACTGAGGTTGGATGCTATCCTTTAGCTTTTTTGGCTCAAGCCTGGTGTTCTATTACTTGAGATAAAAGTCTCATAGACTTTTCTGCCCCAGCTTCAAACTGGAATCTTCAGCCTCCACAGGCATGAACCATTGGTTCTTGCTTTCAGCTCCCCATCTTAAAACAGTTTCACCAGGTTTCAGAATTGTTCTGTTTTCATATGTCTAAGTAAAATATTCCCATTATAACTAATCACATTCACTCTCTCTATTTGCCCTCCTTTTATGGACTATTTTTTTAATTCCTGGAAGAGAGGGTGGTGAATCACCAGGTAGGGTAGGTACCTAGTAAGAATCTAGTACGCTTTATTCCAAAGTAACTGTGCAGTTTGGGAAACAAACTTAATAGTTGTCTGTGTTCTGGTGTACCTCCTGGCTTACAGTTGACTCTATCCAGGTCACTCTTACAAACTGTCCTACAGTCTCTCCTCCCCTCCCAGCCTGGATAAGTCTAGCAGCAGCTCTGTTCCTGAGGCTGACTTGACCAGCAGCTGTCAGCCTTGGTGACCCTGTGACACTTATACCCTGCCCTTGTGACTGAGCTGTATTGCTGTTTCACAGATGGTGCAGTCCTTGGGCTTTGCCATCTACCGTGCGCTGGACTGGGGGCTGGATGAGAGTGAGGAGCGCGAGCTTAGCCCTCAGCTGGAGCAGCTCATTGACCTCATGGCCAACAGCGACTGTGAGGACAGCAACTGTGGGGCTATGGATGAAGGCTACGGGGGTCCTGAGGAGGAAGAGGAGTCTGAAGGGGGTCCCCGTGCTGTACGTACCTTCACCCAAGCCATGCGGCTATGCACAGTGCGCCTGACAGACCCCCGAGGTGCACAAGCCCACTACCAGGCAGTGTGCCGTGCACTGTTTGTGGAGACGCTGGAGCTTCGAGCCTTCTTATCCCGGGTCCGGGAGGCCAAAGAGGTGAGCAGGGGATGTGGGCAGTGCCAAGGTGGGCCAAATAAGAAAGAGGATACTGTGGGGAAGGGCCTTTTGTGCCAGAGGGCCTGGGAGCGGGGGCAGGGTCCATCCCCAGGCCATCCAACTGGTGGAAGCAGTGCAGTGCATTCTGCTATGCTCCCGGCCCCAGTTCTGGCTTTTTCTATGTATGTAGTATGGAGGGATTGAACATTGAACCTGGGTCTTCGTGCATGCTAGGCAAGCACTCTACCACTAGACTAAACTGGCCCCTGATTTTTGGTTTTCAAAAAAAAAATTGTTTTAAACTGGGCGCGGTGGCTCACACCTGTAATCCTAGCTACTCAGGAGGCTGAGATTTGAGGATCGTGGTTCAAAGCAAGCTCAGGCACTAAAATCTCCAATTAACCACTAGAAAACCAGAAGTGGCACTGTGGCTCAAGGGGTAGGGTGATAGCCTTGAGCTAAAGAGCTCAGGGACAATGACTAGGCCCAGAGTTCAAGTCCTATAACCAAAAACAAAACAAACCATGTGGCATTGGGAATCAAATCAGTGCCTTACACATGCTGGGCAAGAGCTCTACAACTGAGCTATACCCCATCTTGCAAAGGTGTGTTTAAACTTGAAGTCCCTAATTCTACTTTGACCCTCTAGTACTGTCTTCCTTTTCCTCTAACCTAGGAGTATTATGGCCAGATTCCTGACCCCTTGTTGCTTAGGGAAGGCTTTTGAGGATATCTGACTGATGGAGCCAGGGACACACCTTGAACCAATGCCTCCCCTTCCCTCCCCACAGCACAGTCTATAACCAGCATATACAAGATTGAAAGGCCTCCCATCCATTGGGAATATCAATGGTCCATCCCTGTTTTTCCTCCTAGCTTTTCCTTGTCATCTTAGAGATACTCTTCTGATGTTCTCCACAGTTAGCAGATGGTCTGCATGTTTTTGTTCTCTGAATTCAGTCTGTGTACTCTTGCTCAGATCAATTCTTTTTCTAATCACTTATTTTAACAGGAGTATATAGCTTTCACTTTTAAGCTTGACTCAGGAGAAGTTCCAGGAATTGGTGGTAGAGGGTACAGTGAGAAGGGTACCTGGAGTCAGGGCATATCTAGGCTGATCTGAGCTAATATTTTGATAGAAGTGGCCTGCTTAGGCACAGGCATAACTCTACTGGGTGGAACCAGAGAGCCACCCTCTGTGCCCTTTGCCCCACAAGCTGGCCAGGCCCCACATGAGGACTATTGCTTGGGTCACAAACCTTGCACTGCTCCAAGTTGGCAGCATTTTCTATAGCATCTCCAAGCAGTTTAGCAAGTAGCTGTGTGAAAGCCAGGACAACCAGTTGGGTCCTGTCAGGGGGTGGTGGGGTGATAGTTGCTTCCCCAGGGTGGGGAATCAGTGAGACCAGAAGTTCTAGGCTGCCACCAAAATCCAGGGCAACAAAGGCAACAAGGATAGTTTCTTTTCATCTAATAGTCCCTGACACATTTCCTAGGCCCTTACCATGTGGGCACTTCCTTTACTTTTCAAAGCTCACAGCTGTAACTGTCTCCCAGAATTTGATGCTATAAATCATTCTGTCACCCACCCCCCTACAATCCAGTCAATCCATGGCCTACCATGTTCTACATTGTGCTATCACAGACTCAAGTAAAGCAACACTGAGTGAACAGATGCAGTCTACAAGAGTCTGGGTCTCTTGGGACCCCTAGCCTAGGTAACACATTGGAAAGCAGCACACATGCCCCAGGAGAATGGGCAGACTCTAGCTCCAACCAGGGGTCTCTAAGGAGGTGCTGTGTGAACTGAGATCTGGATAGCAAAGAACTCTCCATAGATGGGGCTTCCACATCTGTCTCTGCCACCTGTGAGAGACATGGCACCTCCCTAGCATGTGAATCAAATAGGAGAAGGTACCACGTGAGCTCTAGGCTCTCACCAGTCCCTGCTCATGAGAGTCTGGCAAGAACAATGAAAGACAAGAGCCTTGTGTGGTTCCAAAGTGATGGTTTCCTCAGATCTTCCCAAGCTCCACAGCTGGGCCACCATAACTAAATGCCTCCTTTAGTCATTTGGGTGGTAGCTGGATGGTAAGGATGTGCTCCCTGCTAGTCAGGGTAATGCCTTATGTCTGCCAGTCTCCTACCTTCCCTGAGCTAACCAGACATATGCTTCCAGATGTTGCAGAAGCTGGGGGAAGATGAGTCACAGATGGAAAAACCACTGGCTGAGCTTGACAACTTGAGACATACGGATTGGGTAAGATATTGGTCTCTTCTGATGGAGGATACAGAAGAGCACAGCTCATCCCCAAAGGCCTGTGTGGGGAGTTGTGGGAAATGCCATGACTGTGGTCCTTTTTGTCTCCTTGGAGTCAGGCTCGGCTGTGGGTCCAGCTTATGCGGGAGCTGCGACATGGGGTAAAGCTGAAAAAGGTGCAGGAACAAGAGTTCAACCCTCTGCCCACTGAATTCCAGCTCACCCCTTTTGAAATGTTGATGCAGGACATTCGTGCCAGGAACTACAAACTGCGCAAGGTCATGGTGAGTTGGCCAGGCATCCCTGCTTCTCCCTCCGCCAGCAGCCCTGAGCGTTGTTCTTTTGCTAGGGGGCCGAGTCCAGTACTGATCTGCAGACTGAGGCAGGCATAGCTCCCATTCCCACAGTTCAAGTTTGTGCTAGGTTCACAATGTGACAAGGGCAGGGAAAGAGGAAGGGGAAGATTTCAAAGGATCAATATGGCTCTATTATGAAGGGACCCTAAGAACCAGAGCTAGAGTGGAACTCAAGCGGTAGAATGCTCACTTAGCAGAAATAAAACCCCATGTTCCACTCCCAGTACCACAAGAAGAAAAAGCCAGCAACCACATTTTTCCATTTAATACAGTATATTTATGTATACTGGCATCACTCCTAGAATTTTAAATGAGCAGGTTCATTTCATTCTTACAACACGGTGAGATATGCATTATCAACCCCATTTCATGAATAATCTGAGGTGCAGGAAGCTCAGGCAGCTGTATTTGGAGTGTCAATAGGCACTGGATGATGCAGCTATCCCTGCGTGTGGCCCATCTATCTGTCTACTGTCCAAAAGGCAGCTGGGTCCCAGGGAGTAATAGCCATGAGGCAGAGGATGTAGATGAAAACCAGGCTCCGTTCAAGGCTGTTCGAGACCCTTCCAGTCACTCCAGCATGAACAGGCAGCTCTTGAAAGCTCTTAGGCTGGCCAGCTCTTACATTGCCTCACCATTTCCTTGGTAGGTGGATGGGGATATCCCTCCCAGAGTGAAGAAGGATGCACATGAGCTTATCCTGGACTTCATCCGCTCCCGGCCTCCACTAAAGCAGGTATTGGCTCTGCCCCTCCCCTTCAAGGAATTCTGGAACCAGGTGCTCTTCTGTAGCCAGCCTAGGAAGTGTCTTACAGCACATATTTGCCTTCCAGAGGCAGATTGTACCAGGTGGTTTACTGGTAGCCTAAGCACAGAGCTTTTTGGTCTTGGGTCTCCTTCCTCCTAAAATAATTTGTCACTTCCATCCCACACTAGAAACACAGAGGCTCCTGAGACCTCTGGAGAGCTAATCCTAGCAATTCCTATTATAGCATCTCCCTCCTCCAAAATGGGCCCATGTCGTCTCCTCTACTTACCTGCAACACCATCTTCTTTGCAGGTCTCAGAGAGACAGCTTCGCCCATTGCCCCAAAAGCAGAGAACCCTGCATGAGAAGATCCTAGAGGAAATCAAGCAGGAAAGGAGATTGCGTCCAGTAGAGGGACAAAACTTGAGTGCCCGTGGTAAGCAAGAAGAGGGCATGATGGAGAGAAGAAATTTCCAGGCTCAAACTACAAATCAGAATTAGTGTCAGCCCGAAGAGCTCTTCCATGGATGGGAGAGCTAGGACATTTTGATTCTTGCTTTGTGGACTTAGGGAGTGCTGATACCATTTTGAAGTCTCAGTGATCTTGTAGTCCAAGCTTTGACCTGAGATTTTGCCATTCTACATTGTGGCAAAGGTATGAAAATTTTCAGCATTTAGGAGTAAAATAAAAACAAAGTCTCTCAGTAGGTAAAAACAGGCATTAGAGGCTGGGTGAAATGGCTCACGCCTGTAATCCTAGCTACTCAGGAGGCTGAGATCTGAAGATCAAGGTTCAAAGCCAGCCCTGGCACAAAAGGACCTGAGACTCATCTCCAATTAACCTCTAGAAAACAGTAAGTGGGGTTTTGGCTCAAAGGTAGGGTGGTAGCCTTGAGCTGAAGAGCTCAGGGATAGTGCCCAAGCCAACCTCAAGCCCCATGACCCCCCCCCCACAAAAATAAATAAATAAATAAAGCAGCAACAACAACAAAAACCCTAAAAATGGGCATTAGTCTTTTTTGTTTTTTTGGTCCATCAGGGGACTTGAACTCAGGGTCTGGGCGTTGTCCCTGAGCACTTCAGCTCAAGGCTACTGCCCTATCCCTGGAACCACAGCACCACTTCTGGTTTCCTGGTGATTAATTGGAGGTAAGAGTCTCAGGGACTGTGAAGTGCCCGGGCTGGCTTTGAATCATGATCCTTAGATAGATATCAGCCTCCTGAGTAGCTAGAATTATAAGCATGAGCCACTGTACTTGGCCTAGGCATTAATTAGCCTTTAACTCCCATTTCCTTGCATGGAGAGTAGGAAATCTTTCCCTTTTTCTATTTCTCCCTACTTTAGTCCTTTTACACTAAAATAAACCCTTGCTAAAACTTAAAAAAAATAATGGAGCCAGAAATTTGGCCTAGTGATAGAGTGCTTGCCTAGCATGCAAGAAGACCCCAGTTTGATTTCTCAATACCACATATGTAGAAAAAAAAAGCCAGAAGTAGTGCTCAGTTCCTGAGCTCAAGCCCAGGACTTGCCAAAACAAAACAAAACAAAACAAAAACAACCCAATATATTTGTTAAAGAAAAAAGACTCCAGGTGGCAATGGCTTACTTACTCCTATAATCCTGGCTACTTAGGAGGCTAAGTTATGAAGATTGCAGATGAAGCTAGCTGGGGCAGGAAAGCCCATGAAACTCTTGTCTCAAATTTACCACTAAAATCAAAGTGGAGTTGTGGTTTAAGTAGTAGAGCACTAGCCTTGAGAGAAAGAATCTAAGGTCTTCAGTACAGAGCCCAGGTCCTGAGTTCAAGCCCAGGAAAAGCACCAAAAGTTTGGGAAGGCTGGGGGAACAAACTCTGTCTCTCCTTCCACTGCGTTTCTGGTAAGCTAGGTAGTTCCACTTTTTAGGCTTCACTTTCTCATTTGTTAAATGACTGATATCACATTCTGGTATAGAAGTGTCATGGAGCAGTGGTTTGGGGATACTACTTCCCAAGCCAAAGAAAAGAGGCTTATGAATAGAAGTAACCCTCTAGAAAGCAGAGAATTAAGCTAATAGTGTACATGAAGCTGCCTGTTCCTCCCCTAACATCCCCTTCCTCACAAACTGTCCTGTATTGGCTGTCTGCCTCCAGGATTTGGCTCTCTGCCTTGCATCCTCAATGCCTGCTCTGGAGATGTCAAATCCACATCCTGCATCAACCTGTCTGTCATGGATGCCGGGAGCAGCAGCCATCGTCCAAGGCCCAGAGTCCTGCTCAAAGCCCCCACCTTAGCAGAGATGGAAGAGATGATCACATCTGAGGTCAGTGCTCATGGAGATTCCTGCAGAGACTACACAGGAAGAGGGTAGGGAAGTGAGAAGGGCTGAGCAGAACCAGGGAGCAGAGACACAGC
Source organism: Megascapheus bottae (assembly GCF_031878675.1). Classification (NCBI taxonomy): domain Eukaryota; kingdom Metazoa; phylum Chordata; class Mammalia; order Rodentia; family Geomyidae; genus Megascapheus; species Megascapheus bottae. Next base: position 212,345 of record NC_143532.1, on the reverse strand, counting down.
AATTAGCTGAGAGAACACCTCCTTTCCAGGGCTGAAAGCTAGAGTTTAAGCATATGGGGCAGCTAGGTGCAGAAGTGTCCTTGAGGTACTAGACAATAGTCTTGGGATACCTTTCCTGAAACAAACAAAGCTGGTAATTAAAATGACCCATTGTCTTCCGATTGAAAGCTGGACCACCTCCAGGTGGCTAGAGTAAGGGCCTGTCCTCAACTCTGTTCTCTCTCCATACTAGGAGGCATAGCTTCAATGCTGGCCATCTCACGCACGCCTAGCCTCGTCTGTAGGCAGTCTTTCCCAGAATGCTCTAGAAGGCTCTTGGGAGGGGTTTGAATACTGAAGTACTTTAATGAACTGTCCAGAAGTCGAGAGTACCAGTCAGTGGGTGGAGGAAAGCCCAGGATCTCAGTTGCTTCCCTGGGTCTACTACCTTGGTTTAGGAGTGGGCAAGAGGTGCTGTGACAGTGACCAATGTGTTTGACATGCCTGCAGGAGGAAGAGTCTCCATGTGGGGAAGTGACACTGAAGCGAGATCGCTCTTTTTCGGAGCATGACCTGGCCCAGCTCCGGTGTGAGGTGGTATCTGGCTTAAAATCAGCCACTCAGCCCACGCAAGGGACAGAGCCATCCCGGCCACGAGCAGGCAGCATGAACACCTGGAGATCAAGCACCCGAGACCAGGGCAAGTGCCACCTCTTCTCCTCTGCCTGTCCTTCCCCTCAGAACTATCTCTGGTACTGTGTGTTGGTCTCAGTCCCATTTCTGAGAAAATAAGCACCTTGGCCGCAGGAGTCTGTGCCTTCTCAGTTCTTCACTAGTGCATAGAGGCGTCCCTTACTTTCTTTACACTTGATAACTTTTTGTTAAAAAAATCTTCATTCACTGCAAAGTATTTTAGAAAGAATTTAAATTCCCATGATTTTATTGCCTGGTGATAATGGCTACCATACTGGGATGAAGAAAGAGTATATCCAGGCCCTTAAGTCTTACTGTGAGTGAAGGGAACCAGAAGTCCATCGTGTACTGGATGGGTTCTTGTGGCATACTCCCAATTTATCTGTCCTCATCCACCATTTCCCGCAAGCTCTTTTCCTGCTGTAGAGTATAGAAGAATAGAGAAACTGAGACCTACAGCCACACAGGGTTGGGTTAGTACTACTGTGGAGGGACTGACCTCTATAACAGTAAACAGGATACTGGCATCTGGCAGCCCACCAGGCACGGCTAGTGTTTCTTGTCTGCCCGAGATCACCCTGAACAGCTTTGCAACTTTCTGCCCCATCTTAGGACAACCCATTTAGTAAGGATTCACTTTCCAATTTTAAGAGGTCACAGGCAAGACCTAAACTTTAAGTGACTCCAAGAGTCCCTTCATTTTCTCCTCCTGCCTTCTGAGCACAGGCACCTGGGCTAGAGGCAGGCCTTCCTATTATGTGGTGTGTCTGTAGTGTGTGCTCAAGAGCCCTGTTGAGACTTGAGCTTGCAATGCTGGCTTGTCTTGAGTCATAGCATTCTCAAATATAGACCCCTTACGTGGTCCTGCATCCCCAGCACAGGTCCCCAGATGGGTAACACATTTCTGACCTTTTAGATTGTTCCCTCAGCCATCCCCCACAGTTGACTCCTGCCAAGTTATTCTCATGGGCCTGTGATCTATCTACAGTTTCTTGTGCTGTGAGTGTCCAGTCCCCGCCCGACCCCATCTGCCCACCACTCAGCAGTCTGAGCTCAGCGAACAGACCCAAGGCTTCTGAGCCAGATACCAGATACCTATGGTTGGTGAGTTAAAGTTACCCCCACAGGCCTCATCAGCACTATCTTTGTTTTTCTTTAGGGCAGGACACCTGCTTGAAGGAAAGACTGTTTCAGTTCTCTTGGGTGTGGCTAGGTCTGGCTTTGTCCTCAGAAGCCAAGGTCAAGCCAACATATTCTAGGAAAGCTGGTCTTTGCTGCCACCTATAGGAGGTTCATTGATCTTGTCAAAAGTTGAACAGCTTGGGTAGGGTGGTAGCCTTGAGCTGAAATGCTGAGAGACAGTGCCCAGATCCAGAGTTCAAGACCCATGACTGACCAAAAAAAAAAAAAAGTTTAACAGCCTAGAGCTGGGAATATGGCTTAGTGGTAGAGTGCTTGCTGAGCAGGCATAAAGCCTTGGATTCAATTCATCAGTACCACATACACAGAAAAAGCTATAAGTGGTGCTGTGGCTCAGTTGGTAGTGTGTTAGCCTTGAGGAAAAAGAAGCTCAGGAACAGTTCCCAGGCCCCAAGTTCAAGCCCCAGAACCGTCAAAAAAAAGTAGAACAGCCTAGCAAGGGACCATTTGGTATGCCAGTTAGGACAAAGTCAGATGGGTAGAGGGGACCTTGGAGCTCTTCATAGATCAGGAGCAGTAGAGAGAACTCAATGGTAAAGGTCAGACCCTGGCTGGTATTGATGATCCATATCAAATTAGGGTGTTAAAGAAGGAAGGCTTGGAAAGTGAGGACTGGGCAGGCTCCTCAACCTGCAGGTGTGGGGAACCTGCTGCAGCAGCAAGCTCCTTCTCAAAGAAATGGGGATTACAGCTGACTCCTAGGTGTGGGAGAACTGATTCATGAGCTTTAGGAAGTTTCCAGATGTTTAGACCAAGGACAGGGAAATTTGGGGTCCCCAAGGAAGTAGAGAATTTTTTTTGGTCATGGGGTTTGAACTCTGGGCTGGTACAGTTTTGATTTTCATGTGTGTATGCTGGTCCTGGGTCTTGAACTCAAGGTCTGAGCACTGGGCACTATCCTTGAGACTCTGTGCTCAAGGTCCTCAGTTTTTTCAGTTCATTTTTTTTAATTTTTCCAGTTCTAGAGCTTGAACTCAGGGCTTGAGTACTGTCCTTGGGCTTTCTCAAGGCTAAAGCTATACCACTTGAGCCACAGTACTCTAGCTTTTTCTACATATGTGGTACCAAGGAGTCAAACCCTGGTCTTCTTGTATGCTAGGCAAGCCCTCTACCACTAGGCCAAACTCCTGGCCCTGGAAGTAGAGAATCTTGTGGGTAACCCCTGCCTGAAAAGCCTTGTCCTTGTGGTTGAGCAAGCAGGACCCTGCCCACCAGGAGTTCAGCCATCCTGTGGAGAGCCTGGCCCTGACTGTGGAGGAGATGGTAGATGTGCGACGTGTTCTGGTGAAGGCTGAGATGGAGAAATTTGTCCAGGACAAGGAGCTCTTCAGCAGCCTGAAAAGGGGGAAGGTGAGGTCCCTGAACCTCCTCCTCTCTCACCAGCCCTTGGTCAGGACTGGTAAGGGTGGGTAAAGCCAGGTCTTAGGTGCTTGTTCTAATAAAGTCTTTACTTACAGATTTGTTGCTGCTGCCGGGCCAAGTTCCCTCTTTTCTCTTGGCCACCCTCATGTCTCTTCTGCAAGAGGTGAGCCTTTTCTAAACATTTTTTTTGCCAGTCCTGGCCTTGAACTCAGGGCCTGAGACTGTCTTTGGGCTTTCTCAAGGCTAGAGCTCTACCACTTGAGCCACAGCACCACTTTTGGCTTTTTCTATGCATGTGGTACCAAGGAATTGAACCCTTGTCTTTGTGCATGCTAGGCAAGCTCTCTACCACTAGGCCAAACTCCCAACCTCTCTAAACATGCTTTTTAACTAACAAGGAGCAAGGAGTGGGAGGTCTCTATCCAGGTTGACCTGAGCACAACTACCTGTGCACCATCGCCATTTCTATGGCTGTTGAGTCCTTGAGATGTGGTGAGTGTGACTCAGAAGGTAATTTTTTTGGTGTACACTGTGTGTGTGTGCACGCACTCGCACGTGCACATGTATGCGCATGCATGCTTGTCCTAGGGTTTGAACTCAAGGCTTGGGCTTTAGCTTTTTCCTTCAAGATTGGTGCTCTACCACTTGAGCCATAGCTCCACTTCCAGCTTTTTTTTTCTAGGTAATTGGAGGTAAGAGTCTTGTGGACTTTCCTGCCTGGGTTGGATTCAATCCTCAGATCTCAGTCTCCTGTGTAGCTAGGATTGCAGGTGTGAGCCACAAGTGCCCAGCTATATTATATCTTCTTTCTTTTCATCCTTTTCTCTTTCCTTCATTTGTCTTTCCTCTCCTTTTGTTCTTTTTTTTCCTTTTCTTTCCTTTTTTTTTATTTTTGCCAGTCCTGGGGCTTGAACTCAGGGCCTGACCACTGTCCTTGGGCTTTCTCAAAGCTAGAGCTCTACCACTTGAGCCATAACACCACTTTCAGCTTTTTCTATGTATGTGGTACCAAGGTATCAAACCCGGGTCTTCATACTCTTCATACATGATAGGCAAGCACTCTACCACTAGGCCAAACTCCCACCCCCCTTTTCTTCCTAGTGTTCTTAGGATATTTTGAGGCCCCATCTAGGCAGAGAGGCCTCAAATGAGATATCCAGTTTGAGCACCACCATTAACTTTCATATTCCTAAGTGGAGCTTGAACTCTGGGCCTGGGCAATGTCCCTAAGCTCTTCTGCTCAGGACTATTGCATTACCACTTGAGCCACAGCACAACTTCCAGTTTTCTAGTGGTTAATTGGAGATAAGAGTCTCATGGACTTTGGTGCCCATGCTGGCTTTGAACTGTGATCCTCAGAACTCAGCCTCCTGAGTAGCTAGGTTTATAGAGCCACTCATGCCCAACTACATTTGTTTTTTTTTTGTTTTTTTGTTTGTTTTTTCTTTTTTTTTTTTTTTCAGTCCTGGGCCTTGAAATCAGGGCCTGGGCACTGTCCTTGGGCTTTCTCAAGGCTAGAACTTTACCACTTGAGCCACAGCACCATTTCTGGCTTTTTTTTCCATGTATGTGGTACTGAGGAATGGAACCCAGGTCTTCGTGCATGCTAGGCAAGCACTGTACCGTAGGCTAAACTCCTGGCCCCCTCGCCTACATTTGTTTTTAAACAATGTTACCCTATCCTTCACCCATCCTTCATTTTCTCCCACTTACCTACCTTATATTCCCCTCCCTGCCAAATTATTCGTGAATGTGTCTGTGTGTCTGTCCGAGAGAAAGAGACAGAGAGAGAGAGAGAGAGAGAGAGAGAGAGAGAGAGAGAGAGAGAGAGAGAGAGAGAGAGAGAGAGAGAGAGAGAGCGCATGCCCCAGTACTGAGGCTTGAACTCAGGGCTTCACTCTTGGCTTTTTCACTCAAGGCTACTGCTCTACCACTTAAGCCACATCTCTACTTCTGACTTTTTGGGTGGGTAATTGGGGATAAGATTCTTGTGGATTTTCCTGCTCTGGCTGACTTCAAACTGTGATTCTCAGATGTCAGCCTCCTGAGTAGCTAGGATTATAGGCATGAACCACCAGGTATACAACAGAGTGGAAGGCATGAGAAAACTTCAGGCCAGGTGTTCCTAAGAGAACTGAAGGTAGAAGTGAATGGGTAGGAGCTGAGGAAAAAGGTTCTAGAGTACATTAAAATAATTGAAATAGGGCCGGGAGCTTGGCCTAGTGGTAGAGTGCTTGCCTAGCATGCACAAATACCGGATTCGATTTTTCAGTACCACATACATAGAAAAAAGCCAGAAGTGGTGCTGAGGCTCAAGTGGTAGAGCTCTAGCCTTGAGGAAGTTCAAGGACAGTGCTCAGGCCCTGAGCTCAAGCCCAGGACTGGCAAAAAAAAAATAGTGAAGAACTAGACTGAAATCAAAGATAGCTGGTCTGGCTATGTAAGGTGGGACACAAGGCCAAAGAGAGACTATTGTTAACTTCTTGGATACCATCACCATTAATATTCTCCCTCCATTCCCTTCTAGAGCCATCTGCACTTCCTGTAGCGTAAAGGTGAGGATCTTGGGGGGGAGAGGTCTTCTGTGTCTCAAGAGATTGGTGCCATACTATCTCCTGTTAGAGGTGTCAGAAACCTACCTTATGACGTGCTTCATCTGTTTTCTTCCTCCAGGAAGAATAGGGAACATAGAGAAAGCCTAAACTTTACAAGATTGCAAGTTTTTCTTTGTCTGGCTTCTTTTGTGTTTGTTTCTGAGAAAGGGTGACCCAGTCTGGTTTTGAACTTATAAGTATGGCCCATGTTGGCCTGGAATTTAGAACCCTCTTGCATCTGCCTCTGAATTTTGAGACAGGGTCTTCCCTGAAATTACGTCCTCTTGTCTTAGCCTCTTGGGTACTAGGATCATAGGTGTGTCCCACCGTGCCCAATGTAAGACTTAAAAAAAAAAAAAACTCAAGGACCTGGAGTGTGGCTTACTGGTAGAGTGCTCACCTAGCATGTATGAAGCCCTGGGTCCAAGTCCTTGGAACCACATACACAGATAAGCTGGAACTGGTACTGGTTCAAGTGGTAGACCACTAGCTTGAGAAAGCTCAAGGACAGTGCCCAGGCTCTGAGTTCAAGCCCCAGGACTAGCAATAGGAAGAAGGAAGGAAGAAGAAAAACAAAAGAAAGAGAAAGAGAGAAAGAAAGAAAATTAAAGCCTGACACCAATGGCTTATGCCTATAATCCTAACTATTCAGGAGGATTACAGTTCAAAGCCATCCTAGGTGGGAAGTCCAGGCTTGAGTTAAAAAGCTCAGGTAAGGGCCGGGAGTTTGGCCTAGTGGTTAAAGTGCTTGCCTAGCAAGCATGAAGACCCGGGTTCAATTCCTTGGTACCACATACATAGAAAAAAGCCGGAAGTGGTGCTGAGGCTCAAGTGGTAGAGCTCTAGCCTTGAGAAAGTCTAAGGACACTGCTCAGGCCCTGAGCTCAAGCCCAGGACTGGCAAAAAAAAAAAAAAAAAAAAAAAGCTCATGTAAGAGCTGAAGTGGTAGAGCACTAGCCTTGAATGAACAAGCTCAGGGATAGCCAGCCCAGGTCCTGAGTTCAAGCCCCATGACCGATTTTTTTTTTAAATGGGTCACGGGGCTTGAACTTGGCCTGAGCATTGTTCCTGAGCTCTTCAACTCAAGGCTACCACCCTACCCCTGAGCCACAGTCCACTTTCCATTTTCTTGAGATTAATTGGACATGAGTCTCAGGTCCTTTTTTGCCCAAGCTGGCGTTGAACCTTGATCCTCAGATCTCAGCCTCCTGAGTAGCAAGGATTACAGGCATGAGCCACCATGCTTATTCTCATGACCGATTAAAAAAAAAAATCTCATGGACTTTGAGCTATGATCCTCAGACCTTGGCCAGCCTCCTGAGTAGCTAGGATTATACGAGTGAGCCACCATGCCCAGCTCTCTATATTTTTTTAAGTTTTAGCAAGAATTTATTTTAGTATAATATGATTAAAGTAGGGGAAAATAGTCAAAGAAACATATCCTGTCTCCTGTACAATAAGTAGTAATTAAAAACTTCCCTTATAAGGCCAGGAATTTGGTCTACTGGTAGAGTGCTTGCCTAGCATGCACAAAGATCTGGGTTGGATTCCTTGGTACCACATACACAGAAAAGCCGGAAGTGGTGCTGTGGCTCAAGTGGTAGAGCTCTAGCCTTGAGGAAAGCCCAAGGATATTGCTCAGGCTCTGAGTTCAGGCCCCACGACTGGGGAAACAAAACAAAACAAAACAAAACAACAACAACAAAAATAACCTTCCCTTATAGGTAATTTTTTTTTTTTTGGTGGGTCATGGGTTTGAACTCAGCCTGGGCACTGTCCCAGAGCTCTTCAGCTCAAGGCTACTGCCCTACCCTTGAGCCAAGCCCCACTTCCCATTTTCTAAAGGTTAATTGGAGATAAGAGTCTCAGGTCCTTTTGTAGCTAGGATTATAGGCATGAGCCACCATGCCCGGCTATATGTAAATCTTTTTTTTTTGCCAGTCCTCAGCTTGGGCTCAGGGCCTGAGCACTGTCCTTGGACTTTGGACTTTCTCAAGGCTAACACTCTACCATTTGAGCCTCATCACCACCTCCAGCATTTTTGTATGTATGTGGTACCAAGGAATCGAACCCAGGCCCTGGTGCATGCAAGGCAAGCACTCTACCACTAGGCCAAACTCCCAGCCCTATATGTTAATCTTTTAAAAACATGTTTTGAAAGCTGGGCATGGTGGTAATCCCTTGGGCTCAAGTAGATTTTGATGCCCAGGCCACCCAGGGTTACAAGCTAAGGCCGATGTGCACTGTAGGATGAGAACCTATCTTGAACAAAAAACAAACCCCCAGATTTTCAAATATTCCATGTGAATAATCTGTTTTGAGAAGCATTGCACACACACATACACACACACAAACTTCAGAGTTCCTCTGACACTAGTTTGACCAAGGCTCTATATTATACACATGCTTAAGTGAATGTGTGCACAAAGGTAAACTTTTTTTTTTTTTTTTTTGCCAATCCTGGGCTTGAGCTCAGGGCCTTAGCACTGTCCTTGAACTTTCTCTAGGCTAGAGCTCTACCACTCGAGCCTCAGCACCACTTCCAGCTTTTTTCTATGTATGTGGTACTGAGGAATTGAGCCCGGGTCTTCATGCATGCTAGGCAAGCACTCTACCACTAGGCTAAACTCCTGGCCCGTTTTGCTTATGTGTTGTCCATCATGCCTCTGTTCTGACACAAGAATGTACTTTAGACTTCTGCCATTGCTGGTTTTTGGTTTGTTTGTTTTTGTGCCAATAGGAGTGCTTGAACTCAGTGCCTAGGTACTGTCCCTGAACCTTTTTGCTCAAGGCTATACCACTTGAGCCACACTTCTACATTGAGCTTTTTGCTGGTTAATTGGAGAAAAGAGTTCCACGGACTTTTCTGCCTGGGCTGACTTTGAATCACATTTCTCAGATCTCAGCCTTCTGAGTAACTAGGATTATAGCCTGAGCCACTGGCACCTAGCTCAAACCCTTTAAGATATCCTTTGAAAGAAATAAAGAAAACGGATATCCCAGTGACCTTGGAACATTCCCTCCTCATTAGTATAACTATTGGTTATGTGCAGGTCAACACCTAAGAAGTCCCTATCCAATTTTTTAAAAAATACCTTGGATTCAACATGGAGGAGGACCATGCTGGCTCCACAGATGCATGTAGAAGCAATTTCTAGTCTCTGGGCTACTTGGACTGGCAAATTGGTCAGGGTGGGGAGGATGAGATATGGCCAGACGATCCCAAGATGCCTTGCCACAGCTCCCTGTGTTGCAGATGAAGATGCCTTCCAAGAAGTATGCACACATACCCGTCTACACATTGGGCTTTGAGAGTCCTCAGAGGATGTCAACTACCAAAGCCACGCCAACACAGAAGAGAGATGCTTTCCAGTGTGTCCCTTTGCCTTTTTGCTGGTTTCAGGTGGTGGCTAGGCATTGATAGCAGTGGGAAGCTGGGACGTGGGTACTGTTTGTGAGGGGCCACCAAAGAAATGGAAATTCCAGATGTTTGAGGATACAACTCAGGTATTTTGGGGATGTAACTCAGGGCTCTGGGAAGTAGAGCAATATGTAATTGAAGTGGGTGGTTAAAGACCAGGACCTAAGTTCTGGTAGAAGAGATTTTGCTGGGATGCCCTTTGCCAGACTTGCTCATTCCTCAGATCCCTGTGGATAAAGAAGGGGAGAGATTATAGAAGGTAGATATGGATGGAAAAATGATGGATGTTGAGGTTCTAGAGTTGGAGAAGGGCAGGGTCTGTGGGTAATCACGGCCTTGGTGGGCTCTCGTCCTGATGGTCTTCTCCTGAACTACCCAGATCCCTTCAAGGGCCACAGTGGCGGAGCGTAGAAGAGGAGTTCCCCCACATCTATACCCATGGCTGTATCCTGAAGGATGTCTGCAGCGACTGTACCAGCTTCGTGTCCGAGGTGATACACTCCAGCCGCAAAAGTGTGGATGTCATCAATGCCACACCTCGCCGCAGCCGCCAGACCCAGTCTCTCTATATCCCCAATACCAGGACTCTTGACCTCAAGTGACTTCCCAAGATGGCCACGCTCCAGGCCCTGGGGCACAGCTGTCTGCCCACTGTCCTGGGCTGTGCATGTACATATATACATATATAGATACATTTATATACCATATACACCTGGCCTATATATTTATATACATTATCTCCCAGGCCTAGGTGTCAGAGGCCAGGCCTACCCCAGCACCCTCCCTTTCTTCCTCTTCTCAGGACTCCTTGGAGGGCATAGAGATCTCAGGAGGAGGGCAGGGGATGCTAGATCCTGAGGCAACCGGCACAGCTTCCCTGACTGGGCCCTGGTTAGTTTCCACACCAGAAGTAAATGCACAGTTGCCTCCTCTCTATGGTTGGATATCCACACTGGGATAGGACACCTGGTTCCCAGGTGGACCAGAGTACTTGATCTGCCCCTGCTGTCGCTTAGGGTGCTTAGGCAGCAGAGGTATCAAGGAAGCCATTACGTGGGTGAGATTCATTAGGAAGGCATTCCAGGCACTTCACAATTCCATCTGGAAAGCCCAAGGCCAAGCTTGCGCCCTGTCCCTTGTTGGAACCCACACATGCTGCCCCTCTAGGCCCACTTCATGCTGGTGCTGTTCTTGCTCACACCCCACTGGTCAGTCCCACGAACTCATACCAGGTGGTCCCCCAGGACAGGGAAGAGCAGCTGTGGAATTGGCCTAATAAAGTTGATCTACCCTCTGGGGTGGGCACTGAAGATTCAATGAAGGCAGTTGTATGTTCTTCCAAGGGGAAGCTGGGCTCTGCCATGGCTTTCTCTCCTGTGGGACCAGGATTGGCCTCCTTGGCACCTCCACCTGGATGGGCATTCCAGGACATGGTGTTCAGGACAACATCTGTTACAGAGCTCTTGGTCACTTTCTCTACCAACTCCTCAGCCCTGGTTATATTGGTCAGGGCTACATACAGAGCAATAATTCACATTACTGTCACTTGCTATAGCTGCATCTACTGCTAACATCAGAGATCCTTTGTCTCATTTCCCAGACTAAGTCCTGTTCTCGATGTAGATTGCTTTCCTTGGGGTTCACATTAGAAGCTGCAGGTAGGGGCTCTGATAATCATCCGATTACACACATGTACCCAGAAAATTGGTTCTGTCATACCACCTAACAGAATAAAGCTAAGGTTCAGCAAGGCACTGTTAGCTCACACCTGTGATCCTAAGTACTTAGAAGGCTGCCAGGAAAGCTATGAGACTCATCTCCAATTAACCAGCAAAAATCCGGAAGTGGAAGTGTCACTCAAGTAGAGTGCCATCCTTGAGTAAAAAAGCTAAGGGACAGCCAGGCACTGGTGGTTCATGCCTGTAAGCTACTCAAGAGGCCTCGACCTGAGGATCACGGTTCAAAGCCAGCTCAGGCACGAAAATCCACGATTTTTTCCCTCCAGTCCTTGGGGTTTGAACCCAGGGCCTGAGCACTGTCCTTGGGCTTTTTCCTCAAGGCTTACACTCTACCACTTGAGCCTCAGCACCACTGCTGACTTTTTTTCTATGTGTGTGGTCCTGAGGAATTGAATCCAGGTCTTCATGCATGCTAGGCAAAATACTGTACCACTAGGCCAAGAAAAGAGAAAAAAAAGCTAAGGGACAGCACTGGCAAAAGAAAGGATGAAGGAAACCATGTGCTGGTGGCAATAAAACTATTCAGGAGGCTGAGATCTGAGGATTGGGTTTGAGCAGGCTGGGCAGGAGAAGTTGAGATTTTTTTTTTTTGCCAGTCCTAGGTCTTAACTCGGGGCCTGCTGCATCTAGAGCTCCGTGGCTTGAGCCGCAGTACCATTTCCGGTTTTCCTTTTCGTTAGTCGCGCATGCTGTCCCCTCAAGCTTGTGCTCTAGCACTTTTGTGGCGTTTTCCACGGTTGACTGGCGATCACGCGTCTCACAGGCTCTGCGGCCCCGGCCTTCAGATTTCAGGCTCCCGAGGGGCTAGGGTGAAGGCCTGGGCACCGCGCCCGCGCAGGCCCTCCGCCACAGCCCGGAGCCAGCAGCACGCTCCGGCCTGCGCGGCGGCCCGAGTCAGGGCTGAGTCAGGGGCGCCCGCCCACTCGGCACCACCGGAAAGGCGCACGGCTCCAGCCCCGCGGCTCAGGAGCTCTCAGCTCTCGCGAGAACTCGTCTGGCATCTCCCGAGTCTTTTTTGACGCCACTGGTAACCGACCGGAAGTTCCGGAGAGCCGCAGCGCGCGGACGCCACACGCCAGCCCCACCCAGCGCGCCTAAGTGCGCAGGCGCGCCGGCCGGTCTCCCTTTCTCTTGTCTCCAGACGGCAGGCCGTCGGGTCCTATGTCGCGCCGGGCCCTCCGGAGGCTGAGGGGGGAACAGCGCGGCCAAGAGCCCCTTGGGCCCGACGCCCTGCAGTTTGTACTCCGCGATGATGATGACGTGGAAGAAGGATCAAACCCGGGACTGGGTGGGGGAGCCCCCGCGGGTCCTGGAAAGGAAGGCGTCCGTGTCAACAACCGGTTCGAGCTGGTGAGAAGCTGGGCGGCGTGGGGGAGGGGGCCGCCCGGAGCATGACGTCACGGCACGGTGTGGGCGAGGCCGGGCCGGGCTGCCGCGAGGAGGGCGGGGTCGTGACGTCACGGGGAAGGCGGGGCCAGGCCGACCCGGGGCGGGCGCCCCCGGCCTGGGGGAGGGGGTTAGACTTCGGTGGGAAGGGAGAGGCCCGCGGCGGGCCACCTGGCGGGACTTCCGTGGGGCCGGGCTGAGGGGCGGCCGGGTCGCTGTGGAGTGTGCAGGGCCCGGGGGCGGGGCGGGGCGGGGCGGGGCCCCTGCGGAGACCGGAAGGCTGCTGGAGAGGGGGCGGAGCTAACGGTGAGCAGGGGCTCCGTGAAGAGGTGAGGGCGGGGCGGGGGGAGTGGAATGCAGTTGGCTGCCGTGGGTAGGGAGGGCTTCCCATTGGGAGACGTGGGAGAGTCCGTCGTGATTTCCAGGGTTAAGCAGCTCATAAGCAAAGCATTTACTGGGCCTTTACGGGTATTTTGTTTACTTGTTAACAACCCTCCTCTCCACACCTATCTTAGAGCACCTCATTTCCAGTGCCTGTAACTAAATAACACAGTGAATAGGAAACACCCACAAGCCCATGATGTTTTTTCCTTAGCACTAGCCTCCACCTGCAGTTTCACTTATTAAAGGCTAATTCTAGCTTCTCTGACCCTCCCTTTGTTGCCCCATAGTGGTGTTAATTAGGTGTTATTGTTATAATACTAATGATATGTAGTGTATAAGTATGAAGACTTAAGGGTTGCTCCTGAAAGTTGACTTGAGAATAGCCAAGCATAGTACTATGCATGTGACATTAAAAGAAATTTTATTTTGTTGAGCAAGCATCCTTGTTTCCCACAGATAGCATTCATTTAGCCCACAAAACATTTATCAGTACTTGCTTTTTTGTGTGGGTGTGGTTGTTTTGGTGCTGGTCCTGGGGCTTGAACTCATGGCCTGGACACTGTCCTTGAGCTATTTTTCTCCCAGCTCGTGCCCTATCACTTGAGCCACAGCTCCACTTCTGACTTTTTAGGTGGTTAATTGGAGATAAGAGTCTTATCTTTCCTGCCGAGGCTAGCTTTGAACCAGGATCCTCAGATCTCAGCCTCCTGAGTAACTAGGATTACAGGTGTCCAGCTATCAGTACTTCTTGATGGTCATGACTCAGGGAATTAGGAAGGGGCTTGCTGTGTTCTTCAGGCTAAGGCAGATCTGTGGGCAGGTATTCAAGCCCTAGGACTGGCAAAAAAAAAAAAGTTTCTAGTCACTTGGCTTTTAGTTATGTTGTTGTTATTATTATTATTATTATTATTATTATTATTATTTGCCAGTCCTGGTCCTAAGACCTTATCTTTTTTCTTGTTGTTAGTTATAGATCTCGAACTTAGGGCCTGGGCCTGTCCCTGGGTTTTTTCACTAAAGGCAAGCATTCTAGCATTTTGAGCCACGGGGCCACTTCCAGTTTTCTGATTGTTTATTTGGAGATGAGTCTTACTGACTTTCCTACCTGGGCTAGCTTTGAACTATAGTCCTCAGATCTCAGTCTCCTGACTAGCTAGGATTACTGTTGTGAGCCATTGGTGTCTGATCGTAGCTTTTTTTTTTTTCCCCCCAGTATTAGGGCTTGAACTCAGGGGCTGGGCACTATCCCTGAGCTTCTTTTGCTCAAGGCTAGCACTCTACCACTTCAGTCACAGCACTACTTCGGCTTTTTCTGTGTTTGTGTACTGAGGAATCAAACCCAGGGTCTCATGCATGCTAAGCAGCCACTCTAAATCTAAGCCACTTTCCCAGCCCAGGCCTTATATCTTTTTTTTTTTTTTTGGTCGTAGGCTTGAATTCTTCAGCTCAAGGTTACTGCCCTACCTCTTGAGCCATGGGGTTACTTCCAGTTTTCTGGTGGTTAATTGGAGATAAGAGTTTCACTGACTTCTATTATGGGATGGCTGTGATCCTCAGATCTCAGCCTCCTGAATTGCTAGGATTACAGGTACAAGCCACCAGTGCCCAGCTCTGGCCTTATCTTAAGAAAAAAAGGGGCCTGGAGTTTAATATGGTTCGGTGGAATATCTTGCCCCTAGCAAGCACAGGCTCTGGGTTTAATCTTCAGCACTGTTCATACAGAAAGCAAACCTCCATGCGGGATACCAGTGGTTCACACTTATAGCCTTAGCTACTTTAGGACTCTTGAGATCTGAGGGTCAAGGTTTGAATACAGCCCAGAAGAAAAGTCCAGTTCATCAACAAAACCCTAAAAATGTGGCTCAAGTAGTAGTCTCAGCTTTGAATGAAAAAAACCAAGCCCTGAATTCAAGCCCCAGTAATAGCTTGCACATACACACACACACACAATTATAGAGGACTGAGAATTGTGTGGACTATGTGCAAATATTCTACCATTTTATGTGTATAAAATCCTCAGATTGAGCTGGGTGTGGTAACTCATGCTGTAATCCTAGCTATCAGGGAGCTGAGATCTGAGGATCAAGGTTCAAAGCCAGCCTGGGCACTAAAAAGTTGTGAGACTCTTATCTCCAATTAACCACCAGAAAACTGGAAATGGCACTGTGGCTCAAGGGTAGGCTACGCAGTAGCATTGAACTGAAGAGCTCAGGGACAGCATTCAAGTCCAGAGTTCAAGTTCCATGACCACCAAAAAAAAAATCCTCAGATTTTGGTATCTGTAGCAGGGTTTCTAGAATAACTTTGTCCCCTATAAAAGCAAAGGACTGCTATTTATTTTGGCTATACTGGAGTCTTGTTCTTGCTGCACTGGCACTTGAGCTACACCTCTAGCCAGCCCTTACTAGTGGTGGTTTTTTTTTTTTTTTTTTTTTTTTTTGCCAGTCCTGGGCTGAGGCTCAGGGCCTGAACATTGTCCTTGAGCTCTACCACTTGAGCCATAGCACCACTTCTGGCTTTTTTTTTCTTCTTCTTCTGGTACTGAGGAATCGAACCCGGGTCTTCATGCATGCTAGGCAAGCACTCTACCACTAGGCCAAACTCCCGGTCCCCCCTTACTAGTGTTTTTGAAGATGGTATCTTGCAAAGGAACCAAGCTGTGACCTTCCTGGTCTTAGCCAGGAGTAGCTAGGATTACTGGTGTGAGGCATCCATGCCCAGCACCACTGTTACTTTTATCACCAGAAAATGTTTATAGGTGTACTCTTTCCCCAGGCTTTTGTCTGTTCTGTCTAAGCTGAGGCTTAAGTAGTCAGAAGAGAGAACTTAACTGCTCAGCTATGTATTTAAAAGTTTGTGTTTACCTGGTACTCAGTATTTGGATATAAATGGTAATTTGAGGATTTTTGTTGGTGTCTTTGATGAAAAATGCCATATACTACACAGATTTCTCCATTACCTAACTGAGCCTAACGTTGTTTGGTGAGAATTGTGTTGCTGCTCCACAGGACAAGATAGTCTCCTTGCCCTGGCCCCTTTTGAGTCCTCCTTCCCTTCTTTCTTTTTCCTTTTTTTTTTTTTTATTGTAATTAATAAATGGGTTACAGTTATAGTCGCCAGATAGAAGGTACATTACTTCTCACACATTGATACCCCTTCTCATGTTTTTGTCCCCATTTCCCTTCTCCTATCTCCTCCCCTCCTCCCCTCCTTTCTGACTGTCTCAGCATCACCATGTGCACCCTGACTGTATTGGCATTCTGTTTTCCAGATAAACATCGAGGATCTTGAAGATGACTCTGGAGTGACTGGGGAGAGATCTGACTGTGCATTGGCAGGAGACAAAGGGCAGGCTCACCATGGAAGCCCAGAGACAAAGAGCAAGAGCAATGGACACACAGCCAAGGCAGCAACCCCAGAACAGGTGGTGGGCGCGGGGTAATGAGGAAGTCAGAGTACACTGGAGGGAGGGGCTCCAAGGTGCCAACCTTGTACTTACGCTGTCAATTTCTTGGCAGCTCACTTTTCTTAATTTACTTATGTTAATTATTTGGTTGCTGAAAATTCTCATGGGAGCCTTCATGAGATGTGCATCAAAATTATTAACACTCATGGGAGTGTTTGTACCAGCTAGTGAAGTCTCGTGTCAGAAGTTGGCCAAGAGCAGGGGTGGGAAGCACCATGGCAAGGGTCCCTATGAGCCCCTGTCTTCAGGGTTGTTGAAGTATGAGGAGAGTGGTTGACAAAGTAGAGTGAAAGCTACAGAGAAGATATGGTGCCTAGTGAATCATCTTGACTCAGGTTATAGAGAACTCTGAAGCAGGTCCAGAGGGGAGGGGCCCAGGAGAAGTATACCAGTATGAGTGGGGAGGACCATAGACGATTTCTACATGAAAGTGAGGCTCTTGCTAGGTAAGGAAGGAGGGATGGTGACTGCTTCTCATGATTTAAGATTTTTACTGCCCTCTCTTTGGATTTAAATGTCTCCTTTTATTAGTGTAATGCAAGTGGCAAACTCCGAAAGAAGAAAAAGAAGCAGAAAAATAAGAAAAATTGCCCAGGAGGACCCTCAGTATGTATCAGACCTGGTCTGTTAGTATGTTTAAGCCTTTTCTCATTTCTTCTGATTGGGCTTCTCAAGCTAGCTCTAGGAAAAGTTTGTTTTCATTTGATAATTTGGTTCCTTCCCTGTGGAAATAAAGCACGAATGAGGTGGGAGTTTGGCTTAGTGGTAGAGTGCTTGCCTAGCATGCATGAAGACCCAGGTTCAATTCCTCAGTACCACATACATAGAAAAAGCCAGAAGTGGTACTGTGGCACAAGTGGTAGAGCTCTAGCCTTGACAATAAGCGAGTAAATAAATAATAAGCAAGCTGTTTTCAGAAGAGAGGCCGTCCCAGCTCTGTCCTGTCACCCTGTGTGACTATTGCTATCCTATATACTTTTTTGTCTTTTTTTTTTTTTTTTGCCAGTCCTGGGGCTTGAACTCAGGGCCTGAGCACTGTCCTTGGGCTTTCTCAAGGCTAGTGCTATACCCACTTGAGCCACAGTACCATTTCTGGCTTTTTCTATGTATGTGGAACTGAGGACTTGAACCCAGATCTTCGTGCATGCTAGGCAAGCACTCTACCACTAGGCCAAACTCCTGGCATGATAACAACCTCACTGGGCAGTGGATACAGAAAGTGTTGATGGTCCAGGCCTATTTATATAATTCTAGCTACTCAGTAGGCTGAGATCTGAATGTTGCAATTTGGAGTCAGCTAGGGCAGAACAATCTGAGAGACTTTTTTTTTTTTTTTTTTTTTTTCTGGTCCTGGGCCTTGAACTCTGGGCTTGGACAGTGTTCCTAAGTTCCTTTTGCTCAAGGCTAGCACTCCACTTTAATATCACTTTTGGCTTTTTCATTGAGCTAAAAGTCTCGTAGACTTTCTTGCCCAGGTTGACTTTGAACTGAGCTCCTCAGATTTCAGCCTCCTGGGTAACTGATATTAAAAGTGTAAGCTACCAGCTGAGAGACTCCTATCTCCAATTAAACAGCTTAAGCCAGTAGTGGAGCTATATCTCCAGTGTAGCACACCAGCCTTAAAAGAAAAATAGTGGGGCTGGGAATGTGGCTTCGTAGTAGAGTGCTTGCCTCACATGCATGAAGCCCTATGTTCGACTCCTCAGTACCATATAAACAGCAAAAATCAGAAGTAATGCTGTGGTTCAAGTGGTAGAACGCTACCCTTGAGCACAGAGAGGCTCAGGAACAGTACCCAAGCCCTGAGTTCAAGTCCTACAGCTGGCAAAAAAAAAAGCAAAAAAGAGGGAAAAAGGAAAAAGAAAAATAGCAAGTAAGTACTTGAGGCCCTGAGTTTTTGCACTAGTGCTAGCCATCCTTCCCCCCAAAAAAGATTTGTTGTTGTTATTGTTGAATAGGCTAGTCTGTCACTAGAGAATTTATTCCTTATTCTGTTGCCTTGATGTCTTGATTCTGTTTGTGTTGAGAAGTTGTAGATCTTTTGCTGTCCACTAGGATTTACAAACTCAATTCACTTAGTTGAGGAAATTACCTCATTTGTAAGACCTGGAATGTGTTCTGTGGATTTTGTGATTACCAGAACCCTTTTTTTTTTGGGGGGGGGGTGGGATCATGGGGCTTAAACTGGGCCTGGGCACTGTCCCTGAGCTCTTCAGCTCTAGGCTACCGCCTTACCCCTCAAGTCACAGTGCCACTTCCAGTTTTCTGGTGTTTAATTGGAGATAAGAGTCTCATGGACTTTAGTGCCCTGGCTGGCTTTGAACCTCGATCCTTAGATCTCAGCCTCCTGAGTAGCTAGGATTACGGGTGTGAGTCACTACATTGGCTACTAGGACCCTCTTAATATATTTATTACACATTCTTCTCTTGGTCCTGACAACACTAGAAGTCAAGTCGGAGCCCATTGTGGATGACACATGCCTGTAGTTCCAGCACTCATGAGGCAGAGGGAAGAGGATTCTAGTGAGACATCTTCAAAAACCATTTTTTAAAAGGGGTTTAGACCTCTCATCTTGGCCTGAGTTCCGAACATCTAGATGGCCAGTCAGTCTCAGGGGATCCAACAGCTGCTACAGGCCAAGAAAGTATCCAGAGAAAACAAGTAATAAAACTGGAGGGTGAAGCAGGCCAAGAAGGACTGGCTGTAACTGGGTAGCACTGCATGCAGAAGAAGGAAGAGTTAAGAGTTCCAAGGCCAAGGAAGTTACAGCACTAGGATCCCATGGCAGTTTCAGCAGTGAGGTAGAGAAGGAGACCCAGGAAAGGATATCTGTCCTACAAATCACCTTCCAGCAGAACAGGGAAGAATTTCTAGAAAACCGTTTGGCTTTGTTTGTGATATCCAGCCTTAAATCCATGAGAACTACTGTATAAATAGTACAAGAAATGCTAGGGGCTGGTGGTGTAGCTTAGTGGCAAAGCAACTGTTCAGCAAGTGTGAGGCCCTAAATTCACTCCCTAGTATCACTAAAAAAAAAATGGAAGGAAAGGAAGAAAAGGAAGGAAAGAAAGAAAGAAAAGAAAAGAGAAAAAAAGCAAGCAAGCTTGGTGCTGGTAGCTCACACCTATAGTCCTGCCTACTCAGAAAACAGATCTGAGGATCACTGTTGGAAGCCAACCCAGGCAGGAAAGTCCTTGTGACTCTATCTCCAATTAACCACCAGAAAACTGGAAGTAGAGCTGTGTCTTAAAGTGGTAGAGCAAAACTAGCCTTGAGCAAAAGAGCTCAAACCCCATAACCACCCCCACAAAAAACAAAAAAACAAAAAGAGAGAGGTGTCTTTTCATGGGATGATGTGGTAGACACTCTCATGGAATATGGAGTGTTAGCAAAGCTTCAGCTCTCACTGTGTACCTATGCCTTTTAGCTCAAGCAATATGTATTAGTGTCATATTTTCCATAGAGGTCATAATGAAGTAAGGAGAGTTGGTTAAGCAAAAGGCCTTCATAATAGAGGACATTCTTTAGTTTAAAATGTATTTGGAGTTGGTAAGTTCCAGAAAAGTTTTACTTTCCTTAGATGATTGGTTCCTGATTTCCCTTTGATTGTGTCCACATTTGGTTTGTTTGGGCATATATATATATATTTTTTTATTGTAATTAATAAAAGGGTTACATGATATTTGCCAGATAGAAGGTGCATTAATTCACATACATTGATACCCTTTCACATGTCTTGGTACCCATTACCCTCCCCCCACCCACCACCCACTCCCCATATTGGTTTTCCCCCCTTCCCTATCAAGTTTCAGATAACCAAATACAAATAAATTCAATATATCAGATAACAAAGTGAGATACTGTAACAATATGAGATACCCAAGAGACAGCAAAGGAGATGAGGGATAACATAGTACATTAAGGACAACAATCATTGGTTATATGGCTTTTGTTTCAATATCCTAGAGTTCCTTTCAATTAGCTTATTTTTTTTTTTTTTCTGCCAGTCCTGGGCTTGAGCTCAGGGCCTAAGCCCTGTCCTTGGACTTTCTCAAGGCTAGAGCTCTACCACTTGAGCCTCAGCACCACTTCTGGCTTTTTTCTATGTATGTGGTACCGAGGAATCAAACCCCGGTCTTCATGCATGCTAGGCAAGCACTCAACCACTTCGCCAAACTCCCGGCCCCTGGTTGGAGTCTTTTTGCAGTCCACTAGCTCTCCAATAAAAACTCCAAATTTGGCCTCTTTTTTTTTGCCAGTCCTGGGGCTTGAACTTAGGGCCTGGGCACTATCTCTTTTGCTCAAGGCTAGCACTCTACCACTTGAGCCATGGCACCACTTCCAGCTTTTTCTGTTTATGTGGTATTGAGGAATCAAACCCAGGGCTTCATGCATCCAAACCACATGTAGGTTTTCATGGGGCTGAACTCAGGGGCTAAGCATTGTCCCTGAGCTTCTCTTACTCAAGGCTAGTACTCTGCCACTTGAGCCACAGTTCCACTTCTGGATTTTTCGGTTTATGTGATATTGAGGAATCAAACTCAGGGCTTTATGTATGCTAACAATACTCTACCACTAAGCCACATTCCCAGTCCTGGTATTTTAACTCCGGGCCTGGGCACTGTCCTTGAGCTTTCTCGAGGCTAGTGCTCTACCACTTGAGCCACAGCACCATTTCTGGCTTTTTCTGTATATGTGGTGCTAAGGAATCAAACCCAGGGCTTTGTGCATGGTGGGCAAACACTCTACCACTTGGCCATAATCCCAGCCTACATGTCATTTTTATTTTTTCATTTTTTACCAGTCCTGGGGCTTGAACTCAGGGCCTAGGCACTGTCCTTGGACAGTTTTAGCTCAAGGCTAGGGCTCTGCCACTTGAGCCACAGCTCAACTTCCACTTCTGGCTTTTTAAGAATAAAAGCTTCATACAAAAGAAAGTAAAAGGGCACAGTGGCTATTAACAGGTTGTTCTGGGCTTTTAGGAAAATGGACTGGAAGATATTGATCGCATCTTGGAGAGAATTGAGGACAACAGTGAATTCACCTGCCCTGGGCCCCCTCCTCTGAGCTCCCGAAAGCATGTGCTGTATGTGGAGCACAGGTACAGCCCTTCTACCACTTGGGGTTAAAAATGAAGAAGGTTTACTGTCTTTAAGAGGTGTCTTCATTTTAAAGGTTTACTGTCTTTATTTGGTAAGGTGTGAGCTGAGCGCTGGTGGCTTACACCTATAATCCTAGTAACTAAGGAAGTTGAGATCTGAGGATCACAGTTCAAAGCCAGGCAGGTTGGAAAGTCTGAGACTCTTACCTCCAATTACTGATCAAAAAGGCAAACGTTAGCTGGGTACAGTGGCTCATCAGGAGGCTGAGATCTAAGGACTGCAATTTAAATCCAGCCTGGGCACCAAAAAGGCTGTGACATCACAATAGCCCTGTGGCTCTAGGGGTAGGGCAGTCGCCTTGAGCTGAAGAGCTCAGGGACATTGCCCAGGCCCAGAGTTCAGGTTCCATGACCGACCAAAAAAAAAAGTCAGAAGTGGCACCGTGGTTCAAGTGGTAGAATGCTGGCCTTGAGCAGAAACACTCAGGGATAATACCCAGGCCCTGTGTTCAAACCCCAGGACTAGCACTAAAAGGTAAGGTCTGAGGGATTTGTATGAAACCCTAGAATCTATCTCTAGTACAAGGAGAAAAGTATAATAAAATTCCTTTAAAGGCTGGGAGTTTGCCATCTGGTAGAGTGCTTGCCTACCATGCATGAAGACCCAGGTTTGATTCCTCAGTACCACATACACAGAAAAGGCCAGAAGTGGTGCTGTGACTCATGTGGTAGAGCGCTAGCCTTGAGAATGCCCAAGGATAGCGCTCAGGCCCTGAGATCATGCCCCAGGACTGGCCAAAAAAAAAAGAAAAAAGAAAAAGAAGTATGATTGAGCCTGGTGATGTGGCTCCTACCTGTAATCCTAGCTATTCAGGAGGCTGAGATCTGAGGATTGAGGTTCAAAGTCAGCCTGGGCACTAAAGTCCTGAGATTGTTGTCTCCAATTATCCACCAGAAAAGTGGAAGTGGCACTGTGGTTCCAAGGGTTGGGCGGTAGCCTTGAGCTGAAGAGCTCAGGGCAGTGCCTAGGGCCCAGAGTTCAAGCCCTATAACTGACCAAAAAAAAATATTGAAAGAATTTGCCATTAAACTTTTAGGAAATAGTCTTTAGGAGAAAAAAAAAAGGAAAATGTATCCATATTTTAGAGGATTTTAGGATTTATATTTCTCTGGTGGTATTGTTTGAACTCTGGCTTCAGGCTTGCACCCAGCCTTTTCCTTTTTTTTCCCCAGATGAGTTTTTAACTTTTTTTCCTTGGGCCAGCCTATATCCTAATCCTCCTTTTGCCCTTTGTGCCTCCCCTGTGACTGGGGATTACAGGTATGGCCCACCACACACCTGTCCTGTGTGTGCGTGTGCACACACCTGTCCTGTGTGTGCGTGTGCACGTGCACATGCGAGCGTGTGTGCATGCTGGTCCTGGGCCTTGAACTAGGAGGTAATGCCTAGGCCTCAAGAGCTTCTTTTGCTCAAGACTAGTGCCCTACCACTTTCAGCCATAGTTCCTTTTCTAGTTTTTAAGTGGTTAGTTGTCAATAAGAGTCTGACAGGGGTTTTCCATCTGACCTGGATTCCTTGTAACCGTGAGCCATGAGCCACCAGCACCTAATTCTATCTTATCTTTATTTTTGTTCGTCTGGGGCTTGAGCTCATGTCCTGGGTGCTGTTCCTGAGTATTTTTTATTCAAGACTTGTGCTCTACCAGTTAAGCCACAGCTCTAGTTCTGGCTTTTGGGGGATTAACTAGAGATAAAGTATCCTGCCGTGAATGGCTTCAAACTGTGTTTCTGAGTAGTTATGATTACAGGCATGAAACGGCAGTATCTGGTCCAGGCTAGCCTCAAAGCATAAACTTCCTTGATCTTTGCCCTGAGAAACTAGAATTACAAGTGTAAGCCGTTGGGCCTGGCCCCATAGATTGGTTTTGTATTTTGGTACTAGGGATTTAACTCTGGGACTTGTGTTCTCATTTGGCAACTTTTAGCTTTTTCCTGGTTAGTTGGAGATAAGAGTCTTTCAAATTTATCTGTTTTTTTGGCTACCTCTAAACTAGGATTCTCAGATTTTAGCCTCCTGATCCAGGATTATAGGTCTGAGCCCCCAGCTTTTTTTTTGCTTTTTTTTTTTTTTTTTTTTTTGCTTTGCTTTTGTGTATGCTAGTCCTGGGGCTCTCTGGGAACCATCCTTGAGCTTTTTGTTCAAGGCTAGCACTATTTCTGGAACCACAACTCCACTTCAGCTTTTTGATACTTATTTGCAGAATCTTAGGGACTTTCCTGCTTAGAAGCAAGATCCTCGAATCTCAGACTCCTGAGTAGCTAGGATTACAGACGTGAACCACCAGTGTTGAGCTTATTTTTGTTTCAGTTGCTTTCTTTTTTTCTTTATTCTTTGTCAGTTATGGGGCTTGAACTCTGGGCCTGGGCACTGGCCTTCAGCTCAAGGTTATCACTCTACTACTTGAACCACAGTCCAGGTTTTCTGGCAGTTAATTGAAGAGTCTCAGGATTTCCTGTCCGGCTTGGCTTTGAACCTTGACCCTCAGATCTCAGCTTCCTAAGTGTCTAGGATTAAGGGAAGAGTCACTGGTGCCCAGCGGAGTTGCTATCTTCAGTTGTTTTTTTTTTTTTTTTTTTTGCCAATCCTGGGCTTAAACTCAGGGCCTGGGCACTATCCTTGAGTTTTTCCAAGTCTAGCACTCAAACCACTGAGTCACAGTGCCACTTCTAGCCTTTTCTGTGTATGTGGTACCCAGGAATCAGACCCAGGGCTTTGTGCATGTTAAGCAAGCACTCTACCACTAGGCTACACTCCCAGCCCAAGATTTTTTTTATTTACATATATTAATGGTATACAGAGGGTGTTTCATTGTAACATTTTCATATGTTCATAGAATGTTTCTCATTTACATCATCCCACTGTCACTGTTCTTTATCCCTCCCTTACTTTTTTGAAATGAATAAAAATACTATGTTAAGTAAGGCTCCTGTGGCTCATACCTATAATCCTAGCTACTCGGGAGGCTGAGATCTGAGGATCACTGTTTGAAGTCAGCCGAAGCATGAAAGTCCACGAGACTGGCTCAGTGTGGTAGAGTACTAGCCTGGAGCTAAAGAGCTCAGGAACAGAACCCAGGTCCAGAGTTCAAGCCCCAGGACTGATAAAACAAAAAAACCCCAATGTTACCCTTAGGTGGTTATCCATCTCAGTCTTATAGATGCCCAATGAAACCTGGTTCCTACCACAACTATTACTAGCTTTCGTATGCGAGTACCAGGGCTTGAACTCAGAGACTTCGCTTTTGCTTATCTGTCTATTGTAGAGGGCACTAGGCCAAACTCCTGGCCCCAGAGCAAGGATTTTTTTTTTTTAAAGCCTAGGAGTTGTCTTTCAAATCAAAGTTACTAGGTTCTTACGTGGCTTCCTAAAATTTCCAGAATCATTATAGAAAAACACAATTTAATTTTTCTTTCTAAAAATTTCAATTCTCTAGACACTTGAATCCAGACACAGAACTGAAAAGGTATTTTGGTGCTCGAGCAGTCCTGGGGGAACAAAGGTAAGGTCCACATTAATCTGTGCTCTAAGCTGTTCCATTCCTTTTCAGATTCTAGGCAGAGGGATTATTGAAGTGTTAAAAATCACTGTGGGGGTGGGGTGTGGCGGGAGTTTGGCCTAGTGGTAGAGTGCTTGCCTAGCATGCACGAAGACCCGGGTTCGATTCCTCAGTACCACATACATAGAAAAAAGCCAGAAATGGTGCTGAGGCTCAAGTGGTAGAGCTCTAGCCTTGAGAACGTCCAAGGACAGTGCTCAGGCCCTGAGCTCAAGCCCACGACTGGCCAAAAAAAAAAAAAAAAAAAAAAAAAAAAAAAATCACTGTGGGGGAGTATTAAGCTCTTAGTGGATGAGTAAAATTCTTAGGCTTGGTCTGAAATAAGCACAAGGAGGGGGTCAAAATGACCCCAGGGTGGCTGAGCTCTCTCTCACTTACTCTGTCTTCTCTATATGTACATTCTTGTTTCATTTGCTTATTTATTTGGTATTGAGGTTTTTAACTCAGTCTCACACTTGCTAGGCAGGCACTCTTCTGCTTGAGCTCTTCTGCTGCCTCATAATTTTTTTAAAGTTTTTAAGTCGTTTATAAATTTTGAGGTTCTTGTCCCTGAATTCTTAGGTTCATTTTTGCTTCAAAATCAGCTACAAAATTAAGCCATTCTAGGTTCAAGTAGGGCTTGTCTGTGTTGACTTAATTTTTTTCTTTTCTTTCTTTTTTTTTTTTTTAAATGAGTCCTGGGGCTTGAATTCAGGGCCTGGGCCCTCTCCTTGGGCTTTCTCAAAACTAGTGTTCTACCATTTGAGCCACAGCACCACTTCCGGATTTTTCTGTGTATGTGGTACCAAGGAATTGAACGCAGGGCTTCATATATGCCAGGCAGGCACTCTACCACTATGCCATGTTCTCGGCCCTGACTTAATTTTTTAAATTATTATCAAGGTGAAGTACAGAGGATTTCATAGTTGTTAGTAGTTGAGACACGTTCTGCCAGAACAGCTGCTGTGGTGAGTCGTGTCCAAGCATCCCTCATTCCTACAGAAGAAAAGCACACAGGAGCAATTCTGAGACTTTCTGTAGAAGGCATGCCTTCTACAGATTGACCAGAAAGCTTTTTTTCTCTCTTTTTGGTAAAGGTCAGGGTTTTAGTGTAGTCTAGGCTGACCTGAGATTTATACTCTTTCTTCCTTAGCTTCCTTAGTGCTGGGATTACAGGTGTGCACAACCACTCCTGACTACCTTGGAATCCTTTTTTAATAAAATTTTTTTTAATTATAAAATTAAATAGCTCTTGCTAAAAAAAGAAAAAATTGAAGCAATTTTAAAATGCCTTTCTGAGCCAGGCATCGGTGGCTCATACCTGTAGTTCTAGCTACTCAGGCTGCTGAGATCTAAGGATAATGGTTCAGAGCCAGGCCAGGCAGAAAAGTCTCTATGAGACTCTTATCTCCAGTTAGCCACTCAAATACCAGAAGTTGTGCTAGAGTGGTAGAACACTAGCATTCTCGCTCCCTGCCCAAAAATCACCATTGATAGCTGACTGCATCTTCCTGAGGTATATGGTAACACTTGTATTGGTCATTAATAAGACTGGTTCATATCAAATTTCAAGTGTTACTGTCTTTTTGAAAGTTGTAACAAGAATTTATATTAGTATAACAAGATAAAGTAGGAAGAAATGGAAGAGAGAAATATTTCCTCCTCCCCATAGGAAATAGGAGTTAAAGTGTTAGTTTGCATGCCAGAATGTACCAGGGTTATTTACTTACTTCAGATACAAAGTTGTGTCTAGCTGATGGATGCAGTTTCCCTGCATCTGCCACATTTTATAAAATTGCCTGAGGTGTTCTTACTTCCTGTTACTTGAATATTTCTGAGTTGCCCACCAAGGAAGTTATCCAGCTTAGACTCAATGTTCCATCCAGTCATTGTTATCCTCTATCCACAGTAGAAAAGTATGCATTAAAATCTTTTATAACATACAGACAAAAGTCTTTTTTTTTTTCTTTTCTTTTCTTTTTTTGAACTCTGGGCCTGGGTGATATCCCTGAGCTCTTCAGCTCAAGGGTATCCTTGATCCTCAGTGCGACTTCTGGTTTTTTGGTGGCTAATTGGAGATAAGAGTCTCATGGACTAAAAAGTGCCTGGACTGGCTTTGAACTTTGATCCTGAGATCTCAGTCATATGAGTAGCTAGAATTACAGGTATGAGCCACTGTTAGAAGTTGGGGTTTTTTTGTTTTGTTTTTTGTTTTTTTGCCAGTCCTGGGCTTGAGCTCAGGGCCTGAGCACTGGCCTTGGGATTTCTCAAGGCTAGAGCTCTACTGCTTCAGGCTCAGCACCACTTCCGGATTTTTTTTTTTCGAACCCGGGTCTTCGTGCATGCTAGGCAAGCACTGTACCACTAGGCCAAACTCCCAGCCCAGAAGTCTTTTTTTTTTTTTTTTAAGCCATAGATAGATAGATAGATAGATAGATAGATAGATAGATAGATAGGAGATAGATAGGACAGACAGTTTTTGTTATTGTTTTTGTGCTGGCTCTGAGCTTGAACTCAGAGCCTGTGCTTTTTTGCTCAAGGCTAGCGGCTCTACTACTTAAGCCACAGTTTCATTTCTGGTTATTTTGGTAGTTGATTAAAGATGAATGTCTCATAGACTTTACAGTCCAGGCTGGCTTTGAGCTACAATCTTTTAAGAGTATGATCAAAGATTCTCTCATATGCTATTAGCTCCTACTTGTTCCTACTTTCTTTGTGTTTTTAACAGTTTTTGCTTTATATTTATTTATTTATTTATTTTGCCAATCCTGGGCTTACGCTCAGGGCCTGAGGACTGTCCTTGGATTTTTCTCAAGGCTAGAATTCTACCACTTGAGCCTCAGCACTACTAAGTATGTGGTACCAAGGAATCGAACCTGGGTCTTTGTGCATGCTAGGCAAGCACTCTACCACTAGGCCAAACTCCCGGCCCTTTGCTTTATTTTTTTTCATTTATTTTTTTTTTTTGCCAGTCCTGGGCTTGAGCTCAGGGCCTGAGCACTGTCCTTGGACTTTCTCAAGGCTAGAGCTCTACCACTTGAGCCTCAGCACCACTTCCAGCTTTTTTCTATGTATGTGGTACCGGGGAATGGAACCCGGGTATTCATGCATGCTAGGCAAGCACTTTAACCACTAGGCCAAACTCGCGGTCCCGCTTTATATTTTTGTGTTAAGATTTTTTTTTTTTAATTATGGAGCTAGAACTCAGGGCCTGGAGGGCTGAGTTGTAGCTCAGCAAAGCTCTTGCCCAGCAAGTATAACATCCTTGGTTCGATTCCCAGTATCAAAAAAGAAAAGCCAATTAAAAACAACAACAACAAAAAAAAAACCTTGGGCCCTGTCCCTGAGTGTACTACCACTTTGCTCCATTTCTGATTTTCTGGTGCTTAATTAGAGAAAGGATTCTCATCAACTTTCTTGCCTGCGTTGGCTTTGAACTGCAGTCCTCAGATCTTAAGCCTAGCTAGGATTATGGGCATGAGACACTAGTCTTCAGCTTTGTGTTAAGTTTTTCAGTACTAAGTGTCTGACTTTCACGTCTTCTTTAATACTTACACTTTGTAATGTTCCCTTGTTACGTGTATTGCCCAGGGCTGAGAACAGTCTCTTCCACTACCTCAACCTCACTTTGGTCTATCATTTCATTACATTTTCATATGGTCCTGTTTCTGTTAATTATAGTTGATAATAGCACTTCACAATATTTGTTTTATATTTTGAAATGCTGGAGTCCAAATCATAGCCTTACATAGGTTAATAAGCATATGTTTTACCACTCAGCTATTTCTCCTAGTAGCTTGCTTTTTTTTTGGTGGGTCATGAGGCTTAAACTCGACCTGGGTGCTATCTCTGAGCTCTTTAGCACAAGGCTACCACCTTGAGCCAAGCCCAAAGAGGTTAATTGGAGATAAGAGTCTCAGGTCCTTTTGTGCCTGGGCTTTGAATTTTGATCCTCAGATTTCAGCTTCCTGAGTAGCTAGGATTATGAGCATGAGCCACCACACCCACCTAGTAGCTTCTTGTTGCTGTTGTTTTTAGGGGTTTTGGTTGATAGTACGGTTTGTACACAAGGACTTGTGCTTGCTAACCAAGTGTTCTGACTCGTGTGATTTTATTTCATTTCTTTTTCCGTGTGTGTGTGTGTGCCAGTGTGTGTGTGCCAGTCCTAGGGCTTGAACTCAAAACCTGGGCACGGTCCCTGAGCCATTTGAGCCACAGCTCCACTTTCAATTTTTTTTGTTGTTTATTGGAGATGGGAATCTTTAGGCTAGCTTCAAAGCTCAGTCCTAAGGTCTCAACTTCCTGAGTATAGCATTACAGACATGAGCCACTGATGACATCCTCACTAGGTTTTCCTGGGCTGGTTTTAAACTCATGATCAAGTGCTTTTCTCATCTTAGCTTCTGAGTAGTCTAAGCTATAGATGTGTACCATGATGCCCAGTCCATTTGTTATTGTTGCAGCATTTTATTTTTTATTGTTCTTACATTTTTGGTTTTTGTTTGTGGTTGTTTGGGTTTTTTTGTTTGGTGCCAGTCCTTGGGCTTCAACTCAGAGTCTGGGTGTTGTCACTGTGCTTTTTTGCTCCAGGCTAGCTCTATCACTTGAGCCACAGCTCCAGATTTTGGGTGGTTAATTGGAGATAAGAGTCTCACATACTTTCCTGCCAGGCTAACTTCAAATTCAGTACTCAGATCTCAGCCTCCTGAGTAGCTAGTATCAACAAGCAGTGTAATCCTAGCTATGCAGGAGGCTGAGATCTGAAGATCTGTGATTTATAGCCAGCCTGGGCAGAGACTGTGAGACTGGTATCTCCAACTACTCACCAGGAGAAGAAAAAAAAAAAAGCCAAAAGTAGAGCTATGGCTCAAGTGTTAAAGCCTTAGTCTTGAGCAAAATAGCTAAGGGACAATGTCCAGGATCTAAGTTCAAGGCCCAGTGCTAGATACACACACATACAAAATAAGTCCTAGACTGGGCATGGTGGTACATTTCTTCTTGGGAGACAGGAGAAAGTTTCAGGCTAGCACACACTACATTAAGACCCCAGTTTAAATAGTCCCCTGCCCACATGATAGCTCATTCCCTCCCTAGATCCCTATCCCATCCTGACTGCCTTGCATGTCTGTAAATCTCTAGGTGCCCTTCTAGAGACCAAAAGTTCTGAGCTGCCATTATTCTCCCTTTTACCCTACCAAATAGTCTTGCCTCAGTTTATTTTCTCTCAGATTTGGGACCATGCTTCTTTTTTACAGCTATATTTCTCCTACAGTTTTTCTTTTTGGGAGAAAAAAAAAGCATGCTTTTTTTTTTTTTTTTTTTTTTTACGCTGTTTCTGACATAGTCTGACATCTTAACTGATCCCCACCCCCCATATGTTTGTTTGTTTTTTTTGTTTTGTTTTGTTTGCCAGTCCTGGGCCTTGAACTCTGACCCAGGCACTGTCCCTGAGCTCCTTTTGCTCAAGTCTATCACTTTACTACTTGATTCACAACTCCATTTTTGGCTTTTTCTGTAATTATTTGGAGATAAGAGTTTCATGGACTTTCTGCTTAGCTTCAAATCACAATCCTCACATCTCAGCCTGCTAAATACATAAGACACTGAGCTACTGGAGCCTGGCCTTTGTTTATTGCTTCTTTTTTTGCCAGTCCTGGGTTTGGGCTCAGGGCCTGAGCGCTGTCCTTGGACTTTCTCAAGGCTAGAGCTCTACCACTTGAGCCTCAGCACCATTTCCTTTTTTTTTTTGCTATGTATGTGGTACCGAGGAATTGAGCCCGGGTCTTCGTGCATGCTAGGCAAGCACTCTACCATTAGGCCAAACTCCCAGCCCTATTGCTTCTTTTTTTGCTAGTCCTGGGGCTTGAACTCAGGGCCTGAGTACTGTCCTTGGGCTTTCCCCCTCCCCCCCTCAAGGCTAGCACTCTGCCACCTGAGCCATAGCACCACTTCCAGCCTTTTCTATGTATGTGGTACTGAGGAAACAAACCTGGGTCTTTGTGCATGCTAGGCAAGCACTCTACCACTAGGCCAAACTCCCAGCAAGCCTGGCCTTTGTTTGTTTTTCTGGTACTGGGTTCAGGCTTGTTAGGCTGGCACCCTACCACTTAAACCACACCTCCAGTCCAATTTTTTTGCTAGCTAATTAGAGATAGAATTTAGTGGACTTACCTTCCAATGGCTTTGAACTTCATTTTTCTAGGTTTCTACCTTCTGAATAGCTGGATTCTAGATGTGAGCCACCAGTACCTGGTACTGTCTCACATAGTACCTGGGTTTCTCCCTCTTAACAAAATAGTTTAAATTATCTTAAAGCATAGAAAAAACTTCCTTATGGGCACCACTCCATTCCAGATCTAACCTTCATTGAAGAGAAAATGGTCCTTTCTCTACCAGGCATTATCTGTGTTTGGCCAGTTAACCCTGACCTTTCATGGGGAGTCTGGAGTCTAGGCTCTTATGGCAGAGGCATGAAACCCATTACTAATTAGGAGCACTGGCCCTGGGGGCAGTCTAGTACCTTTTACAGCCATGGGAATTCTACAGAGATCTGAGCTTCCCTTTCTCTGCACACTGTTCTCCACCAGGCTCACTTTTGCCTAGAACCTAGTTATCATGTTGGTCTTAGTCAGAGACCCACAACAGTCTCCTGTACTTGCTCACTACCTAGTGTCATTTTTACCCAATATGACCCCCCACCCCACCTAGCACATTGTGTCTACAGAATACTACCAGGCCTTATCTCAATCTCTTCACTCATAGTTTAAGATTTGGTTTCCTTTTTACCATTGTTTTTTTTTGTTTGTTTGTTTTTTGCCAGTCCTGGGCTTGGGCTCAGGGGCTGAGCACTGTCCTTGGACTTTCTCAAGGCTAGAGCTCCACCACTTGAGCCTCATCACTGTCGGCTTTTTTTTTGCTATGTATGTGGTACCGAGGAATCGAACCCGGGTCTTCGTGCATGCTAGGCAAGCACTCTACCACTAGGCCAAACTCCCGGCCCCCCATTATTAGTTTTTGTTAGACTGTTCTCTGTCCCCTTTTTCTCCCTCTTCCCCCTCTCTCCCTCTCCCCCTCTTCCCTTCCCCCTCTCTTCTTCTCCTCTTCTCCTCCCCTTCCTCTTCCCCCTCTCTACGTTATTGTGGCTTGATCTCAGCCTGGGCTCTGTCCTTGAACCTCTTTGTGCTCAACGCTATGCTCTACCAATTCGGCTACAGTGCCACTTCCAGCTTTTTCTATATATGTGGTACTGAGGAATGGAACCAGGGTTTCATGCATGCTAGGCGGTACTCTACCACTAGGCCACATTTCCAGCCCTCTCTCTCTCTTTCAAATTTATGTTAAATGTAATTTATTTATCTGGTGGTACAGAAGATTGAGCCGAGACTCTTTCTTGCTAGGCAAGCACTCTTCCACTGAACTATATCCCCAACTTTTTTCTCTTATGCTCTCCTTTTCAGTGCTAGATATAGACCCTAGGGCCTTGAACATGCTAGGCAAATGCTCTATTGAGCCAGATCCCCATCGTATTCTTTCCCCTATTCTTGTAGTGCCTTGTTCTTACCCTTTGAACATGCTGTTTGTCCCCTCCCCACATGGTCTCCCATGTAGTTGCTCCCACAGTTCCTATGGGGATGAGGCAGCCAAGTCTGGTCCTTATACACTTCAGAAGATCAAGCTATACTCATGTCCTCTTCTCCCCAGGCCGCGGCAGAGACAGCGTATGTACCCGAAATGTACATGGCTGACAACCCCTAAGAGTACCTGGCCTCGGTACAGCAAACCAGGTGAGGATCTGAAGGCACTGGTCTTCATTTGGGTGCTAAGGTTGTTAGTCTTCCTGGGCTGGCAGCCCCTTCATCAATGTTGTACTGGTGTGCAGCTGTCAGATTTCCAAGAGCTTGTGTGCACTGCTGCTTTAGGATAGCATGCCTTACATAGTCTTTGGCATAATCTGTATTGCTTTATTTTGTTGTAGGATTTATTTATTTTTTTTTTTATTTTTTTTGCATTAGTCTTGGGGCTTGAACTCTGGGTCTGGATGCTGGTCCCTGAGCCCCTCAGCTCAAGGCTAGCACTCTACCACTTTGAGCCACAACTCTACTCTTGGTTTTCTGGATGTTAACTGAGGATAAGAGTCTCAAAGACCTTCCTGCCTGGGTTGGGTTCAAACTGTGATCCTCAGATTTCAGCCACCTGAATAGCTAGCATTTCAGGTGTGAGCCACCAGTGCCCTCCATTGTAGGATTTTCTACCTTTATTCTATGGATTCTGTATCATATAAAAGCTGTTGAGCTCTTTGTGTGAGTGGTATGCACATGTGCCAGGGTGGGGTTCCTGTTGTATACCCAGGATATATTTTTTTTCTTTTTGTAACCAATCCTGGGGCTTGAACTCAGGGCCTGAGCATTGTCTTTGAGCTTTCCTAAAGGCTAGTGCTCTACCACTTGAGACACAACACCACTTCGGGCTTTTCTGTGTACATGGTACCTTGAAATCAAACCTGGGTCTTCGTGCATGCTAGGCAAGCACTCTACCACTAGGCCAAACTGCCTGCTTAGGATAGTTTTTAACCTTAATTTTCAAATCTCAGCCTCTTGCATAACTAGGTTTATAGCTATTACAGAATTACAGACACCAGTACCTGGCTTCAAGTTTGTTTGCCAGTCTTGGGGCTTGAACTCAATGCCTGGGCACTGTTCTTGAGCTTTCTCAAGGCTAGTTCTCCACCACTTGAACCATGCCACCACTTCTGGCTTTTTCTGTGTATGTGTTACCAAGGAATTAAACCCAAGACTTTGTGTATGCTAGGCAAGCACTCTGCCACTGGGCCACAATCCCAGCCCCTTCAAGTTCATTTTACAGCAAACTGCCAAAGACACATTGGGTCTGGGACAGTGCTCAGGCCCTGAGTTCAAGCCTTAGGTCTGGCCAACAACAACAACAACAAACCTACCAAACACACATAATTGAAATATAGCTGTAGTGTAGAGACCTAGGGCTACAGCAGAGACAGATAGCATCCAGAGAGCCAGGAGAAGGGCCAGGGCAGGGATACCCATCCACCTAGAAGTGTTTTATGTGTTTGATTAGGTGTGAATACTGGAAGATTCTCCATGTACTTTCAGTGAGAACCTACCTTGGAACCTGGGGCCCGTGTTTTAGAGAGCTAGCACTGGTGCCTCATAGGTGTCTCTGTCCTGCCAGTTTTTTTGCTTTCCTAGCAAAAACACTGGAGCACAGGTATTGGTGGACATTAATTGGCCATGTGTTCTGCAGGACTCAGGCCTTGAGTGGGGTAGTCATTTTGAAATATCAAAGGAAGCCAAGAGCCATGGGCCTGTATCATGAAGTTCCTGGAAGCTGATGAAATGGGCACTGTAAGCACACACAGAGCAGTTATATAGAAGGTGCTTATGAGCGAAAGTCCCATGGATTCTGCAGTGTGGCTCTGTGTTCACTGCTTTCTTCCATGGCCACAGTGGATAATCATTCCCACCAGGTGTGATCTTAACGCCATGGGTCCCTGACTGCAACCAGTATCTGGATCAGCTGTGTGTCTCTGGTCTCTGACATTGCTCCAAGCCTGCCACTCTTCTTCTGAACATTTCCCAAGATACCTCATACTCTACACTGGGTCTGAGTTCTATGGGGAAACATGTCTACAAAACCAAAACAGAATATCCATTCTTTGTGTAGCCCAAGCAGTAGGATGTGGGCTTGGCATTCATTGGAGAGTGTTTGGGGGATATCAGACTATACCCTACAGTTAGCCCAGCCTCACAGCTCAGTCACGTGCACAAAACCATCTGGGTCTAGTTTTATAGTCTTTGCAGAATGCAGCATGAGGGTGTATGATGGCCCAGAGCCTGGAAGAGGCTTCACACTCCAGCCCACAGCATACCTTCCCATAGCCCTTTTGCCTCCTAGGTCTGTCAATGCGGCTGCTGGAATCAAAAAAAGGCCTTTCCTTCTTTGCATTTGAGCACAATGAGGAGTACCAACAGGCCCAGCACAAGTTCTTGGCAGCTGTGGAATCCATGGAGCCCAACAACATTGTGGTGCGTGAGTTCTGCAGCTGAGGTCAGGTTAGGGTCGGAACAGCTGTTCTACACCAGGGCCAGGCCTGGTGGTGATTTGAGGAGTGTGCCTGTAGGCATTACTTCCCCAGGCAGGAGGGACACCTGTGTGTAGGGCAAGTGTGCTAGGAACGAATCAGTTCACTGTGAGAGGAGCACTACGCCTGCTCCTGGATCTTCCTAACACAGCTTCACTGGTGCAGCAGAGGGAGTGCCTGGGTCCTGGGCAGCCAAGGCTATCTGTGCCATTAGCTTTCTAGTCTCTTATAGGGCTTGAACTCTTTATAGTCTCTTAGGACAAGAGCTTGCCCTCTCCTCCCCAGGTTCACCTCGCCTGCAGTAAGCTCTCTGTCCTGTTCCCAAGTGAGAAAAGAAGGCTACTTACTCCTGGTTGAACTATGGAGAGGTGACCAGGCCTGACTCTAATGAGTCAGATCAGTGGTTAAATCAGAAAGGAAGTGTGTCAATCCTCATGCTCATTTCTCCCAGAATATGCGTGCCAGGCCTGTGGGATTAACCCCTACGGGCTTGCCTAGAGCCCATCGCTAGGACTCTACTCATTTCTGGCAGGTTCTTCTTCAGACGAGCCCCTATCATGTCGACTCACTCCTGCAGCTCAGTGATGCCTGCCGCTTTCAGGAGGATCAGGAGATGGCCCGAGACCTGACAGGTGAGAAGCACCTGCACCTGCTATTGGATCAACTCCAGCCTAGAGACAGACATTGTTTCACAAGATGATCCAAGGGTAACTTTTAAGACAGAGGTTTCATTGAGAGGTGCATCGTGTAGCTGTCACCAGGGCCTGTGTTAGAGCACTTTCATAATTTGTGGAAGAAGTCTCACTCTGTTCTTCTCCAACCCCTGGGAACGCTCATCTGCTCTGTCTTTGTGAGTTTGCCTGGTATGGAAGTTTCATGAGAATGGAACCATATACGTCTGTGGGGTTCCTTTTATTTACTGAAATGTGTTTGCTGTCCACAGTGTAGCATGTACTACGCCTGCACCCTGTTAGTGGTTGCATACTGTTCCGCCTGTGGTAAACCACATTTGTTAACCATCTTCAGCTGATGGACCTTTGGTCTGTTTCTCGGGCACTGTGAACATGAATATGCAGCTTTGTAGGTGTGCATGCCTGTGCTACACACAGAGACAGACATGGTTAGCGGAACACAGCACCAGTCATGCCTCATGCTGTCTTCAGGGTTTCTGTCTCAGGCTTACAAGTTCTGTGTTGCAGTAAACTCAGACTGGCATCAAGAATACCCAGGAGGTCCTGTCTGCCCTGTTTCCAGAACTTTCTCTATTTTGAGTCATCAGAGGAGGGGGCTACAGTCACCATACAGTGGCTGTGACGCCTGCTTTGGTGTGTCTGTGGCCCGCAGAGAGAGCACTGTACAGCATGGAATGTGCATTCCACCCTTTGTTCAGTCTTACCAGTGGGACTTGCCGGCTGGACTACCGCAGACCTGAGAACAGGTGAGCACACCTGTCCTGAAGCCTCCCCTGGGAGGATCCTGTCATGTGTTGCTGGCCTCCCTTTCTCGGAGGTGCCCATAAGTTACACATGTGATGGCTTTGTGTTCAGTAGGGAGCAGGTGGCAGGAATCTGTCTTCAAGGTGAACCAGGGCTCCGAAGGTCCAGGATCCCTTTCAAGCCTTGGTGTTCATAGTGAAAGTGCAGGAGGGCTAGGCTCTGGAACTCAGGGTTAGATTGGCCCTGATTAAAACCTGCCTGAGTTAGCAGTGAGTCTGACAGGCTATCTCACTACAGTGATGTCTATCATTTTGTCTTCTTGTGTATTTGGAGGAAAAGACCCATTCTCTGAGTTTAGAGTATTTTAGCATGCTTTGTAGGCATGTGTCCTGGTTCTTAATCTCATGTTCAGTGTGGATTCAGTTTGATTTGAGTGATTGCCTGAACAGTGCTATCTTCTTTCTGATATTTCCCTTACCAACCTTTGGCACCGGCCCATTTACTAGGTCTGGGAAGCTGCAGCAGACTCCCTGCTGACCTCCCTGGGCACATGTGTCTCCTTCCTTCTCTCACATCTGGTGCCCTGTTTCTGGCTGTTATGGTGGGCTCCTGTGGAGGATACCCAGTGTTCTAGCCTGTGCACTGGGTGCTGCATTGTATTGTGTCCACTGGATGCTTTGCGTTGCCTGTGTCTTTTTCCAGTGAAACTCTTAGTTCTTTGAAACAAGTTTTAAAATTAATCAGAGTAGCTAAAGTTGTTGGTGGACCCCAACACTAGTACTGTTGACAATCATTGAAATATGAGCATAAAATAAGATCATAATTGTTGTTTTTTTTGTGGGTTTTTTTTTTTGGCCAGTCCTGGGCTTGAACTCAGGGCCTGAGCACTGTCCTTGAGCTTTCTCAAGGCTAGTGCTCTACCACTTGAGCCACAGCACTACTTCTGGCTTTTTTGTATGTATGTGGTACCAAGGAATCAAACCAGGTCTTTGTGCATGCTAGGCAAGCACTCTACCACTAGGCCACACTCCCTGCCCCATAACTCTCTTTTCATGATAACAAACAAAACCCACAAAGGTAGTGATCCTAGTGACTCAAGAGGCTGGGGTCTGCGTCTTGCATTCAGAGCCAGCCTGGGCAGAAGAATCTGTGAGACTGTGCTTAAGAGTTTAAACCCTGGCTGGGAATGTGGCTCAGTGGAAAAGTGCTTGCCTAACATGGATGAGGCCCTGGATTTGATTCCTCAGTACCACATAAACAGAAGAAACCAGAAGTGACACTGTGGCTCAAGTGGTAGAACACTAGCCTTGAGTTAAAGAAGCTCAGGGACAGTACCCAGGCCCTGAGTTCAAGCCTCAGAACCGGGGGGGGGGATGAAGGGGGAATTTAAGCCCTAAGACTGGTACAAAAAACACACAAGAGCCTAGGACTTTGCCCTAGTGGTAGAGTGCTTGCCTAGCATGCACAAAGACCCAGGTTTGATTCCCCGGTACCACATACATAGAAAAGCCGGAAGTGGTGCTGTGGCTTAAGTGGTAGAGCCTCTAGCATTGAGGAAAAAGCCCAAGGACAGTGCTCAGGCCCTGAGAATCAAGCCCAGGATTGGCAAAAAAAAAAAAAAAAAGACACACAAAGATGAAATCCGATGAGCTTGATTTTTTTTTTTTTTTTTTTTTTTTTTGCCAGTCCCAGGGCTTGAACTCAGGGCCTGAGCACTGTCCTTGGCTTTTCCAAGGCTAGAGCTCTACCACTTGAGCCACAGCACCATTTCCAGCTTTTTTTATGTACATGGTACTAAGGAATCAAACCTGGGTCTTTCTTTGTGCATGCTAGGCAAGTGCTCTACCGCTAAGCTAAACTCCTGGCCCAGATGAGCTTGACTTCAAGCAGGCATGTTAGTCTCAGCACTAGGAGGCTGAGGTGATTCAATACAAGATTTCAAAATGAGCTTGGACAACATTAGACCTATCTCAGAAATAGGAAAGTTTGGTTTTGTATACATAAGTACATTTATAATAAAGAGCATATGCCATTGTCCACCCAGGGAATGTTTTCAAGGTACTGACTCAGCTGAGGGAAAGTAGATGTCTCTCAGTTGTACACTGTGGCTGTGCTGTTGCTCAAACTCACAGAGAACCATTTCAAATCTAGGAGCTTCTATCTGGCCCTCTACAAGCAAATGAGCTTCCTGGAGAAACGGGGCTGCCCTCGCACTGCTCTGGAGTACTGCAAGCTCATCCTGAGGTGAGTGTCCAATTGAGTCGAGCTGCCACCCATCCTTACCACAGCAGCCCAAGGCCTGGGGACTAGCCATGATGATACCTCTTCTATCCCCTTTGCTCTCACTTGTGCTGCCTCTGGAAGCCTTGAGCCCGACGAAGACCCCCTGTGCATGCTGCTGCTTGTTGACCACCTGGCCTTACGGGCCCGGAACTACGAGTACTTGATCCACCTTTTCCAGGAGTGGGAGGTAGGTGTGAGTCTGTACACTGGACTTGGGTGTGCCAGTGTCTCTGTTGCCTTTCTTTGTCCATATGTTGTGCATTGAAGGGGTAGTTTTGCAATGTACTAGTGAGGATACCAAGGAACTCTGACTTTTTTGGCTCCCTTGCCACTTTGATTGAATAGAACCCAGTCTCCCTAGAAGATAGTCTAGTAGCTTTCTGTCAGGACACATGACACCACACATGGCTGCACAAGGATGTGTGCAGGTACTGTTCATAGTGTTGAAAAGTTGGGAAGACCTGAGAGCTATCACCTGTACAGCAGGATGTAGCCATGAAGGTGCCATCAGCCCAGGACAGGGAGGCCAGCACACTGTCAGGTCCCAGTCCTGCAGAGATGCAGGGCAGATATATCTACACCTTCATAATTTGTTATGGCTGCTTTACTAGATTGTTGACATGCAAATGTAGAGGAAAGGGGGCCTGGGTCCAAACTGCCATCCTCAGGCCCAGATACCTGTCCTGTCCCAGGTACAGTGAATACTGGTGCAGGTCTAGTGCTCATTCTCTGATATGACTGTTGAGTTGTATTGGGTTAGATGCTATATGCTAAAGCGAGTTTCATCTTTCTAATGATGGTGCTCAGGTGGAGGGAAGTGCCGTCTTGCCTTCGCTTCTCCCCTCCCCCAGCAGGGACTGGGGGGGGAGCAGGGAGGACAGCACTTCTTTTCTCTGTTTCTCTGCTTGTACATGATTTTCACATGTAATTACTTTCCAGAAATATGTGGAGCTCATAGAAACAGCTTTTAAAGCACCAGGGAGTTGCAGCACTAGTGGTTTATCCTTGTCATCCCAGCTACTCAGAAGGCTATTATCTGAGAGTCATGGTTCAAAGCCAGCTCAGTCAGGAAAGGACCATAAGACTTTCATCGCCAGCTAAGCACCAAAAAGTGGTAGAGTGCCAGCCTTGATCAAAAAGACCAAGGGACAGCACCCAAGCCTAGCTCAATCTCCTGCACAAAACAAAACAAGAAGTCCTGGGAGTCTGACATAATAGAACTGCAGGAGATTAATTATGGTTGTCCCTAAGATTGCAGAAAGCTTTGAAGAGAGTGATTATATTATAAAGGGAAAAGGGTCATAAGTCACCACATGTCTGTTATATATATGCGTAGCGAGGGAAAAGAGAAATACACAAGAATGGCTTTGCTGCATGATGAAGTGTTACTGCATTTCTTCTTCACTAACGGCCACATGGAGAAAGGGCTGGCCTCCCTGCTTTCAGAGCTGAGAGCAAGTTTTAACCCTCAAGTTACTCCAGGTCCCCTCTAGCTGCTGTAGCATCACTCTGCCAATAATGCTGCGTCCCACCCTTTTAATGTCCTTTCGTCTTTATGCAAACAAAATCTTTTTAGATGTGAGTGTTGGGTTTTCTGTATTTCTTTATCCTGAGTTGAAGAGGCACCTCATGGAACCAGCCCAACTATGTCTGCTCTCTGTGGGGATATCTAGCAGCATCTGAGTATCTGTAATCTTTCACTTTTTTGGGGGGAGGAATGGGATCTAGGGTTTGAATTCAGGAGCTTAAGCTCTTGCTTAGCTTGCTTAATCATAGCTGGTGCCCTACTACTTGAGCTACATCTCCACTTCCAGCCTTTTTTTTTTTTGCTGGTTAATTGGAAATAAAGGTCTCTTATCTGTCTGTGCTCGATTCAAACCTCAATCCTCAGATCTGTCTCCTTATAGAAATTCACTTTTTTTTTGGCCTGTCCTGGGGCTTGCACTCAGGGCCTGAGGACTGTCCTTGGGCTTTCTCAAGGCTACAGCTCTACCACTTGAACCACAGCACCACTTCTGGCTTTTTCTATATTTGTGGTACCAAGAAATCAAACCCAGGGCTTCATACATGCTAGGCAAGCACTACCATGAGGCCAGAATCCGGGACAAACTTCACATATTTTTTTCTTCATGATTTTGAGGGCCCAAACTTCATTTCTTCATTCCAGGCTCATCGGAACCTGTCACAGCTCCCAAATTTTGCCTTCTCCGTTCCCTTGGCATATTTTCTCCTGAGTCAGCAAACAGACCTTCCTGAGCATGAGCTCAGCTCCGCCAGGGAAAAGGCCTCTCTCTTGGTCCGGCAGGCACTCACCATGTTTCCTGGAGGTAGGTTCCACACCTGTGGGAGGCTGCAGCAGGCATTCACCAGGTGTTTCCCAGAGGGTGGTGTTTTGCACCTGCCCAGGGAGGTAACTCGCCTTCCTCCAGTTAGATCATATCCAGGTTCTAGCCCTCCTTTGTATTTATATGGCTAGAAATCTGACCAAATAAAAGGATCAGCAGGGGAAAGGGACAAATACCCCTTGAGGCTTAAGTTCACGTAAGGAAGAGACCAGGAAGTCAGCCAGAAGGTACATTGTGTTACATAGATTTTGTTGTTAGGGAGAAAAGCAGAGCAGGGAGTTTGTAGGCCCAAGCCAGAGGCAGTATATAGGCCTAAGCCTGGAGAGCCAGGACAGAGATGTTACTGTGCTAAGCAGACCCACTGGACAGGGTTTTAGTAGCCTCCGTGTGCTCCCTGACCAGAAGGTTAACTCTGTTAACTAACACACTGCCTCTGATCTTAGGGATCCCATGGCAGCTCCTGTGCTTCAGTAGACACACTAAGGCAGGGGGTGGGTCGGGGGGGGCATACATCATGACTAGGTAGCCTGTGTGCTGCACAACAGGACTGAAAGCACTGCACTGTGAGGGCCTGAGCTCCTGACAAAGTTCCACTGTGTTGGCTGTCACTAAGTCAGTGCTCAGCCAGAATACAGCATGTAAGGAAATTTGGACAGGGAGGACAGAGCACTCTGTACACCAGCCACTAACCCAAGCTTGGGCTTCTTCAGGAGAGCATAGGGGCTCCCCCACCATCTGTCTGCCCATAAGTTTATCATATGATTAAAATATCCAGCTACTCACTGGGGGCAGAGAATGCATATCTCTGTCTCACTACAGGTGAGGGTACCAGGAGGTCACAGAACAAGTTTCTACCTCCAGGTTCTGAGGTATCTCAAGGACTGGTGTGAAGAAACCCCAGCCTTTAACTGGAATCTTCAACAGCAATAATTCAGAGTGCTGGTCAGAAACAAGGACCCACTGCCCATCCATCATCCTTCACCCTAAAACTACCAAGTTGTAGGCAGGTACTGGTGGCTCATGCCTGTAATCCTAACTACTCAGGAGTCTGAGATCTGAGGACTATGGTTTGAAGCCATCCTGGGCAGAAAGATCTATGAGTGTCTTTCTTTTTTTTTTTTTTTTTTTTTTTTTTTTGCCAGTCCTGGGCTTGAGCTCAGGGCTTGAGCACTATCCTTGGACTTTCTCAAGAATAGCACTCTACCACTTGAGCCTCAGCACCATTTCTGGCTTTTTGCTGTGTATGTGGGGTACCAAGGAATCAAACCTAGGTCTTCGTGCATGCTAGGCAAGCACTCTACCACTAGACCAAACTCCCGGCCCCTATGAGTGTCTTATTTCCAGTTAACTACCCCTACACTAGAACTGGGGCTGTGGCTCAAAGAGTAGTGCCTTGAGGAGCTAGGAGCGGTGGCTCATGCCTGTGATCCTAGCTACTCTGGAGACTAAGATCTGATGATCAAGGTTCAAAGCTAGCCCAGCACAAAAGAACCTGAGATTCTTATCTCCAATTAACCTCTAGAAAATGGGAAGTGGGGCTTGGTTCCTGGGTAGGGTGGTAGCCTTGAGCTGAAGAGCTCAGGGACAACTGCCCAAGCCCACAGACTCCTTTGAGCTAAAGAGCTCAAGGACAGTGCCCAGGCCAAGTTTAAGCTCCATGACACACCAAAAAAAAAAAAAGAGTAGTGCCTTGAGGAGAAAAGTTCAGGGACAAGCCAGTGGTGGTAGGGCTCATGCCTGCAATCCTAGCTACTCTGGAGGCAGATATCTGAGGATCTTCGTTCAAAGCCAGCCCGGGCACTAAAAGCCCTGAGTCTCTCTTCTCCAATTAACCACCAGAAAACCAGAAGTGGTGCTGTGGCTCAAGGGGTAGGGTGGTAGCCTAGAGCTGATGAGCTCAGGAACAATGCCCAGGCCCAGAATCAAAGCCACATGACCAGCAAAAAAAGAAAAGAAAAGTTCAGGGCCAGTGCCCAAGCCCTGAGCTCAAGCCCCACGACCCACCAAAAACTGCCAAATTGTGTCCGTGACAGGACCTTCCTGTGTCCCTTGTGATCCGCCATGGGTACTGGGAGCAAGTATAACGAGGTCAATATGCTCACAGAACCCTCGCTTCTCCTGCAGTTCTCATGCCCTTGCTCGAATACTGCAGTGTGCGACCTGATGCGGCAGTGTCAAATCACCGCTTCTTTGGACCAGATGCTGAGATAAGGTAATGAACGGGGCGTAAGTTCATGGGAGTCCTGTAGACACCGTTCTCCCTCCCTCATGGTAGTGGAAGGGCTTTTAAGTGCTGTCAGCACTGTGGGGTCAGAATTGAACATAGGGTATGGCTCTGGGCATCTGTGCCTTCCATTTTGGCAGCCCTGGGGACAGGAAGCCTCTGGGGGAGCTGGGACTGCTTTCCATATGAGGAAGGCTCTGGAATTCTCATCCTCTATGAGAAAATGTGTTGCCTCTAGCCTAAGACGAGAGGCTCACAAAGATCCTCCTTGTGAGAGTGGGGTTGAGGGTGTGAGGTTGGTTATCGGCATGGGACCAAGAAGGGGGGGTGAGCTTGACATTGGCAGTGTTCCCACATTCTGTGTTGGTGCAGTTTACCTTTGTCAAGTTTCTATCAACTGGGACTATGGGAAGAACATACCATGTGGGAACCCAGCCCTTTCTGTCAGCAGGCTGGCCTTCAGGGACAGCTCCATGCTGGCACAGACGTACACATCTTATTTTCTATGATTCTTAAGTTCCTTATGTGCCTTTCATCCTTGAAGGCCCAGAGAAGCAGAGCTGAGCCTGTGTGGAACACCCCATGGTCCACAAACTGCTTGGGCCTATCTGGACATCCCTTTGCCTATCAGTGGGGTCATACTGGGAAGGGGTCTTTGCTTACAGATACTACTCTCCTACAGCCAGCCCCCTGCCTTGAGCCAGCTGGTGAATCTATACCTTGGGAGGTCCCACTTTCTCTGGAAAGAACCTGCCATCATGAACTGGCTAGAGGAAAATGTCCGAGAGGTTCTGCAAATAGTAGATTCTGGAGACCCTGTTGTGGGGTCCTGTGAGAGCAGGTGAGCTAAGCTGGGCTTTCCAGAGCTTGACTGGGGCACTGGGCACAAGGAGGGTACCCTTCTGGTATCAGCATCTCTTCTGCCCCTCCTTGGGTCACAGATGTGGGGCAGCAGGAACTGGGAGCTGCAAAGGGCAACTCCGGTGAGGCTTGTAGGGGCAGGCATGTGAACTGCTGCCTGTCGGCTCTGGAGGGTCCTAGGGTGAGCAGCTGCCTCTACTGTCTGCACAGAATGCTGTGTGATACAGCGTAGTCTCGTGATTTTGTGTAGTTTATTTTGACCATGAGCTTTTTCCCACACTTGTGACAGTTGTCAGTCTCACCATCCCCCTCCAGGAAACCATTCAAGCCAGCAGGCACCCAGAGGTAATCATGCTG
Source organism: Megascapheus bottae (assembly GCF_031878675.1). Lineage (NCBI taxonomy): Eukaryota > Metazoa > Chordata > Mammalia > Rodentia > Geomyidae > Megascapheus > Megascapheus bottae. The sequence continues at coordinate 167,803 of NC_143532.1, read as the reverse complement.
GCCTCTTTCTCTCTTACATGTAGGGATTCTAGTGGCTTAAACCCTGATAAGCTGAGTTTAAGGAACAAGTCCTTGACTATTTGTGCAGTTTATCTAGTCTGTGGCCCTCATTAGCAACCTGGCTCTGGAGATTGCTTCAGCTAGGCCAGCTGGCACACGGAAGGCCTTCTCTGCTTACCACCAGCACTTCCCTGAGCCACCAAGGACTAGAGACTGAGTCTTGAGATGCCCAACTATGTAAGAAAACAAGGCAGTGCCTGGGCTGTCAGCCCCGATAGCCATATAGACACTGGATTGTTCTGAACACTTCTCAAGAGTAGTGCTCTGTGTGCTACTCCCCTGGCCCAGTTCAGCAGGAGGCATGTCCCAGCATCATCAGTGATATCCACGGGCCCACTGTGGAGATGGACATAGTGAACTCTCATGAGCCATAGCTATAGTTACCATCACGCCTGTGTCACTGATAAGGAGTGGAGTTTGTCTTGGAGGTTGCTATTGGAGACCCTACTGCAAGTGAGAATAGGGTACCAGCCTGAGGGAGCCAACTCCTTCCGGGCTGGTTTCAGGATAAGTGAGCGCTGCTTGATTTTTCTTCTGTGAGTACCAGTTATTTGTTTGTTTTCCCTGACCTTAGAAGGAAGGTGCTCTTCCAGCGTGCACCCAGAAACATCCACCGCCACGTGATCCTCTCCGAGATCAAGGAAGCTGTTGCTGCCCTGCCTCCGGTAAGGAAGGGCCCTACAAAGGGGCCAGTCACTTGGGCTCACATACTGGTGTGCTAGGCGGGGTCTGGGCATAGTATCATGGCTTAGCACAGACAGACCTGCCAGGGCTGTGTCTGTCACTGCCCCATGGACTTGGTGAGCAGTTTCTCCAAGGTCGCAGGCAGTGTGCTCCCCTTCAGCCCAGCCTTCCCTGACTTCCCTGCCCCTGGGTAAGACTTTGGCTGCTGCTATCAAAAAATAAACTTAGAGGAAATATAATGGGAGGAGCAGGAAACAGCAGATGGGGTGGCCAGACTATGGGCTGCTTGCTTCACTGAGGGCTTCCATGGATTTCCTGGTTTAACTGTGACCTACCTGCCTTGCTGTATCTCATTACTGTACTACCAGTGTGGTCTCAGGTGCAAGCCTCCCCTCCTGGCCAGTAGAGTGTGGTGCTGCAACTCACGGGCTAAGGATGGTCCATCTGACGTGCCAGCAGTTTTGTGTGAGAGACCAGCTCTGGCCACTGGCCTGGGGTCCCGGTTCACCACGGTCACACCACTGCTGACACTGGTGTCTGCTTTCTCCACCCCATCGTGTGGGACAGGATGTCATGAACCATGACTGTGCCACCTCCTGCTGGACAGGAGGCTCCACTTCCCCCACTCCCACCCCTGAAACTTCTTGGTCCAGAACACAGGCATTTCTGCCAGACATGTGGCTGCCTCCTGCTGGACTCCTGCAGTCTAGGTTGGGAGCAACTCCCTGCTGGGAAGACAGGGCTCCCAGTGTGCTCCAGTATCTCTGTTTTGTGTCCCTTCTGAAGGATGTGACCACGCAGTCTGTGATGGGGTTTGACCCTCTGCCGCCCCTGGACACCATCTACTCCTACGTCAGACCAGAGAGGTACCTGCTCCCCGCTTTGCTGTCACGCTTGCACAGACCTAGGTCAGGGCTTGGAGGTGCTTGCCACCCTGCAGGAGACGGAGAATCAAACACAAGCATTCAGAGAGCCATCCCAACATCTGAGCTCTTTCCTGTTGGGTTCAGTAGCAAGTAGGAGAGATACAGTGGGAAGCAAAAGAAGAAACAACCTCTGGAGTGATATGAGGGGTGGATGTGACCAAAGTATTTTCTATGCATGTGTGGGAATACCAGTGATGCCTCACTTTGTACAATTCATAGGTAGTTTTGTGCATATGTGAGCGCATGTACACATACACACACTGGGATTGGGTCTTGAACTCAGGGCATCGCACTTTGAGCTTATTCATTCAAGGCTCTACCACTTGATCCATCCCTCCAGTCCAGCTTTTCTGCCAGTTAATTGGAAATGAAGTTTCATGGATTTTTCTGCTCAAACTAGCTTTGAATCACAATACTAAGATCTCAGCTTCCTGAGCAACCAGAATTGCTGACATGAGCTATCAGCCCCCAGCCAATATACACTTTTCAATTCAAAAAAACTTTAAAATAAACCACCTGTGCCCTTGTGCAATGGGCACACGATCAAAACTTCAATGCCAGCCTATTGAGTGTGTGACAGGAAGGAACACATCCAGGCCAGGAAGCAGCAGTCACCTGACTTATGGATTAAGAACATGTGCTTTGGCCAGAGGATGGGGCTATTAATCCAGCAACAGTGTCGTCATGTGCAAAAGCCCTGTGCCCAGAACTAAGTATAGGCCCACAGAGTGTTGCAGTAACGCCTGCATGGCTGGGCCGGCAGAACCAGGATGAATCACTTCAGAGCCTGATTGGTGAGCTGCTCATTTGTGTATGGCAGCTTTTGGAATCTAGGTCATGAAGGGCTTCTTTGTCCCTTCCTCCCAGCCTTCAAAATCAAGTGACTACCTCACTTGACACATCCCCATTCACTCCATCTTCAGTAGTCCCAGAAAGGCTTTCCTGCCTCAAGGAATATGCTACCATAATGACCATGTTACCCACTGAGCTCTTTTATAAAATTTGACTGCAGACCAGGGGTGTGGCTCAAGTGGTAGAGCCCTTGCCCTGCAAAAAAGAGGCCCTGAGGTCAATCCCCAGTACTACAAAAAAGGAAGAGAAAGAAAGAAAAAAAGAAAAAGAAGAGAAAGTAAGTCTTGGACTGCATGTTCATGAGGAAATCATCCCAATTAAATTCTCTAGTAGATGAAAATGAAATGTATTATGTGTCATGGTTCAGACACCCCTGATGGCTGATGTGGCGTGGCCCATGTAACCCTTCCACTCTGCCCTCCCTGTGTGCAGCAGGGCTAGCTTCAGACCACCTATCACCAGCAGGACCCTCCTGCACCATCCTGGTGTCTCTTGCCTTCCTTTTTATGCTGCCGAGTGCTCTCCTTGGCTTTTACCTGCTACGAGAGCATTGGAACCACACATCTTCCTGAGCCAGGAGTCTAAGCTACAGCCACAGCAGCCTGACTGTGGTCACTTCCTTTTTTCCATGTGGTTCGGCCGGCCAGGCTGTGTAAAGGGCCAGTACCCCAGATACCCTTCTCTCTCTCCCTCATTGTCCCACCTGACCTGGTCACTGTGACCTGTCGTAGGGCCAGGTCTTCCGCTCCAGTCAGCGGCTGCCTGTCCCCACCAATTGACGGGACTCTCACAAGCTGGCCTGGAACGCCACAATGTCTGTTTAGTTTTGTTCCTGATCTTCCTTGACTTTCTCTTCTTTCAGGCTAAGTTCTATCAGCCATGGAAACACAATTGCTCTCTTCTTCCGGTCATTATTGCCCAATTATACCACGGAGGTAAGTTGAACATGTCTTGTAGGTACAGACATGTCCATGGGTGAGGCTAGTGTCGTGACATACAGGGATTGGGTAGAGCTGTGGGGAGATCTTGCCCCGAGGCTGCAGTTCTCATAGGAAGTAGAAACTTGGCTTTCAGAAGCTATGAATGTTGTGAGGCAGTGTAGCTGGTGGACCCCACGGTCCAGGGTGTGGATTGAATATGTGTGTTTTTTTTCTTTGCCAGGGATCTAGGTAGGGCCAAGTCCAGTGCCAGATTATTGACTGCCCTAGGCTTTATAGACACCCCGTATTTGGGTCCCAGGTCCTACCACAGGCAGTCCCTGCTCAGACATGTCTTACTGTGCAGGGGGAAAGACCGGAGGAAGGAGTGGCTGGTGGTCTGAATCGAAACCAAGGCTTAAACAGACTGATGCTAGCCGTTCGTGACATGATGGCCAACTTCCACTTCAATGACCTGGAGGCTGCACGGGAGGACAACCCTGAGGGAGAGGGAGATTGGGACTGAGCTGTCTGCAGATGCCGTGCCCAGTGCTCCGTAATCATGTTCCTGACTCCCTTTGTCTGAATTGACTGATTCCCTGAGTAGGATGGCTGGCCTGCATCTTGTTCTCTTGTAAATATAAATGGACCGCGCTCAGCTGCTCTGGGTGAACTCTCCTTCTGGAGCCCTGAGGCTCTGTCAGCATTCTGTCTCTAGAGCAAGTCCCAGGGACAAGGCGGGGCCCACTCCCAACATTTGGGATTCAGTGGGTCTCCATGCAGGGTCCCCTGCCCTGACGTGCTTTGTCTTAAGGGCTGGTACAGCAGACAAGCAGACACACACAGCTCTCGGGACTGCTCCATTTCTCCTAAGCAGCTGGGGGCCAACATGTTGGAGTATCCCATCCAGGTGCCACAATTTATGGGGAAAAGTAGGGTGGAGGCCAGGCTGTCCACAGTGTTTTCAGTGCTGGGGATGGAACCTAGCACATGCTGTACAATGGAGCTATACCTCTGACCTAAACTATTATGGAACTTGGGGCCAAGAGTTTGGCCTAGTGGAAGAGTGCTTGCCTAGCATGCATGAAGACCTATGTTCAATTCCTCAGTACTACATACATAGACAAGTCAGAAGTGGTGCTGTGGCTCAAATGGTAGAGTGCTAGCCTTGAAGAAAGCCCAAGCACAGTACTCAGACCTTGAGGTCAAGCGCCAGGACTGGCCAAAAAAAAAAAAACCTGTTATGAAATGAGTGCCCAGAATTGAAGAGAAGATAGAGGAACAAGTTTTAAGAGGAAGATTGTCCTGGACCGATCAGGAGTACACAGGGCAGGGCAGAGATAAGAGATGTTTAATGGGAGGGCAGCCCAGGAATGAGCTTGCTGCTCTAGGGCCTGGCTGAGCTGGCCACTCAAGGAGCACCACCATACACCTCAGGCACTGGCCTCAGTAGGATGAGGTGAGGAGCCTGTAACTCAAGCTGCTTCTGGAAGGATCCCAGCCAAGGCTACAACCTAGCAGGCATCTCACTGGCAGCCCTTCCTCGCACCATAGGCAGCAGGTGGGGCAAAAGGCCCCACCTGAATCCTTGATTCAGCCGCCTCCATCTGTCCGATTGTCTCTGTGGATGGCTGGTAGCTGGTGGGACTGGGTACCTGACAAGTGCCTGGCACCTGCTCCCTCTTGAACCCTCAGCCTCCCTGGAAGGCTGTGTGCTCAGAGGTGGACTGCTGACCAGTTGCCATGTACTGAGACATGGTGAGCACATAGAAAGAAACCTGTTTGCCATCTCCAGGTGTGGCGCTGGGAGGCAGAATGATCTTAAGACATGGTGAGAAGTGGGGCTGGCCTCCATGGGAGCCCAAGTGGTAGGTTTGTGCAGCTGGGACCCTGGACTCCTAGGAGAAGCCGGTAGGGCCAGTAGGGGTCTGCCCAAGCAACAACACTCATCTCAATGGGGTTTTGCAGAATGAAGGCAGCTACCAGTTCTGCAGAGGCTCCTGTATCCTGTCTGCATGTGAAGATGTGGTATGGCCTGAAGTCTGCTCAGGAACCAGGTGCACAGCCAACAAGCCAAAAAGGCTCCATTCAGTAACTCATGTCAGGTGGAAGACAGTGCCACAGACTGCCACAAAAGCTATTGGTGCCCCCCTCCCGCCCAGTGGTGATCACTTGAGGGATGTTAAGATGGGAGTTGAAATTGAGTTGTATCAGAAGACAGTGCCACAGACTGCGGCAGAAGCTCCTGGTCCCTCCATTCAGTAGTGATCACTTCGGGGATACTAAGATGAAATTCAGTCAGTCTAGGCATGTAGTTTCATGTGATGCTCATGTTGCCTGCTGTTTCCCCATCCACAGCCAGCCAAAAAACTGACTGTTCATCTTAGCTGTGCTTTTCTTCCCATGAGGCACCTGACAGGTGTAGCCTGTGGGATCCGGAGCAGGGAGTCCCCAGGCAGAGTACCCTGTTTCCGGTGTCCATCAGCCGATGCTTGCCAGAGGAAGGATGTGGTGGCCTCTGCCAGAGGCCAGATTTTCATGCCCTTTGAAGTCAGGCTGCAGGGCAGGGTGAGTGATGGGAGTGTCCATCTCAAAGGCCTCATTGTGGAGCTGGAATACCAAGATCCCTGGAATGCTGTGGAGCCAGAAGCTGGAGCAAAGGGTTGCTCCCTGCTGATGCCACAGGGGTAGGTGGCCTGCAGCTGCCAGTTGTGCCAGCCTCTCCCATTGTGATCAGTCCGCCCTCCTCAGCCATGCTCCACCACTGTGTCAGTCCTGGGGCGGCCCTTCTCACTTGGCAGTTCTCAGCCAGGAGCACAATAAGGTGGTAGTGCAGGGCTGCCTACCATACCAGCTATTGTAGAGGCTTGGGGCACACTACAACACTACAACAGAGCATTACTCTTTATAATTTCTCTGACAGACGGGGCCAGAGAGAAATGGGTCTACCAATGAGGAAAGTGGGTGGCCCAAATCTAAAGGTGAGGGTTAACTTCTGACTGGTTCAGGTCCACTACCAAGTGTCTCCCCCTGGAAGATACACAACAGCAGCACTGTGTTGTGGAAGCCTCCCGAAGGTCCAGCACAGTCCATGTCATATAACAAGTGTGACATGACCTGAAGGTTGGGGGGTTAAATTTGTTTTGAATCTTGAACTTAGGGCCTCACACTCATTTCACTTTTTCACTCACAACTGATACTCTGCCCCTTAAGCTGTGCCTCTAGTTCTGGCTGTGTGTGTGTATATATGTGTGTGTACATGCATGTGTGTGTGCACGCATTAGTCCTGGGACTTCAACTCAGGGCCCAAGTGTTGTCCCCCCCCCCTTTTTTTTTTGCCAGTCCTGGGGCTTGAACACAGGGCCTGAGCACTGTTCTTATGCTATCTTAAAGCTAATACTCTACCACTTGAGCCACAGCACCACTTCCAGCTTTTTCTTTTTTTTTTTCTTTTTTTCTGCTCCTCCTCCTCCTCCTCCTCCTCCCTCCTCCCTCTTCTCCCTGAGCTCTTTAGCTCAAGGCTACCACCCTCCTCTTGAGCCAAGCCCCACTTGCTGGTTTCTAGAGATTCATTGGAGTTAAGAGTCTCAGATCCTTTTGTGCCCAAGCTGGCTTTGAACCTTGATCCTCAGATCTCAGCCTCCTGAGTAGCTAGGATTACAGGTGTGAGCCGCCATGCCCAGCTGGCTTTTTTCTGTATGTGTGGTACTGAGGAGTTGAACCCACGGCTTTGTTCATGTTAGGTAAGGACTCTGCCACTAGACCACACTCGTGGCCCATTCCTCAGTCTTTTTCTCAAGGGTAGCACTCTACCACTTGAGCTATAGCACCACTTCTGGCGTTTTCTGAGTCATTTGCTGGAGGTAAGAGTCTCATAGATTTCTTCCCTGGCTGGCTTCAGACTGTGATCCTCGGATCTCAGCTTCCTGAGTCACTAAGAATACTGGGGGTGAGTGAGTGCCTGGTCAGTCTGCTGCTTTTTTTTTTTTTTTCCTGACTGCTACATTGTCCAGGCTGGCCTTGAACTCAAGATCCTCCACCCTTAGCTTTCTTAGTCTTGGGACTGCAGTCATGTGCCACCACACCTGACTGTAAGTTCTGTCACAAGGGCAATATGTGTGAGTTGGGAAGTAAAGCTGTAGGGGGTGAGGGGTGGTCTTCAGTAGTGTGTGGGTTCTGAATGACCACCACCAGCCAGAGTGCATCAGGCAGCTGAGTCTAATACTAAAATCACAAACACGAAAGTTTTCAGCACACTAACCACCCTCCAGCCTGGCTCTGGCTCCAAGTCAGCTGCCAGCTTGTCTTTGGTCTCTTCACCACTTCACTCTCTCCTCTAGCTCCTCAAAGAAGTTACCATCATACAGATGCTTCAACAATGAGGAAGCACTAGAGTACCCCAGTACCCCAGAGTGAGCATAGCAGAGGCCGGGGCTCCCTCTGCCCCTTCCACCAACCACTGTGAATGGCCTGCTTGCAAGGCAACACGTGGAGATGCTGGCCCACTGAAACGAGACAGAGGTCTGCCCTGATGTGGTTCCTGGCTTCAGGGCCTGCATGTTGTCAGCAGCAGGAATGGGGCACCACAGGGAAAGGCAAACAGCTGCATCCCAGGAACCTTGTGAGGCTAAGCAAGAGGTGGTGTGACTGCCAGGGCCAGGTGGACAAGCTGGTCAGCTCCCCAGATGCAAGAGCCCACCCCCACACCCTAGCAGTGCAACCAAGGGGGGTTGCTGATGCACTGCAGAAAGGCAGAGCCCTGAAGGGGCTGCAGGGGTTCTGAGGGTGCTATGGGTACCATGAGCACCCCCCCTCCCAAGGGCTCTCAAGTCCACCTGAGAAGTGGGGTAGGATGCTCATCATATCTGCCCTGGCTGTGGCCCTGCCCCACTTGTATTTCTTTTACAGTTTAACATCTTCCCTGGTCCAGGTTCCCAGTCTTCCCTGAATTGTGTTTGCTGACCTGTGTGTACCTACCAGCCTGGAATGGTGATGGGAGTGGGGCTGTGAGTGCCCAGTCCACACAGTGGTGATGGTGCCTCAGTCGTAGCAGCCAGGGAGAAGGAGGAATGAAGGAAGGATAGCCCCCTGAGAGGCAGTGGGTCTAGAGGAGGCTTGGGAATGTGGTAGAGAGAAGCACAGCCAAGTTCTAGGGAAGCCTGGGTACCTAGAAGACAGGCCAGGCAGGGGCTCAGATGCCAGGCCAGGGAGAGGTCCTTCCTGTCGTCAGGGGCTCTGCATGGAGTGAACTGCTGTGCTATGTACAGGAGCCTAGAGCCATTTGTGGGGTGCTGCAGTGTTGCTCACTGCCCCCCCCCCCTTGTCCCAGCAGACACATCCTGAGTGCACTCCCATCATGTGGTCATCCTCAGAGGGCGGGGCCCATGTATAACTTTTTGAAGGCAAAGAAAAGCTCTATTCTTCCAGGACCTCAGCCCTCCTGGCCCAAGAGGCTGAGAAGAAGCAAGAAGCTTAGAAATGTCCCATCCTGAGCCACCTCCAGGGAGGAGGAGAGGGTAGTCCAGGGTCGAGTTTGTTCACACAGGCAGCAAGAATCCATGAGCAGAGTCCACACTGCAGAACTCGGGGTCTTGACCGGCAAGTATCTAGACTCGGTCTATGCCATTCCTGGGCTGACCTTTCTGGTCAGAGAGAGGGTGAGTGAGTGCAAATCTGGGGGTGCTTAGATGGAACTGGGCGGCAGGTGTGGAGACTTCTGGGCCTTTCTGATGACACCATGAAATGAGCAGCCCTCCTGGAGGGGAACGCCAGCTGGAACCAGAGCCTGCTTCACCCCCTCCTATTTCCCTGGTCGGGACTATGCCCACACAGGGTTCTCTCAACTCTACCCCTACAGCTACTCCTCACCTCAGGCTCTCTGCCAACCAGACTGGACCCTGGTGCCTGCAGGTATCCATCCCAGACGGACTCTTTCTCAGCCTGGGGCTGGTGAGCTTGGTGGAGAATGTGCTGGTAGTGATTTCCATTGCCAAGAACCGAAACCTGCACTCGCCCATGTACTACTTCATCTGCTGCCTGGCCTTATCTGACCTTCTTGTGAGTGTAAGCATTGTGCTGGAGACCACTGTCATCTTGGTGCTGGAGGCAGGGGTCCTGGCCACCCGGGTGACTGTGGTGCAGTGGCTGGACGAGGTCATCGACGTGCTCATCTGTGGTTCTATGGTGTCTAGTCTCGGCTTCCTCGGGGCCATCGCTGTCGACCGATACATCTCCATCTTCTATGCACTGCGCTATCACAGTATTGTGACCTTGCCCCGGGCACGGTGGGCCATGGTGGCCATCTGGGTAACCAGCATCTTTTCCAGCACTCTCTTCGTTGCCTACTACAACCACACGGCTGTCCTGCTTTGTCTTGTGACCTTTTTTCTAGCCATGCTGGCGCTCATGGCAGTTCTATATGTGCACATGCTCTCACGGGCATGCCAGCACGCTCAGGTCATTGCTCAGCTCCACAAGAGGCAACACCCCGTCCACCAGGGGTTCCGACTCAAAGGTGCTGCCACCCTCACTATCCTCCTGGGCATTTTCTTCTTATGCTGGGGCCCCTTCTTCCTGCACCTCACACTCACCGTCCTCTGCCCGAAGCACCCTACCTGCAGCTGCTTCTTCAAGAACCTCAATCTCTTCCTTGCACTCATCATCTTTAACTCCATTGTTGACCCCCTCATCTATGCCTTCCGAAGCGAGGAGCTCCGCATGACACTCAAGGAGGTGCTGCTGTGCTCCTGGTGAGCATGAGGGGATGGTTTGGGTCTCATAGCCAGGGTGCTGGGCAGGGGGAGATACTGATATCCAGTGTCCTGATCCCTATGGGAACCTAGACAGACAGTCCCTTTCTAGACTTTATTCACTCAATCATGGACTAGGTGAGTTCTAATGACTGCTTGAGACTAGGATGAGAGGGGTGGTGACTCTCCTGGCAAGGACCTCACTGGCAGCAGTAGTGAATGGAGGATTGGGTAGGGTGTGAGTGCTCAAGTACCAGGCACCCAAGTGGACCAGAGCCCTTCCAAGATAGCTCAACCTTCACCCAGTGACTAGACAACACCTACCACTTCTCTTTTCTTTTGCTGGTCATGGAGCTTAAACTTAGGGCCCAGTTGCTGACCCTGAGCTTCTTTTGTCCTAGGCTAGCTAAGATGAAAGTAACCTCTTTAGCACTTGGCTCACAGCTCCACTTCCAGCTTTTTTTTTGGTAGATTTTTGGAGATAACAGATTTACCTGCTGGGGCTGCCTTTTAAACTGTGATCCCCATATCTCAATCTCCTGAATAGCTAGGACTACAGGCTTAAGCCAACTGGTATCTGGCCCTCTCTATTTTTTGCTGCCAGCTCTTGGGGTCTGTACCCTTGTTGGCAGGGACAGGCAGAGTGATGAGAGCTGTGGTGGAACACAGCTTCTCCAGTAAAGGGCCTCTGGAGATCCAGCCATATCTGTGGAGCAAAATTCTGTTTTAGAATGTGAATTCCCTCAGCCAAGGGACTGGACTTGCAGGAAGAACATCCTGAACAGATTTGCCAGAGTGGATGAGGCTGATCCCTCTGGGAGCAAGTTCTAAGGCTCAAGGGAACCCTAACAAGAGGAGACTTTGCTGTTTGCTACATTCATGCCCAGGCAAGTAGCTCCAGCTGTTGGCCTGAACCAGTGACCAGAGCCTGAGGATCAGGGCATGACAATAGTCTGGTAATAAATAAATACTGTATGGCCTCATCCATCTGCCTTGGCTCCTTCCAGAAGTAGTTGGAAGTTTAGTTGGAAGTTGAAGGGCAGGGATGAAAGTTATGAGAGAAGGGAGGAAAGAATCCCAGAAGCGATTGCCATCTCCCTACATCCGAAACCTTCCCCCCAAAAGGGATTTCTAATGCTCAAGGGAAAAGTTTAGAGAGCCCAACTGGGCCCACTATGCTCCTGCTTCTTGGCTTCCTCTCTGTGGCTACAAATGTCAGTGTAGAGCAAGTGGGCCCCTTTCCTGGCCCCATTCCTGCAGCCCTCCAGACAATGGCACACAGTGAGTGGGACCATCATCTTCATTTATTCTGAGCTATGCTGAATGGGGCAGGGTCTGGGATCTGCTCTCTGCCCAGCCCAGCACTGCTTTCTGGAAATGGAGTCAGTGAAGGATTGATAAATCCCCCCCACCCCCTCAAACCCTGTTTTTCTAGGTTCCATACAGATACCAGACAGGCCGTAAGTCCAGCTGTAAACGTTCCATCATGGGCCCAGCAGAGAAGCCTCTGCCTCCCTTGACCTAATGGCTTTTGCATTAACCTCTGCCTCCTTGCTCAGACCCCATAATATTCAGCTCCTGTCCCAACTCTGCCACAGTCTCCAAGCCCGCGCCAAGACTGTGTCCCTCATTGCTGCTCTCTCTCAATAAACAGTCCTCACCTGTGGAAGATCGCGTGCGGCCTGTTTCCTTCCTTTCTCCTCCGTTTTCCTAACAGTGCCTTGCCATCTGGGAAGTAGGCCTAGACCGCTCTGAGGACGGGGGCGGCTCGTTTGTTCCCTAATGGAGTGGCATGTGGGGTGAACTGCCCTGCCTGGTGCCAGGGCCCTTCCCGAGCTGCTGCTTGGGCTCTCCAAAGACAGCAGCCCCGGAGTCGGGCTGCGGCGCCTCCCCCAGCAGGTCTGGGGAATGGCCCGGGCTGTCAGCTCTGGGCCTGGTTCCCGGCAGAGCCGGCCTTCGCCAGGAGCCGGGCCTGTGAGTCAGCGCTCGGCTGGCACCGGGGCCCTCCCCGGGGAGAGCGGTGTGGCCGGCCAGCGCCGTCCCCCTCGGCGTTTCCCAGCACCCTGCCTCCGGCTCAGACCAGGAGGCAGAGCCAGTGTCCCCCGCAGGGACGGCCGGGGCCTCTCGGACACACCGGGGAGGCCCTGGAGAGCGAGGAACCCCTTCTGGGTTCCGAGCCCGCTCTGGGGTCCGGGCAGGCTGGACGGGCCGCCCGTCTTGGGAAGCGCTCGCTGCGGACCACCCCGATCCGTGACGCCGGCCGTCGGAAACCCTTCCTGACGGAGTTGTCACGGGGCACGGAGGGGCCCCGCCACGGCTGCGTCCTGGCGGCCTGCGTGGCCGGCGCCGTGCGCACCGTCTGCGGCGGAGGGCCGCGCCCAGCCCCGCTCCTCCTCCTCCTCCTCCTCCTCCTCCTCCGCGGGCCCTCCTGACGGGCCCTCGCGCGGAGGGCTGGCCCCGTGCCCCGGGGGGGCGGCGAGCGGAGACCCTCCTCACAAAGACCAGGGTGCGGCCCTCGCTTGGGCGGTGCCCTGCAGCCCGTGCGGGGGGAGCCACGCGCGAGCCGCGGCTCCCATTGTCCTCCAGCCCAGGCGGGCCCGCAGACCGGGCGCCGAGGGGGCGGGGGCGGGGCGGCGGGGCGCGGGTGCCGAGGCGGCGGGGCGCGGTGAGGCAGCGGGGCGCGGGTGCCGAGGCGGCGCCGCCGCTCTGCCGCATTCTGGGCGTGGCCAGGGCCGGGCCGGCCGCTGACGTCACCGGGGGCGGGGCCGTGGCTATAAGAGCGCGCGCCGGCGGCCCCCGGGCCTCCGCAGCCCGCCCGGCAGTCCGCTCGCGCCCGCTCCGCCCGCCCGACGCAGCCAGCATGAGGGAGATCGTGCACATCCAGGCCGGCCAGTGCGGCAACCAGATCGGGGCCAAGGTGAGGCCGCGCCCCGCTGCCCTTCTTCCCCGGGCGCCGTGGGCTCCCGCCCCCGGGAGGGGAGGAGGCGCGGTGCCAGCCGCCGCGCCCCTCGCCGCGCCCCTCGCCGCGCCCTCCGCGCGGACCCGGAACAAAGGGATGAGCCCAGTCCAGCGCCCGGCTCGAGAAGGCGGCGTCCCCGCGCTGCGCCCGGACCCCGGCCCAGGTGGCCGCGTGCAGGGGTGCACCTGACGCGCGGGCCCGGCGGGGGCACCGCCAGGACCGGGCCCCCCGTGGAGGTCGTAGCTGAGCCTAGAGCAAGAGGGGCGGTCGGCGGGCGGCTGTGGGTGCAGCTCTCCCCGGGGCCCCTCGGGAGCGACGGGGCGCTCTCCGGCCCCGCCCGCTGCGCTCCCCTTCGCCTCCCAGCCCCACCCTCCCCGTGGTTGGCCCAGGGGTGACCTTGGTCCAGGTCCGCACTCTCCCCGGCCCGGGGGCCGCGCCGCGCCCACCGAGGCCCGGCGTGTAGGCCAGCCCGCCGAGACAAAGCCCGGTGCGGGGCTCGGGGTCTGCGGCCCTGCCCGGACGTTCACCCGCTTGGTTAGCCCGCCTCGCAGATGCTGGGGCTGAGGTTCAGAGCCGCGGCCTCGTCCCCTCCCAGACCAAGGTCGCCCGGGTGGAACGGAGCCGGCCGGCTCGCCCCGCCGGGGTTTGGGTGGGACCCGCCCGGGACCCGCCGCCGCCCTCGGCGGCGGGAGGAGGGCGGGGAGCTTTGTCAGGACCATGGCCAGGGGCGCGGGGTGGCGCGGAGCTGATTCTGGAGAGGGGGGGCGGCGGGCGGGCCGAGGCTGGCCCTGCGGGGGCAGGGGCTGGGCGAAGGCGGGAGGCTGTCACCATGGAAACCAGGCAGGAACAAAAGCTCATTACACAGGGCTAGGGTAGCCCGGCGGCTGGCGCGCACCTGCTCGTTCGGCTGTGGGGTGGAGGTGTCCAGGATGGCGGGGCGGGGCGGGGCCCTGGGGACTCCCTAATCGGTGAGGAGACAGCTGCGGCTGCTTTGTCCTAGGGCCGGGGTGCAGCGATCCAGTTAGCACTGGTGGGGCTGAAGGGAGGGGCCCGGCCTGCCCGCAGCGGGGAGCCTGTCCGACACCTCCCTCTATGGCTTGGGCTGGTGCAGCTGTGAGCTCTAACCAGCTCACGTCAGGCAAAAGCTCAGGCTCTGTGAACTGCAGGACAACATTTTGATATCTAATCTTTTTTTTTTTTTTTGGCAATGAAACGTATCTTGGGGAGGGTCTTCCTTTTCCATGGTGGCAGTCTGGGTGGTCGTTTGTATGAAGCATTTTAGTAGTGCTTCCAGGTAACCCCCAGCTTGGTAAGGTTCCCAGAGACAAACTCTGTATGGGATTTTCTTGCTCAGCATTTGCCTCAGACAGGAAATTTCTTGCCCATTTTTATGCTCCACTATATAGCTGATTGTAGTATCCTCGTGTGTTCTACATTAGGGTGGGGGTGGGTTGGCATTTTCCCTGCCAATCATCGGCAGCAGCCAGTTGGGTAGGCAAGGCAGGGGAAGGTCCTTGGGTGGGGCCTGAATGAACACAATGGGCCACCGGCTGCGTGGCTGCCTGTAGAGGGCGTCTGGCTAGGGGTGGGGTGGGGTGGGGTGGGTAAGACAGGAGCTAACACTTCTGAGCAACCACAGGAGCTCATTAGCAATTGGACAGTTTTCTTTGTGTTAGGATGGAGACATCTTGTGCTACCTGCTTTATGTTTCAAAGGATGTGGTAAGATGGGTATCACCTCCCCGAAAGCAAAAAAAGAAAGAGAGAAAGAAAGAAAAGAAAAGAAAATGCTTAGAAGGCGAGTCATTTGCCTAGGAATACAAATATGTCAGGATAAGTGAGGATTTACAGTGCCCATTCAAAGGAGCAGATGTGACAGAGCTTCCCTCATGGTTCTTTCTGCTAGTCTGGACTCCCTAACTCATGCTCCTCCCGGAGAGGGGCAGATAATCTAGGAACCTTCTGGAAAATGTTTTTAAGAAGTCTTTTGTCTGCACTGAGCTGACTGCCACAGTCCCCTCCCCTGGGCCACTGGGCTGGACCTGGGGCGGGGCCTGCTTGGCATGAGAGCCAATGAGAGAATGTGTTCCCTTCATGCCCAGCTGAAAGGTGGAAGGTTTGATTGTCTGCATGTGGTGTGCGTGCGTGCGTGCGTGTGTGTGTGTGTGTGTGTGTGCACACGCGCGCGCGCATGCGCGTGTATGTATGTCTGTGTACACATATGTGTATGTTGGGGAATAAATACCGTTGGGTCTTCCAAGTTCTCTGAGGGCTGGCATGGGCTTGGAGGGTCAGCACCATGGACAGAGTCTCAGCCCTTCTCTGGCCAGGCTCCTGGGATACACTAATACAGTTTTCTGCAGGGATGCTATTTAATTTTCAAATTTGTATTTAGTTATTTATTAAATATGTGAATCTTATTAGAAATTATTATACCTTCATTAGTTTTTATTATAAAAACCATTGGGTGCCAGTGGCTCGTGCCTGTCAATCCTGAGTAGCTACTCAGAAGGTTGAGATCTGAGAACAGAAGTTCATCCAGCCCAGGTGAGGAAGTCCGTAATACTGATTTTGTTTTTGTGTTATTATTTTTTTTCTGGGGCTTGAGCTCAGGGCCTGAGCACTGTCCTTGGGCTTTCTCAAGGCTAGAGCTTTACCACTTGAGCCTCAGCACCACTTCTGGCTTTTTTTCTATGTATGTGGTACCAAGGAATCGAACCCGGGTCTTCATGCATGCTAGGCAAGCACTCTACCACTAGGCCAAACTCCCGGCCCTATTTTTAACTTTTTCTAAGCTAGCATGCACATGATGAAACTCCCAACAGTACCAAAAGGTCCACAGTGAAAGGAAGTCTCCTAGCCTGGGACATACCCCCAGGCAGGGCTTTCCATGTTCCTGTGAGAGACATCCAAACATAGATGAGCACATGCACACTGTTTCATCATTGCTTTTTTCATTGAGCAATCTTTTTAGCCAACACATGACTCCGACGTACAGGCCCTTTGTTTTTTAAGGCCTTCATACCATTGACTCATCTGGAAGTCATTCCTCCCCTAAGGAGTAAAGAGGAGAATTCTTACAGCCTCAGGAGCCATGTAGCTTGTGACTATGAATGCTTCCTGTCTGCCCAGCAGGGCCTGTGTCTCTACAGGTCTTCTGTCCACTGAAGGGAATTTGTGTATGTGCACATAGATTACAGTCCTGCTTATCACTGTCCTGTGCTGCCCATCCTCTGCGTAGATTAGCTTGCTGTGGTCTCATCAGGGACTATTATCAGGCTCATTGTGGAGACAGGACACCAGAGAACAGAAAACCCTTGTTGCTAGCCTGAGATCACAGGATTAAAAAGAGCCTAGCCATCATCATAGCCTCCTACTGATTCCCTCTCACCATTGCTACAGTTTTGGGAGGTCATCAGTGACGAACATGGCATAGATCCCAGTGGCAACTACGTGGGGGACTCAGACCTGCAGCTGGAGCGCATCAGCGTCTACTACAACGAAGCCTCCTGTGAGCACTTGCCCTTGCTCCCTTCTGACCCTGGGGAGATGGCCCCTGAGTGGGTGGAGTCCTAGGACCTATGATCTTTGGTTGACCAGAAGGCCACTGGCATGACTGGAGATTGGGCATCCAGACTCACACAATAAAGGTGGCAGGTCATTGTGGCAACCACTATAGAGAGATAGTTGAGCATTTTTAATAGCCATGAAGGTTTTGCTTTCCGTGGTACCTGGAACAAGGTGATGGGTGCCTGTATCCTGGGGAATGTGGGTGGGTACAGAGCTGGATTTCCTTGGATGGCTCAATTAGAGGCTATTGCACAACTGGTCTAACAAATTGGGGTTGTATGAACCTGCCCATATAGCCATTTGACAGGAGCTCACCTAAGCCTAGGATTTGAGTCTCAGCCCCTTAGGGCATGAGGTAGAGAGGGAGGCACTGGCTCTGTGGCCTATATCACTGGATCCTCTCTTCCTTCAGCTCATAAATATGTGCCTCGGGCCATCCTGGTGGACCTGGAGCCTGGAACGATGGATAGTGTTCGGTCTGGGGCCTTTGGACATCTCTTCAGGCCTGACAACTTCATCTTTGGTGAGTTTCCCTTGCTCCAAGCTCCAATGACAGGGAAATCTGGCTGGGTAGGGCAAACCATGTCAGCAGATAGGGGCAAGTATCGGCAAAGGGGAGAAGCCAGTTTCTCACTGGGACCTTAGAGGATAAAATGGATCCTTCTATTTTGCTGTTGGATATTGGAGGCCCAGAGAAAGGATTCTGTGTAGAAAATACACCACTCATTTTAAGCATAGTAGGTGTAGAACAATAAGCTGGTGGAATCACCACAGAGCTGTTGGGACAGAAGGAGCGGCCACCAGAGTACATAGCTTATGGCAAAAGATTAGAATGTCCTTGTGCCTAGGTCCTGGTGGCAGGCAGCCACTGAGGCTTACACAGACAGAGGAAGAGTGCCTCATCTCCTCAGGGTCTCAGCACACCCAACTCCAGTGGATGCAGTTTTCAACCTGTCCCAGGTTACATGAAACTCTGAGGTTGCAGTTTAGGCTTCCAGCAGGCCCAGGGAAGGAAAGTGTTCTGGAGGGGAAGGGCTGACCTACACCTCCAGAGCACTCCTGGAAAGCAGCAAGGCTGTGGCTGTTCCCAGATCTTCAGTTCCTATTCCAGAGTCCTTAACACTGAACCACATGCAGCTAGAACCTCAGCAGACCCAACACAACTCAGGGCTGGCCATTGACATGGGAAATACACTTTACATAGGGTGTGCACCTTACAGAGGTACCTGCTTCCATAGCTGTCCTCTGGAGTACTCAGGGTGGCCCAGGTCTTGGCTATAAACCCTCGGCTCCCTCTCTGTCACTTCCTCCTCCTCTCCCCACCAGGTCAGAGTGGGGCCGGCAACAACTGGGCCAAGGGTCACTATACAGAAGGCGCAGAGCTTGTGGACTCAGTCCTAGATGTTGTGCGGAAGGAATGTGAGAATTGCGACTGCCTGCAGGGCTTCCAGCTGACCCACTCACTGGGCGGGGGCACGGGCTCTGGCATGGGCACGCTGCTCATCAGCAAGGTGCGGGAGGAGTACCCGGACCGCATCATGAACACCTTCAGCGTGGTGCCCTCGCCCAAGGTGTCGGACACGGTGGTGGAGCCCTACAACGCCACGCTGTCCATCCACCAGCTGGTGGAGAACACGGATGAGACCTACTGCATCGACAACGAGGCCCTGTACGACATCTGCTTCCGCACCCTGAAACTGGCCACCCCCACCTACGGGGACCTCAACCACCTGGTGTCGGCCACCATGAGCGGGGTCACCACTTCCCTCCGCTTTCCTGGCCAGCTCAACGCAGACCTCCGCAAGCTTGCTGTGAACATGGTGCCCTTCCCCCGCCTGCACTTCTTCATGCCTGGCTTTGCCCCCCTCACAGCCCGGGGAAGCCAGCAGTACCGGGCCCTGACCGTGCCTGAGCTCACCCAGCAGATGTTTGATGCCAAAAACATGATGGCTGCCTGCGACCCCCGCCACGGCCGCTACCTGACAGTGGCTACTGTCTTCCGTGGGCGCATGTCTATGAAAGAAGTGGACGAGCAGATGCTGGCTATCCAGAGCAAGAACAGCAGCTACTTCGTCGAGTGGATCCCCAATAATGTCAAGGTGGCCGTGTGCGACATCCCTCCTCGTGGGCTCAAGATGTCTTCCACCTTTATTGGTAACAGCACCGCCATCCAGGAGCTGTTCAAGCGCATCTCAGAGCAGTTCACGGCCATGTTCCGGCGCAAGGCCTTCCTGCACTGGTACACCGGCGAGGGCATGGACGAGATGGAATTCACAGAGGCTGAGAGCAACATGAACGACCTGGTGTCCGAGTACCAGCAGTACCAGGATGCCACAGCGGAGGAAGAAGGCGAGATGTATGAAGATGATGATGAAGAGTCTGAGGCCCAAGGCCCCAAGTGAAGCCACTTGTAGCTGGAGTGTGGAGCCCACTGTCGGCTAGGGCCAAGACAAGCAGGTCTGTCCCTCAGAGTCATCGAGCCGCTGACCCTGCCCCCCGGCTTTGCTTCCCACCAGCTTGCCATGGCATCACAGGGCTCCCCTGGCTATGTCCCTCAGGGTCACGGCCATCCCCACCCAACTTGAGTCCCTTCAGCTCTGTCTTCCCCACATACGCCGCCACCTCCTTGTTTGTGTTGCCCATTGTCTCTTGGTTTTATTGTGGCTCAAGCCTGATGTTTTATAGCTTTTTTTTTTTTAAACTGGTGTATGTTTATATTTGGGGGGATACTTAATAAATATTGCTGTCGGATACCCCTTTCTGGTACTGGAGATTTTCTTTTATTTTGGAAAATAGGGTTGCCATGCAGGTCCAGAGGGGTGAGTAGAGTGGGCAGAGTGACCTGGTGGGGAAGCCCTTCTCTGGAACCTTCGCTGGGGCAGGTCTGTGTTGGAGATCTGAAAGGATTTTGCCTAAGGAAGAAGGGAAGGAGCTGTAGAAGGAGCAACCAAGCCTGAGAGAAGCCGCCCCCTCTTCAAACCCATAGTGCATCTCTCCTGACTCAGGAGCTAGCCCCACCCTGGTCTCTTGAGATTCTACTCACGCTCAGAGCTGCCCAACTGCACCGAGAGTCCGGTTAGATATCCCTGCTGACACTGGCATTGGAGGGGAAGCCTGGTGTCTGAACTGGTGGGCAGGGAAGGGATTCCTGGGAAAAACACTTCACTGTTGGAGATCAAGGCTTACCCTTTGAGAAGGGACTGGTCATAACCAAAAAGATGGGATGATACCATAATCTAGTGATATGTTGGTCTGTACCATCCCTTTATGTTTTTTTCCCCTGCATATGCAAGCTCCCCAGTGTTTGGTTGCACAGGTTGCACAGGTACCTAGAAGAAAAAGCAGAAAAAGCCAGGAGCAGTGGCTCATGCTTGTAATCCTAGCTACTCAGGAGGCTGAGATCTGAGGATCATGGTTCTAAGCCAGCCTGGGCACTAAAAAGTCTGTGAGACTCTTATCTCCAATGAGCTGCCAGAAAACCAGAAGGGGCTCTGTGGCTCAAGGGGTAGGGCGGTAGCCTTGAGCTGAAGAGCTCAGGAACAATGCCTAGGCCAACAGTTCAAGCCCCATGACTGACCAAAAAAAAAAAAAAAAAAAGTTCACAGACAGCACCCAGGCCCTCAGTTCAAACCCCAGGACTGGTGTGTGCATACACACACACACACACACACACACACACACACCCCAAAACAACAAATAGAATCTCCTAGAAGCTCCCAATCTCATCAAACCCTTGGTCCTCATGTTCTAGATAAGCAGTCTGCCATGGACCACAACACCAGCTCTAGAGTATCCTGAACATAGACGGGATGGGAGGCTGGGAATGTGGGAAGTTAAGACTAGTGTGAATAGCAATCACATGAGCTCTAGCTCCAGGGGTGACAGCAGAGGACCCAGCATTCTATTCTGCTATTTGGCTGGAGCAGGGCATACCAGAAGAGGTGGATTCACCTAGTACAGAAGCAAGGTAGGGAGCGATTGGGGGCCAAAGGTGCTCACGGATTAGCGTGCTATACATGCCTCAGGGACTTAGGTGGGGCTGAGGAGGAGATTGTTACCAGGCCGTCCAGGGGGCTGGTCCTGAGCACTGCAGGAGGGGAGTTATAAAGATTGGTAGTGAAGGGGTCGTGGGCATATTGGCCCCATTCTAGGTTGA
The DNA here is from genome assembly GCF_031878675.1 of Megascapheus bottae. Lineage (NCBI taxonomy): Eukaryota > Metazoa > Chordata > Mammalia > Rodentia > Geomyidae > Megascapheus > Megascapheus bottae. The sequence goes on along the minus strand of NC_143532.1, from coordinate 146,931 downwards.
CAGCCTCCATCATGGGTCATCCACAGTTACCCATTCCCCCCCAAACGGCATCAGTGACACGCTGTCACCATAGTCCAGATGCCCATTCCCAGTCACATGCTATTTCAAGTGTCTAGCTGCCAGGTGCCTGGACCTGACTATGTGCCCCAATATAGAAGGCTTCCCCTGGCTATGGCCACCTGTACAGCGCATTGGTTTGGCTGTGTCCCAGATACAGCATGTTTCCCTGGCTACAGGCTAACTACAGGATGTTTTGCTTTGGCTGACTGTTATCTCCAGTTTCTAGCCCCTTCTCTGGCCTGCAGTCCCCTGCACCCTCTAACTATCTCCACTGCCTGAGAGCAACTTGCTGTTCTTTATCCTATGAGAGGTTAGCCTGTCTGCTTTGGTGGACAATAAAGTTTTCTTTCTCCTACATGGCTGTGTCCGTGTGGTTTTCTGAGATGGTGCTTACTGGGGTCCCCACTGTGGAGCTGGTAGCAAAGAGGTTTCCTACATCATCTCCTAAATGCAATTGGAAGGGAAGGGATGAACAGAGAAGGGATAAGGAGTCCAGTGCAGAGACAGAGCACTCCAGCATCCAGACGCAGCCCTGGAGGAGCAGCCTGTGAGGTGAGCTGAACAGAAAATGGCCCAGGACACAGCCATGTCAGGAAGATGAGGGACAGAGACAGAGACTCCAGCATCCAGACGCAGACCTGAAGGAACAGACTGTGACGTAAGCTGAACAGAAAATGGCCCAGGACACAGCCATGTCGGGAAGACTAGGGACTCTGGCCCTGAGATTGCCTTCTGGATGTTGGCATGTGTTGTGCGGGATTGTGGGTTGAGGGGTGAGTTGTGGTTTAAGGGGTGAGTTGTGGGTTTGAGAGGTGTGTTGTGGGTTTGAGGGGTGAGTTATAGGTTGAGGGGTAAGTTGTGGGTTTGAGGGGTGAGTTGTGGATTTAGGGGTGAGTTGTGGGTTTAGGGTGTGTTATGGGTTTGAGGGGTGAGTTGTGGATTTAGGGGTGAGTTATGGGTTTGAGGGGTGAGTTGTGGGTTTGAGGGGTGAGTTGTGGTTTGAGGGGTGAGTTGTGGGTTGAGGTGTGAGTTGTGGGTTGAGGTGTGAGTTGTGGGTAGAGGGGTGAGTTGTGGGTCAGGGGGTGAGTTGTGGGTCGAGGTGTAAGTTGTGGGTTGAGGGGTGAGTTGTGGGTCGAGGTGTGAGTTGTGGGTTTGAGGGGTGAGTTGTGGATTTAGGGGTGAGTTGTGGGTTTAGGGGTGAGTTGTGGATTTAGCGGTGAGTTATGGGTTTGAGGGGTGAGTTGTGGGTGTGAGGGGTGAGTTGTGGTTTGAGGGGTGAGTTGTTGGTCAGTGGGTGAGTTGTGGGTTGAGGTGTGAGTTGTGGGTCGAGGGGTGAGTTGTGGGTCAGGGGGTGAGTTGTGGTCGAGGGGTGAGTTGTGGGTTTGAGGGGTGAGTTGTAGGCTTGAGGGGTGAGTTGTGGGTTGGGGAGTGAGTTGTGGGTTGAGGGGTGAGTTGTGGGTTGGGGGGGTGAGTTGTGGATTGGGGGGTGATTATGTGGCCCAGGTCAAGTGTGTTTTCTGGCTGACTAGAAAGGATGTTCCAGTGGTGTCTGGTTCTAAGAAGGTATTGGTTGTCTGAGGGAAGTTTGGGCTGTTATTATACATATTTATTCCTTGATTCTGTCTTTTGTAATGTCCCAAGATGATGGTAGGAGAAAGCCACTTAGAAGGAAAAAAGAAAAAAAAAGACAGAAAATGACAAATGGAGTTTGTTAAGTCAGCATCCAGGGCCCTCCTTCTCTAGCCAGGCATGGGAGGGTCACACCCGTGAATGTGTGTGTATATGACAGATAGACAGGTGACTGATAGGGTAGACTGATAGATGATCGATGATGATAGAGATATGCAGGCTTCTACAGTCACAAGTTCCACCCCTCCACTTCCGTTGCCTCTCCACTGAACAGCTCCACAGCCTGTGTAGGCATCAGTTTCTCTGTACAGGGCGTGAATCAGCACAGGGTTCACAGGGTCCTTGGATGGCCTTCATGTTGACCCTCTCCCTAAACAGCTGGATGGCTCCCCCGCCCCCAGTCCTGGGTCTTGAAGGGTGGGTCTGGCTGTGGTCCCCAGACCCTGTGATCGAGGCTAACACTCTGCCACCTGGGCCACAGGGCCACATCTGCCTTTTTCTGAGTAGTTTACTGGAGGTAAGCCTCTCAGGGCTGGCTTGGGACCATGGACCGCAGACCTCAGCCTGCTGAGGAGGCAGGGTTACCAGGGGAGCCCTGCACCTAGAGAGCGTTAGCGACTTAAACATTGGTGCTGCGTGGTGGTGGAGGAGCACGGCCTGGTGGTGGAGGAGCTCGGCTTGGTGGTGGAGGAGCGAGGCCTGGCGGTGGAGGAGCGCGGCCTGGTGCTGGAGCGCTGCCTGGTGGTGGAGGAGCTCGGCTTGGTGGTGGAGGAGCGAGGCCTGGTGGTGGAGGAGCTCGGCTTGGTGGTGGAGGAGCGCTGCCTGGTGGTGGAGGAGCTCGGCTTGGTGGTGGAGGAGCGCTGCCTGGTGGTGGAGGAGCTCGGCTTGGTGGTGGAGGAGCGCGGCCTGGTGCTGGAGCGCTTGCCTTGAAGGCGTGAAGACCCGGGTTCGAGTCCTCGGTGCCGCATACACAGAAAGAGCAGTGATGCCGAGGCTCCCGCCCAGGACTGGCCACGGAAGACGCCGTCTGGTTTGAAGCCGGACTCGGGGCGGGGCGGGGCGGGCGGACCCGGCGCCCTGGTCCTCCGGGCCGGAGGCGGCGGCAGCGAGCCGCGGAGCCGCGGAGCCGCGGGCAACCCGGCAGCCGGGCGGGTTGCACCGCAGCGATGGCGGCCGGGCGGGTTACGATGTAGCGGCGCTGGCAGGCAGGTGAGCGGCGGGCTGGCTCCGGGCCCCGGCTGAGTGCTGGGCTGGCGGGGCCTGGCCTCCGAGCGCGCGCGGTCCCGGCTCCCCGGCTCCCCGGCCTCCCCGGCTCCCCGGACCCCCGGTTCCCCGGCTCTCCGGACCCCCGGCTCCCCGGCTCCCCGGCTCTCCGGCCTCCCCGCTCCCCGGACTCCCGGCCTCCCCGGCCTCCCCCGCCCCGGCGTCGCGGCGGACACGCGGGTGCGGAGCCGTCAGCAGCCCCGCGGCCTCCGGGGCCCGAGCTGTCCGCAGGGCTGGCGGGGCCCCGGCGTCGGGGCGCGGGGCGCGAGGCGCGGCGGCCGGGGCTGCGCGGCGCGCGCTGGGTCTGGAGCCCTGCAGCACCCAGGCCCGAGGCAGCCCTGGCCGGGAGGCCGGGCCTGGGGTGAGTCTGCGCCGCAGGACGGGTGTAGACCGAGCCGGGCCTCTTCCCCGCGGGGGGAGGGGCAAGAGACCTCCTCGCCCCTCTAAGACAAGGCTGGCGGTGAGCACGCACGAAGCCCCGGGTTCGAGTCCCCGGGAAATGGCGCTGCGGCTCAAGTGGCAGAGTGCTAGCCTTGAGCAAGCAGTGTGCAAGGACAGTGCCCAGGCCTTGAATTCAAGCCTCAGGACTGGCAGAGGGAGGGGGAGGGAGAGATGGGGGAGGGAGGAGGGAGGGTGAAGGAGGGGGAGGGAAAGAGGAGGGAGGGAAGGGGAGGGGGGAGGGAGGGGGAGGGAGGGGGAGGGGGGAGGGAGGGAGGGGGAGCTACCAAGCTATCCAAGGCCTGGGTGCTTACCTGGCAGAGCTCTGTCCTGCAGGTGGGATGCTATGGAATATGATGAGAAGCTGGCCCGGTTCCGGCAGGCCCATCTCAACCCCTTCAACAAGCAACTTGGGCCGAGGCAGCATGAACCGGGCTCCAGTGAGGAGGCTGAGGACACTGCGTCTGAGGGTGAGCCGTGGGGGTGCGGGTGATGGGAGCCGCTCAGGCTCCACCACCTCTGTGCTGCCCTGCATACTAACTTCATCCGTAATTACTTGGGGCTGGGTATGGGTGACTTATGAGCCTAGACACTCAGCAGGCTGAGATCCAAGGATCACTGTTGAATGCCTGAGCCGGAAAGTCTGTCAGACTCTTTCCCCAGCTAACTACCCAACACCCACAAGAATGGAAAGTGGAGCTGTGGCTCAAGTAGTAGAGTACTAGTGTTGAGTAAAACTGCCCAGGGGAGACTGGGAGCGTGCCTAGTGGTAGAGTCCCTGCCTAGCTCACATGGAGCCCTGGGTTTGTTTGATTCCTCGGTAGCACATACACAGAAAAAGCCGAAAATGGTGCTGTGACTCAAGTGGTAGAGCTCTAGCCTTGGGGAAAGCCCCAGGACAGTGCACAGGCCCTGAGTTCAAGCCCCAGGACTGGCAAAAAAATAAAATCCAAAAAATGCCCAGGGAAGTTGGGCACAGTGGCTCACACTTGTAATCCTAGCTAATCAGGAGGATGAAATTAGAGGATTGAAGTTCGAAGCAAGTCTGTGCAGGAAAGGCTGTGACACTATTTTTGGTCATGGGACTTGAACTCTGGGCTTGGGCACTGTCCTTGAGCTTTTTAGCTCAAGGCTACCGCCCTACCCCTTGAGCCACAGTGCCACTTCTGGTTTTCTGGTCGTTAATTGGAGATAAAAGTCTCACAAACTTCAGTGCTTAGGCTGGCTTTGAGCTATGATCCTCAAACCTCAGCCTCCTGAGTAGCTAGGATTACAGGCATGAGCCACCGTGCCTGGCTCAGCTGGGACTCTTATTTATTTATTTATGCCTGTCTTGGGGACTGAACTCAGGACCTAAACACTGTCTTTGGGCCTTCTCAAGGCTAGAGCTCTATTACTTGACCCACAGCATCACTTCTGGCTTTTTCTGTGGTACTAAGGAATCAAACTCGGGTCTTTGTGCATGCTAGGCAAGCACTCTTACCAGTAGGCCAAACTCCTGGCCCTTGGCTGAGACTCTTAACTTCAATAAAATATTTAGAGAAAGCTAGAATCAGTATTGTGGCTCAAGTGGTATCTCTCAAGCCATAGCACCGCTTCTGGCCTTTTCTATGTATATGGTAGTGAGGAATCAAGCCCAGGGCTTCATGTAAGCTAGACAACCACTAAGCCACATTCCCAGCCCTCTCATAAACTTTTTGCCTGGATTAGCCTTGAACCATCATACCATCATCCAATGAATTTCTGCCTCTTATGTAAACAGGATTACAGGTTGTTACCCCAGCATCCCAGATATAATGCTGTCTATCTATTTTTATTTTTATTTTTTTTGCCGGTCATGGGGCTTGAACTCAGAGCCTGGGCACTGTCCTTAAGGTTCTTTTGCTCAAAGGAAGTACTCTACCACTAAACCACATTCCCAGCCTGATAGTGTTAACTTCTTTGTCTCTTTCAGTCCATCAAAATGCCTGACATTCCATCTCATCTTTCCTATCTGACAAAAAGCTGGATTTCTTTCCAAATGCATATGAGACAGATGTGTAGAATCCAGCTTCTCCCTCCCTCCCCTAGGCCTTCCCATGGACTCCCTGTATTTCCTTTCCAGCTCTAGCCACTCCATTTGCTTTTGTGAGGGTCTATTAGCAGGAAGAGCAAGATGACTTTTCTCCCCTCTTCTCTCTGCCTCCCTCCATGCCTTCCTCTTCCATCAGAGATTCTGCCTGAGTTGTCCCCGAGGGAGCCTGAGTTCCACTGCCCTGAGCGCATGATGGATCTTGGCCTGTCTGAGGACCACTTCTCTCGTCCTGTGGTAATGTTTGGGGGCCTGGGAGGGGAGGGGCCTAGGCCCTGAGATGTTGAGGTCTGCAGCTTCCTGATTTCCAGGGTCCTGGGAGCAGGGCTGCTGGTTCAAAGCACTCACAAGAGCTAGAGGTGCAATTTCCCATCTCCGTGAAGTTCCGCCATCAATCACAGCTGCCCCAGTCTCCCCATCCTACATAACCCTGGCTCTATTCTCAGAGGGAAATTAGGGTCAGCTTAGGTCTAGGTAGATAGTCTGAAATATTTCTTTCTTTTCTTTTTTTTCCCCTTTCTTTTTGCCAGTCCTGGGACATGATCTTAGAGCCTGACCACTGTCCTTGGGCATTGTCAAGGCTAGAGCTCTACCTCATGAGCCACAGCACCACTTCTGGCTTTTTCTGTGTATGTGGTACCAAGGAATCACACCCGGGTCTTCGTGCATGCTTGGCCAGCACTCTACCACTAGGCCAAACTCCTGGCCCTAGTCTGAGATATTTCTTCTCCCTCTGAGAGACTCTACATGCAACCACCAAAGAGCTGGAAGTAGCGCTTTTGTGGCTCAAGTGGTACAGCACTAGTTTTTAGCATAAAAGCTTAGAGACAGAGGCTAAGAGTTTGGCCTAGTGGTAGAGTGCTGGCCAAGCATGCACTTCTTCATGCATGAAGAACCGGGTTTGATTCCTCAGTATCACATACATAGAAAAGCTGGAAATGGTGCTGTGGCTCAAGTGGTAGAGCACTAGCTTTGAGGAAAGCCCAAGGACAGTGCCCAGGACCTGAGTTCAGTCCCCAGGACTGGCCAAAAAAAAAAAAAGCTCAGAGACAGCACCCAGGCCTTAAGTTTAAGCCCCATAAACTGGCACACATGCAAAGAAAAGAAGTACCAAGTCTTTTTATTTTTTGCCAGTCCTGAGCTTTATCTCAGGGCCTGAGCACTGTCTTTGGGGTTTTTCCTCAAGGCTAGAGCTCTACCACTTGAGCCATAGCACCATTTCCGGCTTTTCAATGTATGTGGTACCGAGGAATCAAACCCAGGTCTTTATGTATGCTAGGCAGGCACTCTACCACTAGGCCAAACTCCCAGTCCCAAGAAGTGCCAACTCTACACCTGCACAGTGTTGCTGGTATCTGCTTGGGCCTAACAATTCAACGAGGGGCCATGTCCTTTTTCTCATGACAGTAAATAAAATTTCCTTAGCTCCCCTCTAAAGAACAGCTCTGTAGAAATGAAACTGTGGGGTCAGGAGTTTGGCCTGGTGGTAGAATGGGAAGACCAGGGTTTGAGTCCTTGATATCACATATATAGAAAAGCTGTGGCTCCAGTGGTAGAATGCTAGCCTTGAGGAAAGCCCAAGAACAGTGCTCAGGTCCTGAGTTCAAGTCCCAAGACTGGCAAAAAAAAAAGTAAAACTATGTAGTCAAAAAAATCATTTGGATTTGCAAAAGAAGGAAGTGTGAGGGGCCGGGACTTTGGCCTAGTGGTAGAGTGCTTGCCTAGCATGCAAGAAGACCCAGGTTTGATTCCTCAGTGCCACATACATAGAAAAAGCCAGAAGTGGTGCTGTGGCTCAAGGGGTAGAGCTCTAACCTTGAGAAAGTCCAAGGACAGTGCTCAGGCCCTGAGCTCAAGCCCAGGACCGGCAAAAAAAAAAAAAAAAAAAAAAAAGGAAGTGTGAGTGTGATTGAGTGTGGTGTGTATGTGGGTGGAGGGGAGAGAGAGAATGGGGATGAGGAGGATGAAGAGGATGATAGCCATCAAGCTCAGGCCCTGTAGCATGTTAGGCAAGTGCTTTATCACTGAGATACCCTTCCAGCCCTTGAAAGTTGTCTTTTTTGTTTGGATTTTTGCTTTGGAGACATGTTATCAAGGCTGGCCTTCTATTTCCCAAATGCTGTGATTATTCGTGTGCATCACCATGCCAGCCCAGAATTCCTCTTTTGAAAAATATCCCGATTTGGGACTTCAGAGGCCTGTGGGCACCTCAGTCCAGCTAGGGCACAGAGTGACCAGCATCTCCTCATCTGAGGACATGGGGGTCGAAGTCTGCCAGATAGCTCAGTGCTGTGTTCAGTGAATCCTCATCAGGTGGCCACCCTTGAATTCAACCTTAGTCTCCACAGAAAATCTGCTAGGAGGCCATCTGACTACAGCCCTCCTACCTGGGCAGGGTCTTTTCCTTGCCTCTGATGTTCAGCAGCTGCAGCAGGCAATTGAGGAATGTAAGCAGGTGATTCTGGAGCTACCGGAGCAGTCAGAGAAGCAGAAAGACGCTGTGGTGAGGCTTATTCATCTGCGGCTAAAGCTCCAGGAGCTGAAGGTATGTGCTGGCCCGTCTCCACGGAGGTGTCAGGAGCCATGATTGAGATTGTAGGAGGCAGAAAAAGAAGGTAGCCTCTGATTTCCTCCCACTGGCTGGCTCTCCTCTGCGCTCCGAGAGGTGGAGATGGAATGGTATCGAGAAAGACAGTGGGCTGGGTTCCAATGGCTCACACATGTAATGTCAGCTACTCAGGAGGCTGAGACCTGAGGATCAAGATTTGAAGCCAGCTCAGCAGTAAAGTTAATGAGAGCCTTGCTTGCACATGGATCCCACAGTCTAAACCCCACCAGAGTCATCACGTTGAGTTGAATCTGAGTCTCTCTGTACTGTCTCATTAACTCCTGGGAATTTAGAATGAACTAGTCATTAGGAAATAGTTAAGTCTGTGATAATAATACAACCTAAACAGTGATTTAAAGGGCATGTGTGTGATCTTCTTCATGTATATGATAACTAGTGGTATTGGAGATAATGGGTCATCCTACTTTGTTTTTCTTCCAGTCACTGAGAGGAATGGTCCAGGATAGCCTCACATCACATCTTCTTGGTCTGCATCTAATTAATAAGAGGGAAGGGCAGACTCGTGTTCACAGGCCCTGAGCCCCAGGCAGCACAGGCGGCCAGGGGTGCTAGAAGAGTAACGTGACCTTGTTGTCAGCACCTGAATGACTGTTGTTGTAGTGCTACAGGAGGAAGGAGAACATGCATTAGGCTGAAGCTCACAGTCTCTGCTCCTAGCAGTATCTGAAAGGCATGACTTGAACTTGATCAAAAGGAGCAAGCTGTAGCCCAGTTCACCTGTGATTCTTCTTTTTCACTTCCCCTAAAGGACCCTAATGAGGACGAACCTAACATCCGAGTCCTCCTTGAGCACCGCTTCTACAAGGAGAAGAGCAAGAGTGTCAAGCAAACCTGTGACAAATGTAGCACCATCATCTGGGGCCTCATCCAGACCTGGTACACGTGCACAGGTGGGCTGAGAGGGAAGCTCACTCTTTCTAAGTCCACCGAGTAAGGAAGAGGAGCCACAGCTCTGATTCCAGATGTGGGTCATATTCAGGCAAATTCTTGACAGTATACTCTGTGTGCTGGAAATGTTAAGAATGGAAATATTAACATGCCTGCCTTCACTGGCAATATTGTGGCCATGAGCCATGCAGGACTATTCAAGTTTGAATAATCTAAATGCATGGGGTAAGGAGTTTCAACTGTATTATGTACATTTCAAGTACTCACCAGCCACACGAGTCTGGTGGTTGTCTCAGTGGATAGTGCAACAAGAACATTGTAGACATTTTCCTTTGATGTGCTGTTCTGGATGAGAAACTGACTAGTAAATGACCTGGTATTACAATCATAGTAAGGCAAAGGGAAAGGGAATAAAATTTATTGAGTGTTTGAGTTGGTACTGCTGAAAAAGCCTTATTTGATACTTAAGCAAATGCTTAGAGGTCAAGAGTCAGGGGTAGAGCTGAGAGGCAGGCCTGCAAAGGCTATCTGGTTGATGTGTGCCCAGTCTAGAAGAAAGATAGGCTTTAAAATGTCTAGTCTTTGTGTGTGTGCATGTGAGTGTAAGTGTATATGTATCTATTGGTACTGTGCTTGAATTCAGGACTTTGTCTTATCACTCTTTATTTAATTATTTGTTTTGTGGGTCATGGGGCTTGAACTCTGGGCCTGGGCTTTTCAGCTCAAGGCTACTGCCCTACTCTTGGACAAAGCCCCACTTCCCTTTTCTAGAGGTTAATTGGAGATAATAGTCTCAGGTCCTTTTGTGCCCAGGCTGGCTTTGAACCTTGATCCTCAGATCTCAGTCTCCTGAGAAGCCAGGATTACAGGCTTGAGCCACCACGCCTGGCTTATCACTCAATTTTTTTTTCTCACAGCTGTCACTCTACTACTTGAACCTCTAATCAGTATTGTTCTGGTTCTCAGAGACTCTTCTGCCTGGGCTGGCTTCAAACCTTAATCCTTCAAGTTTCCATCTTTTGAGTAGCTAATTTTACAGATGTGAGTCATTGATACTTGGCCAAGGTATCTAGTCATCAAAGCAGCTAAAGCATTGTACCTGAAAGTATTGTAGAAGTGAGCTGAGGGTTTTTCTGTAAGTAGGGTAGCAGTTGGATGCCCAGACGTTCCCTGCGGATCCACACATGCACAGAAGGCTGAGGTCAATGCCAGCTGAAAGTTTGAAAGTACAGTAGAGGAGGTAGAGAAGAGGCCAGGTGACTCATGATGTTTAGTCTTAGCAGTAGGTTGGAGTCACTGAAATTTTAGGTGAGAAATGAGGGAAGAGGATTGAGATGGAAAAGAAGAAACTCCATTTGCACAGTTTGAGCTTGAGGGTGGGAAGAGCAGGTTGGTTACTGATGTGTGTGTCTAGAATTGACAGGCAAGGCAAGTGTTGAATGAGAGCACAAGGGTCTTTGAGGAGCCAGGACCTGAAGAATCACCTGGCTTGTCTTGACGCTGGAGTGTTTGCATACAGTCAGTGTGGACACCTCTCCGTGTGACTTCTCCCCATCGCAGGGTGTTATTACCGCTGTCACAGCAAGTGCCTGCACCTCGTCTCCAAGCCCTGTGTGAGCGCCAAAGTCAGCCATCAGGCCGAGTATGAGCTGAACATCTGTCCTGAGACAGGGCTGGACAGCCAGGACTACCGCTGTGCAGAGTGCCGGGCTCCCATCTCTTTGCGTGAGTACTAACGAGGGTCCTCCCAAAGCAGGCCCAGAGCAGACTGGACGCTGTTAGACAGCTGAGGACTGACCGGAGGGCAGGAAGGCCTCTGTTCCCTATCTTGAAATGCCAAGGGTCACGACGGGCACGGCTTTATTTCCCACTGGAGCAAACTAAGGTTTCAGTTGTCTATAACTTGCCCAGGTCTCTCTAAAGGTAGAGCCCGAGTTTGGTCTCTGCATGGCCCTTTGTCACAGAGCACCCACACAGACAGGACTAGGGAGAAGAATCACAGCAGTCACAGACATGTGGAGCCACAGCTTCCTTCATGAGATGGACATGTCAACAAATGTTAGCTCAGACTCCCTTCAGCAGTCAGTTAGCATGGTCCTGCGGTTCTGTATTACTTGTGAGAGAAGTGAGGGTACGCTGGGATCTACACAGGCATGGTGGCTGAGAAGCCACAGTGAGAAGCAGGGTAGGGGCGGGGGGGGGAGGAGGTCCGGGCAGTGGAGTGGGACCCCTGGCTCACCCTGCTCTTTCCTGTCCTTTTGATCTGGGAGAAGGGGTCTGTTGGGCAGGGAGGAGACTGTAGTCCTGTGACCCTGACCCGTACCCACCCACTCCCAGGCGGTGTGCCGAGTGAGGCGAGGCAGTGTGACTACACTGGCCAGTACTACTGCAGCCACTGCCACTGGAATGACCTGGCTGTCATCCCTGCACGAGTCGTGCACAACTGGGATTTTGAGCCACGCAAGGTAGAGGGGTGTGGTGTGGGTGTGGAGACCACGGCGGTCCCACGGTCCCAGGGGCAGGATTCGTGTGCTGCCCCTGCAGGTTTCTCGCTGCAGCATGCGCTACCTGGCACTAATGCTGTCCCGCCCCGTGCTCCGGCTCCGCGAGATCAATCCCCTGCTCTTCAACTATGTGGAGGAACTGGTGGAGATCCGGGTAAGGCTGGGGCCTGAGCTGATGGGTGAGGCAGCAGATGGACCCTTTCCGGGCCTGCAAGAGGTGCTGAATAAAAGAGGCATGCCAGGCCGGGAGTGTGGCCTAGTGGTGGAGTGCTTGCCTAGCATGCACGAAGATCCGGGTTCAATTCCTTGGTACCACATGCATAGAAAAAAGCCAGAAGTGGTGCTGAGGCTCAAGTGGTAGAGCTCTAGCCTAGAGAAAGTCCAAGGACATTGTTCAGGCCCTGAGCTCAAGCCCAGGACTGGTAAAAAAGAAAAAAAGAAAAAGAGGCATGCCATCTCAGCAGGGCCTTTTGATGGTAGAACCATGTTCAGTAGCTTGGGAACAGTTACACTTTTTCTTTCCAGTAGCCTTTTTATTCTATTTTATTTTAGTGCTGATTCTGGGGTTTGAACTCAGGACCTGGGTGTTGTCCCTGAGTTTGTTTTTTTTTTTTTTTTTTTTTGTCAGTCTTGGGTCTTGACCTCAGGGCCTGAGCACTATCTTTGAGCACTTTTGCTGAAGGTTAGGGCTCTGCCATTTGAGCCACAGCAGCATTTCTGGCTTTTTCTGTGTATGTGGTACTGAGAAATTGAACCTCGGGCCTTGTGCATCCTAGGCAAGCACTCTACCACTAGGCTACACTCCTGGCCCTCCCTGAACTTTTTTGCTCAAAACTGGCTCTCTACTATTTGAGCCATAGCACCACTTCTGACTTTCTGGTGGTTAATTGGAGATAAGAGTCTTGTGGACTTTTCTGTCTGGGCTAGATTTGAGCCATGATCCTTAGACCTCAGCCACCTGAGTAGCCTGGATTACAGGTGTGAGCCTCTAGTATCCGGCAATATCATCCCTGTCCTTGAAGCCTTGAACTTCTGAACTTCACCTCCTGAGTGCTGAGTACTACAAATGTGCACTATCAGGACCAATATAATATATTTAATTCAATATGTCCAAAACATTATTTCAATATACAATTGCTATGCAAAATTATTGAAATAGTCTCCATTCTCTTTCTGCATCTTATCTTTGAATTTTGTGTTCCCTTTACAACTACAGCAATCCTAGCTCAGACTACTTTTCAGTGGCTTGTTTTTTCCCATCACTGTCTTGTATTGGCTTTGAACTTAGGACCTTGCTCTTGCCAAGCAAGTACTCTACTACTTGAGCCACGTGATGGCCAATTTTATCTAAAGTGCAGATCCAGCTATTCCAGTCCAACAGGAGCTGATGCTGTTGCGGGAAGGCAGTGGAATGAAGTCCAGTTCCATGTTAGTGGGGAAGAGCAGGCAGAGCGGAATGAATTGCCAAGATCGCAGGGCTGACGAGGAATGTGAGATTTGAGTAGGACTCAGCCTCCGTGTGCTGTTCCACAGCCTGCTGGCTCTTGGACAGGCCATTTTACATGCTTGCGAGAGTAAATGAATGCATGGAGAATCCCATGGGTGATGGCAAATGAACTTGAAAGTCTTGGGTGGTCTAGAAGCTGAGATTTGCACTTGAGTTTCTCTGTAGCACTCAGATTGGAGCCCAAAGATACTTACCCCAGTCCCTGTTGATCCTGCTGATACCCATGGGCTGAGGATACCTTGTAAAGCTAGGACAGGGCCGGGAGTTTGGCCTAGTGGTTAAAGTGCTTGCCTAGCATGCATGAAGACCCGGGTTCAATTCCTTGGTACCACATACATAGAAAAAAGCCGGAAGTGGTGCTGAGGCTCAAGTGGTAGAGCTTTAGCCTTGAGAAAGTCCAAGGACAGCGCTCAGGCCCTGAGCTCAAGGCCAGGACTGGCAAAAAAAAAAAAACAAAAAAACAAAACTTGGACAATGAAGTCGTGGTTGAGGCCCAGCCTTCTGACCTGGCTGAGGCCTATCTGTTGCCTTTCTCCACAGAAGTTGCGCCAGGACATCCTGCTCATGAAGCCGTACTTCATCACTTGCAAGGAAGCCATGGAGGCACGTCTGCTGCTGCAGGTGAGACTGCTGGCGGAAATGGCCCCAGCAGTGATGGGGTACCTTAGACTCAGAACTTCTCGGACAAATTGGGAGCTGAATATATTGTACTTTTATTTATTTATTTATTTATTTATTTTTTTTGCCAGTCCTGGGCTTGAGCTCAGGGCCTGAGCACTGTCCTTGGACTTTCTCAAGGCTAGAGCTCTACCACTTGAGCCTCAGCACCACTTCTGGCTTTTTTCTATGTATGTGGTACCGAGGAATCGAACCCGGGTCTTCATGCATGCTAGGCAAGCACTCTACCACTAGGCCAAACTCCCGGCCCCTATATTGTACTTTTAGTCATTTCCCAAACCCTGTCTCAGGAATATTAGTTCTATAATAAGCTGTTAGGTATCCTAACCTCAAAACTCTGATGATCTCAGTTTGGGAACTGAGAAAAACATTGTCTGCAACTTTTTAGTGATTCTGTGTGGAGGTAGACATCCACCTCAGGCCAGTTGAACAAAGCACAAGTTTTCATGAGTTCATTATGTATGTATTCAGTATTCACAGGCACTGGTCTAGATTCTGGGAAGCAATGAGAAAAACAGGCAGGAATCTTTGCCTTGCAGAGTTCCCATCGGTTTGGAAGTATATGTCAGGGTGGTGAGCAACGTGGACATGACAAAGTTGAGGAAGGATTGGGGAGTACTGAGGAGGTGTTAAACAGGGAGACCAGATTGGGGTGAGGCCTAGTGAGTGGGGACCAGAGTGCTTGCAGGCAGAATTATAGGAGTAAGAAGAGTATGTTTTGGGAAGCTGGGTTACACAGATCAGGAAACATGGCCCTGGCCCTGTTTTCCTGCTTTGTTTTCCCCGGGCTCCCTAATTCTGCTTTTAGGACTCCCTCCAAGGGCCTCATGTCTTTGGAGGCTCCTAGTTGCTCTTGGCGGGGGCTGTTCACACCATGGTATCTGCTGGACCTGGTGAAGAGATATGGCCTGGACCCTGGGAGCAGTCACGGGAAGGCCGTGGGAGGGTCCCTTTGTCTGTGCTTGGGGTCATAGCTCCTGGGACTTGGCAGCTCCAGGACCGGCAGCATTTTGTGGAGAACGATGAGATGTACTCAATCCAGGACCTCTTGGATGTGAACATGGGCCGCCTTGGCTGTTCGCTTACTGAGATCCACACTCTCTTCGCCAAGCACATCAAGCTGGACTGCGAGGTGGGTCTGCTCGCCCACTCTGGTATCCATAGGAGACCCCAGGCCACTTTCCTGGGCCCCTAGTCTTGGGGGGCTACAATGAGCAGGAGAAGCAGCCTGCTCCAGTATCCCTGGCCAGAGCTAGCACTTATCTACTTATATCCTCTAACCTTTCCACACTGTTTCCCCCTCTCCACCAGCGGTGTCAGGCGAAAGGCTTTGTGTGTGAGCTCTGCAGAGAAGGTGACGTGCTGTTCCCGTTTGACAGCCACACATCTGTGTGCATGGACTGCTCCGCAGTCTTCCACAGGTGGGTGTGACCCAGGCCCCTCCCTCTATTTTCTTTCCTTGGTCTCAGCTGCATCTGGTCTTGAGGAAGCAGGCACTGCTGTCCCTAAAAGAGAGGGAGACTAACATTTGGACCTAGTTTTGAAAGCCCTTTGCTGATCCTGAGCCAGAGTGGCAACTGAGGTCTATATGTAACAATTCTATTAGAAACGAATGCTTGTGGGCTGGAGAAGGGTCATAACGGCATCTGCACTCATTCAGTCTGTACTAGCAGTGAAGTCACTCTTAAGTCGGTATAGGGCAGAGGTGCCCAAACATTCTAGCTTCTGACATCCTTCATATTTCAATGCCTTTTCCGGTGTCCTAGGTTCAGAAGAAATACCTAATACTGGGGCTGGGAGTTTGGCCTAGTGGTAGAGAGCTTGCCTAGAATGCATGAAGACCCGGGTTTTATTCCTCGGTACCACATACATAGAAAAGCTGGAAGTAGTGGTGCTGTAGCTCAAGTGGTAGAGTGCTAGCCTTGTGGAAATCCCAAGGACAGTGCTCACAACCTGAGTTTAAGCCCCAGAACTGGCAAAAAAAAAAAAAAAAAGAAATACCTAATACTTTTGTTTACTAAGTACTTATGTTTAAATAATGTTATGAGAATTATATCCTGCATATTTAGTGGCTATTTTAGAAAAATAACACACATAAGTTAGAAAAAAATTTAAGCTTCATTTTGCAATAAGCACAATTTATTTTTCTTTTTCTTTTTTCTTTGTACTGGTATTAGGACTTGAACTTAGACCCTCAAATTCTTCCATAGCTTTTTGCAAAGCTGATGCTATACCACTTGAGCCACAGAAACACTTCTGGGTTTTTTTGTTTGTTTGTTTGTTTGTTTTTGCCAGTCCTGGGCTTGGGCTCAGGGTCTGAGCACTGTCCTTGGACTTTCTCAAGGCTAGAGCTCTACCACTTGAGCTTCAGCACCACTTCCGGCTTTTTTCTATGTATGTGGGACCGAGGAATCGAACCCGGGTCTTCATGCATGCTAGGCAAGCACTCTACCACTAGGCCAAACTCCCGGCCCCTTCTGGGTTTTTTTTTTTTTTTTTTTTTTTTGGTTAACTAGGGATAGAGACTCACAGATTTGTCTGATTGGACTGGTTTTGATCCTCAGATCTCAGCCTCCTGAATAACTAGGATTATTGGTGCGATCCAAAGCACAATTTCTTTCTTTCTTCTTTCTTTCTTTTTTTTTGTGGGTCATGGGGTTTGAACTCAGGGCCTGGGCACTATCTCTGAGCCCTTCAGCTCAAGGCTACTGCCCTACCCCTTGAGACACAGCCCCACTTCCTGTTTTCTAGTGGTTAATTGGAGATAAGAGTCTCACGGTCTCTAGTGCCCGAGCTGGTTTTGAACAGTGATCTTCAGATCTCAGTTTCTGGTGTAGCTAGGATTAGAGGCATGAGCCACTGTGCCTGGCTCCAAAGCACAATTTCTTACACACACACACACACACACACACACACACACACACACATTCATCTGCTGGTCTCTGGAGTTGGATGAGCCTTTCATCCCTATTTCTGTTCACACTGATTTTATTTATTTATTTTTTTTGCCCTGACCTTGGTATATGGTAGCAACTGCTGAAATATCAGCTCTTCAAAGCCAATTGTCACAAAAAGGGAAGTAGTAAAAACTCTTGTTGAAACATGTGTTGGACACATGTCAAGTACCGCTGAATTTGAACATGCATTCTGTCTACATTCTCTTCACATGTCCAAATGAACCTATAGATCTCTGTGTACACTGCTGATCCCTGGTATGCCTTGACACACAGTTTGGGAACCATACTTGAAGGCTCATGCCTGTAATCATAGCTATTCAGGAGGCTGAAATCGGAGATTCATGATTCAAAGCCATCCTGGGCATGAAAGCCTGTAAGACTCTTATCTCCGATTAATCACCGGAAAGCTGGAAGTGGCACTGTGGCTCAAAGTGATAGAGCACTGGCCTTGAGCTGAAGAGCTTAGGGAAAGCACCCAAACCCAGAGTTTAAGCCCCATGACTGGCAAACAAAACAAAACAAAACAAAAAGAAACTTGGAGCTTGAATGTGGAAGCTGGAGGTCTGCATTGTCCAGATAATGTAACATGAATGTCCTTTAATAGAGACCAGTATACTGCACAAGCATTTACCATACATAGGTCATGTCATACTTGGATGCCAACCTTGCTTATGACCTATGGAAGTGAACATCTGAGCTGCTTTGCCCCTTTGTACAAGGGGAATAGGAGCTCACATAGTAAGCTTCTAAGGGTCCAGTGGTAGAATTTTATATGTCTGTCTTTCTGCCTCCAGGGATTGCTACTATGACAATTCAACTACATGCCCTAAGTGTGCTCGGCTCAACCTGAGAAAGCAGTCGCTCTTCCAAGAGTCTGGTCCAGATGTGGATGCTTAGAGTGCTAGGGGAGAACACTGGGCCCTGTGCCTGCCCATCTGGCTTCTGCTGCGTTGGCATTGCCAAAGTCAGCTCTGGCGACTCCTCCCTGGTGTACTCTCTGGACCAGAAGGGCATGCGCAGTGCCCGCTAGGACTGCCCCTCCCCAGGTGCCAGCTGAGACTTATGGTGGCTGTACCACCTGTTACCTAGGTATGCTGTTTTGAGGGGTCATGCTGTGGCCCCTGTCCTCACCCCAAAGTAGTTTGCCTTGGGCAAGAGAGCCCTGGTTGTGACTCTTCCACTCACTTGTGGTACTGAACTCTCCAGGCTTCTGGACCCTATAGATACCCCTGCTCATGTTCAGGTCACCCTAATAACTGATTAGGCCAAGAACCTCAGAGAGTAGCCAGTGAGGATGCTGGCTCCATACACCTAGCCTTGTCTGTTGCCATAAATGGTTTAGATTTTATCTATAGGCCCTTCCTTCCTGGTACCTTCTCTCTTTGGGGTCATCTGGTTGTTTAGGGTCATGGTGGTATCCCGTAGAACTCTCAAACCTGAGGCTCTTAATCCTCCTTAAGCAGTGAGTGGGGTTCTCTGCCCAATGGAATGGGAATCAGGCTATGGAACTTCTCCCTGAAGGGTATATCTGCTGCTGCTTCTACCCTTGCCTAGCCCACCTCATGTTGGTGCTTTGAGCTGAGCAGCTAGGGACTGAGCCCAAGAAAGATGTCCTGGCCTTTAGGTTTATCACAAAAACAATGTCCACAGGGGAGGCTCTGGGTTAGGCAAACAGGTTGGTTACAATTGGCCTGCATAGCAGTTCTTGGGACCAAATTTACCCCTGGAGCTCTGTTTCGCTGCCACCATGCCTATGGAGGGCTCTCAGTGACTTGGTTTATAGGACTAAGGTCAAGAGTTGAGCTTCTTTGCTTAAGGGAGTCCAGGCAGGAGGCTTGGAGCTTATGTCGTAAGATCTGGGTCTGGAAAGTGGACAAAATCTACAGTTCACACTTAGATTCCATACGCCCTATAAATTCTGCAATGGAGGTTGCTTTGTGTGAGGGGATATCTCAGGGTAAGGCTTCAGTTTTTCATTCCTGTGAAGGAAGGGTTGCTTGCATCTGTTCCTGTGCTCCTTTTCCTATTGGGTGTGTGGGTGTGGGAAGCCACATCTGGATGTTGGGCCAGGGGCACCTAGTGTTGCTACTTGGATGTTTCTCACCTTTGACTGAGCCTGAGAGGACAACTCAACCAGCAGGACACAACTTAGCCTGCCAGCCTATTTAAGGGGTAGATGAATATAGCACCTCTTCTTTGCCTCATGTGCCATCAAATGGCTTTAGGCAATGCTCTTGCTGTCTTTTGTTAGTTTCCCCAATGGAAATTGGGGAGATTGGTCGACCTACCTCAAGGTAAAATAGTAAAACATATTTTAAGAAATTTGATAGGTCTGGGTCTAGGTCTGGGTCTGTGTGCTGGTGGCTCACGTCTGTAATCCTCAATACTCAGTAGGCTGGAGTCTGAGGACTGGGTAGGAAAGACTGTGAGAGTCTTATCTCCAATTAACCACCACAAAACAGGAAATGGCTCTGTGGCTCAGAAGTGGTAGAGTGCTAGCCTTGAGCAAAAGAACTTGGGACAATGTGGGCCGGGAGTTTGGCCTAGTGGTAGAGTGCTTGCCTAGCATGCACAAATAGCCAGGTTTGGTTCCTCGGTACCACATACATAGAAAAAAAGCTGGAAGTGGTGCTGAAGCTCAAGTGGTAGAGTGTTAGCCTTGAGAAAGTCTAAGGACAGTGTTCATGCCCTGAGCTCAAGCCCAGGACTGGCAAAAAAAAAAAAAAAAGCCTTGGGACAATGCCCCAGTCCTGAGTTCAAACCCCACCCCCCTTCAAAAAAAAAAAAAAAGTTTGAGGTTAACACAGGTCCCTCTCCTTCTTCTTCCTTGTTGGGGTTGAAGAGGGCCCTGAAGGACAAATGCTATTTTCCTATACCCTTAAATCTGCATTTATCACCATTGCATCACATTTTGCCATGTGGCTGTTAACTTTTCTTAATTCTCCTGTGTAATCAACATCACATTGTTACAGTGATAAATCATTATATTGACAGAAAATGTTAATTGTTGGCATTTGTTGGGCAATGGGCTGTCTTTCTTTCTTTTTGTTTTGCTAGTCCTAGGCCTTGAACTCAGGGCCTGGACATTGCTGGGCACTGTCCCAGAGCTTCTTTTGCTCAAGGCTAGCACTCTACCACTTGAGCCATGGCACCACTTCTGACTTTTTCTTTTTTCTTTTGTCATCTCCACCTCCTCGTCCTCGTCCTCCTCCTCCTCCTTCTTTGGTTGTTGTTGGTGGTAGTCCTGGGGCTTGAACTCTGAGCCTGGGCACTGTCCCTGAGCTCTTCAGCTCAAGGCTGCACCACCTTACCCCTTCAGCTACAGTGCCACTTCCAACTTCTGGCTTTTTCTGTATATGGTACTAAAGAATAGAGCCCAGGGCTTTGTGCACTCTAGGCAAGTACTCTACCACTAAGCCACATCCCCAGATTTTTGAGTTTCTCCTTCTCTCCCAATACCTCTTCTCCTGAAGTGCAAGGCTGGATGATATACAGAATGCAGAATCATGTATAAGACCCCTCTATGTGTCTATAGCATGGGTAGGGTACCTCAGCCAGAAGCTCATTTATGTGGTTACTAGGGTTATGGAACACAAGATAGCCCATGCCATGGTGAATCTGGATCAAGCCAATTCTATAGGCTTGAATATGATCTGGTTTGGGTGTGCAATACCATTAATTGGTATCAGACAGACTAAGACTGAGCCTGCTCTCATAACATGTAAAGACATGGCCTGATTACTCTGTCTCTATCTGAGGTCTCGTGATTCCAGAAGCATTTGCACCGTGCCTCTCTTCTTTCTCTTTGCCTCTCTCTTTTTCCTTCCTCTATTTTCCTATTAATTTTTTTTCTGAACTTCAACAGATTATAAAAGGTAATTACAACTGAATTTGTCCATCTAATTGTCCAGTGGCTTTTTGTTTTGTTCTGTGCTAGTAATGGGGCTTGAACTCAGGGCCTCATGCTCTATGCTTAGGTTTTTCACTCAAGGCTGGCTGGCCCTCTACCACTTGAATCACAGTTCCACTTTTGCCTTTTTGTTGGAGATAAGAGTCTAGGATTTGTCTTCCCCAGGTTGGCTTTAAACCATGATCTCAGCTTCCTGAGTAGCTAGGATTAGAGATGTGAGCCACCAGCACCTGGCTCTCTCATGCTTTTTGTTCAGTCATTTCCTTTTTTTTTTTTTCTTATTGTGTAAACCAATGGGCTTTATGATTTTCATACCTACATATAATGTACTTTGATCATATTCATCTCCCATTACTGTCTCTTATCTCGCTACTGACCCTATTCCTTCTTCCTTCTACTTTCATATCTATTTTTAATAAATCTAGAATCTGACATAATTGAATAGAACTTTTGTTTTCCCCTGATGATACGACAGTTTGAACTCAGAGCCTCATGATTGCTTGGCTGGCACTTTACCACTTGAGCTACACTTCCACCTCTGATTTTTACTGGTTCTTTTGGAGGGTCTTGTAGACTTTTCTGCTCAGACTTCTTTCATACTGTGATCCTATCAGCTTCTTGTGTAGCTAAAATGAAAAGTATAAACCACCGTATTTGGCCTGAATAGAGGTTTCTACTGAATAGACTTCAGGTAAACCATCAATACCCCTTTCAAGTTGGATTCAAAGTTGAATGGAGATTGGGAATGTGGCTTAGTGGTAGAGTGCTTGCCTAGCATGCATGAAGCTCTGTGTTTGATTCCTTCGTACCATATAAACAGAAAAAAGCTGGAATTAGCATTGTGAGACTATGAAGTGGTAGTGTTAGCTTTGAGTAAAAGAACTCAGGGATGGTGCCCAAGCCCAGATTTCAAACCCCAAGGCTGGCAAAAAAAAAAAAAGTTGAATGGGCATGGTGGAGCACGTTGGAAATCCCAGAACTTGGAAAGTAAGGCAGAATATTCACCAGTTTAAAGATAGCTTTGCTACATAGGGAGACTCTAAAAAACAAAAATTATAAAGCTGATAAAATAATATACTGTGACTCTATGTCTTTCTCTGTACTGGCCCACACATAGACAATGGGAGGTAAGTCTATGTAGGGCAATGTGGGGGGGGGTGTTTGGGGTGCTGGTATATCTAGGAGGATGTAATAGTTCCCCCTTTTAGGTTTTAAGTTTTTGTTTTTGTTTTTCAGCATTTTCATTTTGGCAAATTTAGATTTATAGAAAAATTGTGAAAACTGCATTGCTCATCTCCTGGATTCTCTATATGTTAACATGTTGCTGTACTTGCTTTATTCTTTTTTTTTTTTTTTTTTTTTTTTTTGCCAGTCCTGGGCTTGAGCTCAGGGTCTGAGCACTGTCCTTGGACTTTCTCAAGGCTAGAGCTCTACCACTTGAGCCTCAGCACCACTTCTGGCTTTTTTTCTAAGTAGGTGGTACCAAGGAATCGAACCTGGGTCTTTGTGCATGCTAGGCAAGCACTCTACCGCTAGGCCAAACTCCTGGCCCCCTACTTTATTCTTTTTTATGTATATTCTCCAAAAATTTGATGTTCACCATTCAGACACTGCCTCTTTACTTACTACTTTACTTTTATTGATTATGTTCCAGTATTGAGGATTGAACCCTTGCTAGACAAGCCATCTACTACTTGAACCATGTCCCTAACACTTTTGTTTTTATTTTGCTTTTCTGAGATAAGGTCTCACTAACTTGTGAAGGCTGGTCTTGAATTCCTGCCTGATTCCTGAGTAGCTGGAATTACAGGCATTAATCATTATACAGGGCGATCCCTTTGTTTCTAAATGCTTATGGGTATTCTTTACTTTAAAGGGATGTTGTGGCTCACACCTGTTATCCTGGCTACTCAGGAGGCTGAGATCTGAGGATCAAGGTTCAAAGCCATCCCCAAGCATGGGTGAGACTCTTATCTCCAATCAACCACCAGAAAATGGAAAGTGGCCCTTTGGCTCAAGGGGTAGGGTGGTAGCCTTGAGCTGAAGAGCTCTGGGATAGCACCCAGGCCCAGAGTTCAAGGGCCACAATGATGACCAAAGAAAACGAAAAAGATGTGGGGTGTGTGTGCGCATGTATGTGCATGTGTGTTGGTCCTGGAGCTTGAACTAAGAGCCTGGTTGTTCTTCAGTTTTTTCACTCAAGGCTGGCACTCTACCAATTGAGCTACAGCTCCACTTCTGGATTTCTGGTGGTTAATTGGAGATAAGAGCCACATGGACTTTTTTGCTTGGGCTCGCTTCAAATAGCAGTCCTCAGATTTTAGCCTTCTGAGTAGCTGGGATTACAGACATGAGCCACTAGTACCTGGCAAAATATCTTCTTTCATGGCCACATTGCAACTATCAAAGAAAACTACATGTGGAATGACTTACCTGAGTATATGTATTTTCTTTTATTAGAGATGCCTCTTCAGGGCACAACCTTTAAATGTGAGTACTTGGAAGTGGAGATGTGGCTTAAGTGTTAGAACACTGGTCTTGAGCAAAAAAGTTATACAAGAACTTGAGGCCCTGAGTCCAATCCTAATACTAGCAAACACATGCACAATTTAGCAGTTAAAATGTGGTTGTTGGCTCATATTTTCTTAGTGTCAACTGCCCCTCCTTAAGTGTACCATTTTGCATTTTCATTACCAACTTGTCAGTTAATTTTCTGGTGGCAGTACTGGGGTTTGAGATCAAGGTCTCATGCTTGCTAGTCAGGTTTTATACCACTGAGTCATCCCCCAGCCCATATCAAAGTTCTTGCTACTCCATAGCCTCACCAACAGAATGTGTTGTCATGTTTATTATGCATATGTATGTGTGTATGTGTGTGTTATCCTGGGCCTTGAACACAGTGTTTCTGCTTGGTAGGCAGGGGCTATTGTCACTTGAACTGTGGACCTAACCATTTTTTGTGTCCATTATTATTATTTTTTTGTTCGGTCGTGGGGCTTGAACTCTGGGCCTGGGCTCTGTCCCTGAGCACTTCAACTCAAGGCTAATGCTCTACCACTTGAGCCAGTGCCACTGAATGTGTCTGGTGGTTGACTGAAGAGTCTCACCGAACTTTGTGTCTGGGTTGGCTTTGAACTGAGATTCTCAGCTCTCAGCCTCCCGAGTACCTGAGTAGCTAGGATTACAGGTGTGAGCCACTGGTGCCCAGCTTGCTTCCATTGTTTTTTGGGTAGGGTCTTGCTTTTTGCTAGGGCTTGACCATGATTCTAAAATGATAGAATGCTACCATGTAAAAGCTCAGGGACAGTGCCTGAGCTCAGGGACAGGCCTAGGGTTTAAGCCCCGTAACTAGCTGATGTGTGCGTGTGTGCGCACGTGTGCACGCGTGTGCGCGCATGTGTGTGCATGCATGCATGCATGTGTGTATATACACACAGAGGCATTTATTGCCAGTAATGGTATGATGTATATCTGCTATCTCAACTACTCAGGAGGCTGAAGCCAGAAGATTGCTTGAGCTTGAAGTTCAGGGTTAGCTGGGCAGCATAGCTAGATTTCATCTCTAAAAGAGGAAAAAAATAAACATTTTCCCATGTGTTTTTGTAGTACTTACATGATTAAATTTAGATTCCTGGTCAGTTTAGCATTTATTCTTACATGTAGTATGGATTTCAATTTTATCTTTCTCTAAATCAATACACAGTCATTTGATTATCACACTGTTTCACTTACAGGACTTTGTAGAGATCCCTAGTGTCTGGAAAGGCTAGTCTCACCTGTGTAATTTCTCTCTATTTATTTTTGTTAGTCCTGGGGTTAAAACTCTGGACCAGGGCTTGGTGAGCATTTTTGCTCAAGGTTAGGGCTCTACCTCTTGAACCCCAGCTCCATTTCCATTTTTTTTTGTGGTTAATTGGATATAAAAGTCTCACAGTTTTTCCTTCTTTGGCTGGCTTCAAACTCTGATCCTCAGATCTCAGCCTCCTGCCTAGCTAGATTTATAGGCATGAATCACTGATATCCAGGCACAATTTTTTGTCTTTAAATTTTTTTTTATTACTGGGGCGAGGAGTGTAGACTAGTGATAGAGTGTTTGCTTGCCTAGCATGCATGAAGCCCTGGGTTTGATTCCTTACTGCCACATACGCAGAAAAAGCTAGAAATGGCACTGTGGCTGAAGTGGCAAAACACCAGCCCTAAGCAAAAAATGTCCAAGGACAGTGCTCAGGCCCTGAGTCCAAGCCCCAGAACTGGCCAAAAAAAAAAAAAGTTTTTCTTTTATTGGTAGCTGGTGGCTCATACTTGTAATCCTAGCCACTCAGGAGTCTGAGATCTGAGGATCATGGTTCAAAACCAACCCAGGCAGGAAAGGCCCAGAAAACCAGAAGTGGTTGAGTCACAGAAAACTGTGACTCAAACTGGTAGAGCTCAGAGATAATGCCCATGGCCTGAGTTAAAGCCCTATAACTAACAACAAAATTTGCTAGCAGGGCACTCTAATCCCAGCTACTCAAGAGGCTGATAGCTGATGATCATAGCTCAAGGCTAGCCTGGGAAGAAAAGTCTATAAGACTGTTAATTCCAATTAACCAGCAAAAAGCTGGAAGTGGAGGGTGTGGCTCAAATGGTAGATTGTTAGCTTTGAGGGAAAAGGGCCAATAAGAACATGAGGACAGCCCCAAAGGGAGAAAGGCTTCCTGTTGTCTGTCTCTTCTTGTATGTGATCATTTTTTTTTTTGCATTTTTTATTGTAATTAGTAAAAGGGTTACATGATATTTGCCAGATAGAAGGTGCATTACTTCACGTACATTGATACCCTTTCACATGTCTTGGAATATGTGATCTTTTAAAAGCATGGATTTAGTTTAAATAAATTTTGATGGCAGAAGGGGATACTCCACTCTTGGTTATAGACTGAAACAAGCTAGAATCATTTCTCCATGGCCACTTCTCATTGCACAGTCCACAGTTCATTCATGAATTTTCTTTTTTTTTTTTTTTTTGCCAGTCCTGGGCTTGAGCTCAGGGCCTGAGCGCTGTTCTTGGACTTTCTCAAGGCTAGAACTCTACCACTTGAGCCTCAGCACCACTTCCTGCTTTTTTGTATATATGTGGTACCAAGGAATCAAACCCCGGTCTTTGTGCATGCTTGGCAAGCACTTTAACCACTAGGCCAAACTCCGGCCCTTTTTTTTTTTTTTTTTTTTTTTTGCCAGTCCTGGGCTTGAGCTCAGGGCCTGAGCACTGTCCTTGGACTTTCTCAAGGCTAGAGCTCTACCACTTGAGCCTCAGCACCACTTCCGGCTTTTTTCTATGTATGTGGTACCGAGGAATCGAACCCGGGTCTTCATGCATGCTAGGCAAGCACTTTAACCACTAGGCCAAACTCCCGGCCCCTCATGAATTTTCTTGACACTCAATTTCCATTTATCATTTGGGATGTTATCCCTAAGACTTTGCAAATTGGCCTCAAAAAGAAGGCTGCTGGCAATTCTCCTGTAGTCAATTGTGGTCTACTTTCCTCATCTTACAGACTGTTTCAGCTTCCTTATCCCTGTCCCAGCTGCACAACTGGTCCATCTCAGCCTCTCCAACCTCTTTGAGGATTACATTCTTGTCCAGAGTCATAATGTCTTTGATTGTGTAACAGTGTATCTCTTTTGTGTCTGGCTAAATCTTCCTCTACTTACTGTTGCTGTTGATGGTTTGAGCTCCTCTCAAGCTACTGAAACACTGTCCAAAGCATTCATGTTATAATTTCTCGAAAACATCTGGCCTGACCATAGTGTGTCACCACCATTCGTTACTTCTATATTATGCTCAAAGGTCTTTTCATTAGTGTGCTTCGAAGATTGAGGCTACATCTTGATCTGTGGATTGGATTGAGTCAGCAGAACTTTTGTGAATATACTACATTGTTGGAAAAGATTGCTCAAATTTATTGGGTGGCATGACATATTGTCTAGAATGAACAATGCTTTTTGTTGGTGAGACTACTCTTGGCATAGTATTTTTCAGTGGCAGGAGCAAAAAAAGTATGTGAACCATCTGTGAAAGATGCTCTGGTGGCTAAAGTTTTCTTGTTTGCATGTCAAATCATAGGTAAATTGTGTTTTTTAGTACCAGAAAGGGCTTCCACTTAAACTCAGCAGCATTTCCACCAAGAAGCAGCATGAAACGATCCCTGGATGACTTAAACCATGGCTCATTTTTCTGTTCTGTGGATACAAACCCTCCTTTAGGCATTCTCTTTCAATAAAGCTCAGTCTACATTTAAAATTGCTGGGAAGCTATATTCACCTTGTGCATTATGTGTGTGTGTGTGTGTGTGTGTGTGTGTGTGTGTGTGTGTGTGTGTGTGTGTGTATGTGTATGTATACAGGGCTCTCAAGGGAGTAACTACTTGTGAACTTGCCAGTTTTTTCCCCTCGATTATTTAGAATGGTTGCCATTGTAGAGACAGTAAGGCCTACGGTCCCTGTGTGTGTGTGTGTGTGTTGATACTGGGATACTGGGGCTTGTACTCAGGGCTAGGGTGCTGTCCTGGGGATTTTTCCTCTCAAGGCTGGCACTCTTCTGTTTTACCACTTGGAGCCACAGATCCACTTCTGGGAAACTGGACATAAGAGTCTCAAGGACTTCTTCCCCGCAGACTCCGAACCGGGATTCTCAGCTTCACCCACTGTGGTGGGTCTTAATGCTTCTAATTTGACGTCATTCTCTTGCACTAGAGACAGTCACATTTAAAAATCTTTCCCCAAATATTTTTGCTTCTGAAAATGCAAGTCACACTGGCCTCGGCGGCTTTAGGAAGGCTGTGGTGTGCTCCCGAGCAGACCTCGGGGAAGGGGAAAACACACTGACCCCCACACTGACCTCACACTGGCCTCATGCTGACCACACACTGGCCTCACGCTGACCTCACGCTGACCACACATTGAGCACACATTGACCTCACACTGGCCTCACGCTGACCTCACATTGACCACATACTGACCACACACTGGCCTCACGCTGATCTCACACTGACCACACATTGACCTTACACTGGCCTCATGCTGACCTCACACTGACCACACACTGGCCTCATGCTGACCTCACACTGGCCACACACTGACCACACTGGTCTCACACTGACCACACGCTGACCACACACTGGCCTCATGCTGACTTCACACTGGCCTCATGCTGACCACACTGACCACACACTGACCACACTGGCCTCACGCTGACCACATACTAACCACACACTGGCCTCACGCTGACCTCACTCTGACCACACACTGACCATACTGGCCTCACGCTGACCACACACTGACCTCACGCTGACCACACACTGGCCTCACGCTGGCCTCACGTTGACCGCACGCTGGCCTCACGTTGACCGCACGCTGGCCTCACGCTGACCACACGCTGGCCTCACGCTGACCACACACTGGCCTCACGCTGACCACACGCTGGCCACATGCTGACCGCAAACTGGCCACACGCTGGCCACACGCTGACCGCACACTGGTCTCACGCTGACCACACACTGGCCACACACTGACCACACACTGGCCTCACGCTGACCACATGCTGACCTCACGCTTACCGCACACTGGCCTCACGCTGAGCTCACGCTGACCTCACGCTGACCACACACTGGCCTCATGCTGACCGCACACTGGCCACACACTGGCCTCACGCTGACCGCACGCTGACCTCACGCTTACCGCACACTGGCTTCACGCTGACCACACACTGACCTCACGCTGACCACACACTGGCCTCACGCTGACCACACACTGGCCTCATGCTGACCGCACACTGGCCACACGCTGGCCTCACGCTGACCGCACACGGGCCACACGCTGACCGCACACTGGCCACACGCTGGCCTCATGCTGACCGCACACTGGCCTCATGCTGACCGCACACTGGCCACACACTGGCCTCACGCTGACCACACACTGGCCTCATGCTGACCGCACACTGGCCACACGCTGACCGCACACTGGCCACACGCTGACCTCACGCTGACCCCACACTGGTCTCACGCTGACCTCACGCTGACCTCGCACTGGTGTCGTTTTCTGAGGCTCCCGAGGATACCGGTAGCCAAACCAAAGCTCAGGAAGCAGAGCACTGCGGCAACACGCCTGGTTCCTTTATCCTCCCAGCTCCTCCAGGGGACTCGGCGGGGCGGGGCGGGGCGGAGCAGGGTCAGGAGGGGCGGGGCGGGTGGAGACTTGACACCCAAGGAGGACCCCTCGACGTAGGTGTCTTGGGAGACGCCTGCAGGCTCTGGGCGTCCACGGGCGTTCCTGCCAAGTCTGCTACTGGAGTGCGCGCGCGTAAGGCAGAACGACAAGCAATCAAGCCCTTAAGTGGACACCTAAACAAGGCCCCGACCCAGGGGTGCGGCTCTGCTGCACACGTGCAAGTCCTGCCGGGCCCCTCGAGTACGGGGGTGGGGCGCACTGTGACTCGTAAGGTGCGCATGCGCCCCCGGAAGGCGCGAGGTTGGGGAGGACGTGTCGCCCTGCCTGTAGGCGGCCGCTCGCCGTGCTGTGGCGATGCGGTGGCAGCACCGGCAGCAGTGGGACAGTCGGGACCCACATAAGGACGCAAGGCACCGCCTGGCAGGTGAGCGGGAGACGTAGCTCGACCTGGCTGAGCGGAGGGGCGAGGGGCTGTGCTTGGTACCGCGGTGACGCTATCGGTCCGCGCCAGCCGGGTTGAAGCGGCCACTTCCGGATCTCAGCCTTCGGCGCTGCGGTGACGCCATCCATCCGCGCCAGCCGGGTTGAAGCGGCCACTTCCGGGTCTCAGCCTTCGGCGCTGCGGTGACGCCATCCGTCCGCGCCAGCCGGGTTGAAGCGGCCACTTCCGGGTCTCAGCCTTCGGCGCTGCGGTGACGCCATTCGTCCGCGCCAGCCGGGTTGAAGCGGCCACTTCCGGGTCTCAGCCTTGGGCATGGCTGCGACCGCTAGCTGCCTTCCGCGAGGTGTGGTGCTTTCTGCGGTGCCGTGCCGCCTCCCGTGGCGCGCGCCGCCCGCCGCCGGTGCCGTGGCCCCCTGAGCGCCCGCCGTTGCTCTCCCTCTGTCTTCCCTGTCTCCTGGTCCCGCTGTGTCCCTTGTTTGCACACGCCTGTCCCCAAGCGCGCTGATCGGGTTCTGGCAGCCTCTCCAGTTATCTCCGGAGCCGGATCTTGAGGGGTTTTCCTTTGAATTTCTCTCCTCCTCGGAGCCCTGGGTTCTCAGACCCCAGCGGCAGTGAAGCGCGTCTGACAAATCTGAGGCTTACACCTGATTCACCACCCATCCCTGTGTGTGGCTCAAGTGGTAGAGAGCCACCCTTGAGTGAAAAACACTCAAGAACAGGATGAAGGCCCAGTAAACCCCAGACTCCGTTTAAGGTGATGACCCCGCAAACTAACCCTGGTTTCATAACCATCAAATATGTGCTTATCAAAGTTTCACAAGGTTTCTCAAAAGTAAGCTTGCTAACCAGTTTCACGAGGAGGCAGAAAAGAACAAAAACAGGGAAGAACAGTTTGTACGGAACACGTCTGTGGCTTTGGTCCGAAACTTCTGTCCCTGCTTACTTAAGCAGCCGTTTGTGGTTTGTGGTTTAAAAAGACCGTGTGAGACGTGACTATTAACTCCTCCCAGCCTCGCTGCGTCGAGGGCCTGAGGACCAGGTCCTGCCTGGCCTGGATCTCGCAATAAAACCTTGCTGATTGCATTTCGGGCACCTCGATCTCTGTGGTCTTCTTTGGGGGACCCTCCTCTGGGCACAACATTTGGGGGCTTGTCCTGGATCCCCCAGGAGCCCCACCCGAACCCTCTGGAGCCCGAAAGGTTTGTTGCCTTCTGACCGGTAAGAGCGCTCACTTGCCTACTTCCCGTCTGTGTCTGTGTCATTGTCCTTTTACTTTCGTTTTGTAGCGGTTGGTAGGCTCTCACTAGGGCAGACGTGTCTGGACAGTGACCCTGGAGGGAACGGGAGACTTCCCGATCCCCACTTTGGGCAGGGGTCTTCTGGACCCTAAGCAGAGGTGTCCGTCTGGTTTGATGACACTCCCCAGGGAGGGGAGGAAGGAGTCTCTCTGATTCCTCTTCGCACCAAGTGTATTTGGGCAGCTTCCAATCATGAGGAGGCGCCGTTTGGAAACAAAACCCAGGGACTTTCTGTCAAATTTGTTTGTCTAAACTTGTTTGTACTTTTTTGTATTATGTGTGGTTTTGGTTTGACTATATTTTTTGAGATGGGAAATACTGCTTCTACTCCCCTTGATTTAACTTTTGCTCATTGGCAGGATATACTGGAGACCGCCAGCAACAACAGTGTAATCATTAAGAAAAAGAAATGGGTCACATTCTGTTCCACTGAGTGGCCCATGTTCAATGTTGAATGGCCGGCTAGTGGCTCCTCTGATTTAGACACCATCCGAAAGGTTCAGGAAATTACCGTCTGCCCCGGAACAGGACACCCTGATTAAATCCCATATATAATATGGAGAGGATTGATAGAGAAAGGGGGGAACCCTACGCCTGGGTTAAGTCATTTTTGCCTCCACAGGTGTCTAATTCAACTGTTCTGGCCACTCGGACCAAGAGATCACACATTCGTGCTCCCATTCTCCAAGGAGGCACTAGCCTCCTTGGAAAATGGGCTGAACTCTTTCCCCCTCCCTATGGCCCCCTACAGGTTCCAATAGCTCTGGAGGAACCCGCAGCCCCAAGTTCACAGGGCTCAGATGAGGGCCCAGCTCCCTCCACCTGGAGTTATTTTTTTTTTTATTTTTTATTTTTTTGCCAGTCCTGGGCTTGAGTTCAGGGCCTGAGCACTGTCCTTGGACTTTCTCAAGGCTAGAGCTCTACCACTTGAGCCTCAGCACCACTTCCGGCTTTTTTCTATATGTGGTACCGAGGAATCGAACCCGGGTCTTCATGCATGCTAGGCAAGCACTTTAACCACTAGGCCAAACTCCTGGCCCCTCCACCTGGAGTTCTATACTGCTGGCCTTGTCTGTAAGTATTCAACTTCATAAGTATTACCTTGGCACAAAGTCATGTGATTCCCTACTAGTTTTTGTCTCTTCCAGCAAGACTCCCAATTGTTCCTTTCCTGAGGAAGGCTGCACTTAGGCAGACATGGACGGTGTTCAGTTTCTAATCACCTGAAACAGCAGGTGAGATGGGTGCATTCTCCTGCCTTCTAGCAGGAAGTGAGTTGCCTGGAGTGAAAACCTCCTTGCTTTGAGGTGGGAGAATAGGTCGATGTTGCATAGAGGATGGAGTGAACACTGCTTTGCTCTTTAAGAAGCATCGCCATTGTCCTGCCACCCCAGAGTAATTCTAGGCAAGACTGTGCCTTCATAGGATGTGTCTAGGTGTTTATGCTAGTTTTTGTACTTGGAAAAGATACCACTGATCCTTTGGAAAATTTTATTATCTCTTTGGTTTCAAGTTTGTATTGAGATCCCTTATACCGTCCCAGGTTTTAATTTTGTCAGGAGAAGGTATATGATTAGCTTGCAGTTGTACTTAGCTGTGGTCTATCATGGTGAAAGGACATGAAGTAAAACTAGCCAAAGGGGACAGCACACAGGGAGACCTGATATAGCTGTTGAAATTACCCATCCCCAGTAATGAGCTGTGACAGTATATGTTAGGGTAGTGTTAATCAGAAAGCTCATAACAGACCCAGTTTCCCTATGTTTTCCCTGGGAGCTGATCATTGACGGTACCCTCTGTTTGGCACAGATCATGTTCCAGTGTCAGAGACACGTCTGTGCCTGCTCCAGTCATTCTCAGAAGTAGACCTTTTTGGGGAACATCTTATACCTGATGTCAGAGACATTTCCATACCTGCTCACATAGTTTATTGACTTTAGTACCCAACATAATTAGGTTATTGCTGTGCTCTCTTCTGGAGAGCAAACCGTGGTGAGGAGAGGGATGTGGACACCTAGCCAATGTCGTTGTCCCTTTCCCATAGATGAGTTTCCCTGTTCTCTGCATAGTCCCTTATCTGTCTCATCTAGCTATTTTCCCTGGATCCTGCAAGCCTACTAAGAACTTGGGTGGTTGGAACCATTGAACACTGAAGGAGCAGAGAAAGTGCCATGTGATGTAAGGCTAGTAAGAACCATTTGTGTATCAGGATGAAGGATGTGCCCTGGGACTCATCTGTTACCCTAGTCCCAGGCTGTAAAGTTCCACATCAGCCACAGAAGGTCTGATTTCCTTCTGTGAACCAGAATCAGGCCTCTGTGAGTTGAATCTTCCTGGGCCAGAGCAGTTGGGCAGTGTCTCATGCCTGCTTTATGATCTCTGAAGTAGGGTCAGCACAAGGTAGGTGGAGCTGATATGAGCCCTGACCTGGCATATACAGAGAGATATTGGTACCTGCTTGGGCTTTCAGATTTACCTGCTTTTTATTGTTCAGGGTTTAATTCTACCACCAATGTGGTGGTGCTGGCACCAACCGCCCTGACATCCTTGACCTAGATTTGACAAGGCCTGGCCGGTTTGATCATCAGATATACATTGGTGAGTACATTTTGCTTAGGTACTCATGTTTGGGCCCCAATTTCTGGGATTAAAAGTTTGAAAAGAACATTGGTTATGAGTTTCTGGGAGATTTTGATAGGACTTTTGAAGTAAACAACATTGTGAGAATATGGAGATCCCTGAACTACCCATGTTGCTACTGGGCTCTACAGTTGAGTTCTGTCACAATATTACTGCAGTGCATAGCTGTGGGAATGAAGCAGCAGATGTTTCCTCCAGGTTTTATTTCCATACAGTTTTTTTTTTTTTTTTTTTTTTTTTGGTTGGTCATGGGGCTGAAACTCTACACCTGGGCACTGTCCCTGAGCTCTTCAGCTCAAGGCTACTGCCCTACCCCTGAAGCCACAGCACCAGTTCCTGTTTTCAAGTGGAGAGGTGTCTCATGGTCTTTAGTGCCTAAAGGCTCGGGTTGACTTTGAACCACAATCCTTAGACCTCAGCTTCCTGAGTAGCTAGGATTATACACATGAGCCACTGTATCTGGCTTTCATACAGTATTATAGAAACTTGATGATTTAGAATTTGTCCCTTCTCCTTGTTGGTCTTTCCCTGATGTTTTTCCATCAGAACACCTTGGTCCTATGTGAATAACCCGTGCTGTTCAAAGCAGTGCTGTTTTGCTTGCTCTTGGTTCTCATGGTCCTAGGAGTGGACTTTATATTGGTTAAGTTGTTAGGAAGTGTTTTAATGTGCTACAGAACTCAGCTTATGTGCACTTTGGCCTGGATTGCCATTGAGCCCTGACTCTGGTCAGGTAGTGGTCAGGTAGTACTCTGCTATTTGTCCTTGTAGTTTTCCAAAGCGGTGGTACTAAAGGATGACACCCTGTTTTAAAGTCCTACAGAGCACAGATCTTGTGTGTTTCATTAGGTCCCCCTGACATCAAAGGTAGGTCCTCCATCTTCAAAGGTCCATCTACATCCACTCAGATTGGATGAGACCCTCAGTAAGGATGTCCTAGCGCAGAAGCTGGCAGCTCACACTCCAGGTTTCACTGGTAAGTTGTGCTCCTTACCTTAACAGGAGCTGAAGATACTTAGTTGTCTGTAATTGGTATGTGATTGCTGTGCCTACCCATTTGGTCCTGGTAAATGTCTACCTTGTAGAACTTTGAGCCTCCTGAAATGTTTCAAAGGCCTCAGAGACCTTAGCTCATAGTCCTTTTTTTCTGTCCGTCTGTCTGTCTGTCTGTCTGTCTGTCTGTCTGTCTCTTTCTTTTTCTCTCTCTCTTTCTCTCTGGTTGAAACTGTTTGATTTTAGGGCCTTGCACCTGCTCAGCTGGCATTCTACTACTTGAGCCACACCTCCAACTCCTAAAGTCTATTTGTACCCATTGGATTTTCTGGTGTTTTCTTGTTTTTATGTTTTTATTTTCCTTGCCAGGCTAGTACTCTACCACTTGAGCCACAGATCTATTTCTGGGGGGTTTTTTTGGTGCTTAATTTGAGATAAGCATCTCACACACTTTCCTGCCAGTCTGTCTTTGAACCATGAGCCTCAGATCTCAGCCTCCTGAGTAGCTAGGATTACAGGTGTGAGCCACCAGCACATAGCCCTTCTCTTTTTCTTATATCCAGCATTAGATATATCCATATTTATCCAGTATACCCATGATTGGAGATAATCTCATGGGGACTTTTCTTCCCAGGCTGGCTTCAAACCACAAGCTTCACATCTCAGCCTTCTAAGTAGCTAGGATTACAGGTGTGAACAACTAGCACCTGGCGTCCTTTTTAATTTTTTTCAATGTTAGAGCCCAGAACCTCATGCCAAGCGCTCTACCAATGAGCCCCATTCAAGCCCTCTCTCTCCTTCAGTTTTGTTTAAAATTATAATTTGCATAAATTAATTGCACCAAGGGTTTGTGATATTTACATACATGTACATGATGAACTTTGATCAAATTTGCCCCATCTATATCCCTCTTCTTGCATGTGTGCAGTACTGGGTTTTGAACTAAGGGACGCATGCTTGCTAAACAGGTACTGTACGCTAACCCGTAGCTCAGGCCTGCTTTTTGCCAATGAATTTTTGAGTTAAGATCTCTCTTTGTGCCAAGTGCATGCTTGGACTGCATTATGCCTATATGAAGTATCCCATCATTTTTGGGATGATTTTCTGCCGT
This sequence comes from Megascapheus bottae, assembly GCF_031878675.1. Classification (NCBI taxonomy): domain Eukaryota; kingdom Metazoa; phylum Chordata; class Mammalia; order Rodentia; family Geomyidae; genus Megascapheus; species Megascapheus bottae. The sequence goes on along the minus strand of NC_143532.1, from coordinate 111,708 downwards.
GGTTGGCCTGGAACTGCAATCATCCTAATATCTCTACTGCGGTTAGAATAGTTTCATAACTTGCATGTAAATAGACTCCTGAACTCTGCAAGGACAGATAACAAAGAACAGGAAGAACATTCTGAACAGGAGATTGAGATCCTTCACATGCTAGCCTGGAAAGAACACATCATTCATCACTGTTCCACAGACACAGGTAAACTTCTGTATGACTACAACCAGCCCAGTGTTGGGCCGGAAACTGCATGGAGCCAGGGCAATAAGGTTCCACGGTAGAAAGACCCGTGGGCAGTAGTAGTAGGTCACTATAGGTCAGAGTTCCTGTGAATGACTCAATACAGTGACCGTGAGGCACCAGTGACTCCTGAAGGGCTGTTTAGGAGGGATATGTACATCAGGAAGCCATTTTAAAGGTCCCACCCACTCAGAGGGTTCAGACCATTCTGGTAAGCAAATAAACATGCTAGGAATTAGAGAGTGGGTTCTTAGTAGAAAAACAAGTAAAAGAATTGCTCCTGCTAGGAGCTCAAACTCTGACTACAGATTAATATAACTCATCCCTACCTCAAGTGCTGTTTTGGACCTGCCACAAGTCGGAACAGAATTAAAACAGAAAATCAGGGCCGGGAGTTTGGCCTAGTGGTAGAGTGCTTGCCTACCATGCACCACATGGGTTCGATTCCTCGGTACCACATACACAGAAGAAAGCCAGAAGTGGTGCTGTGGCTCAAGTGGTAGAGTGCTAGCCTTGAGAAAGCCCAAGGACAGTGCTGAGGCCCTGAGTTTAAGCCCTAGGACTGGCAAAAAAAAAAAATAATAATAAAAATAAATGCTAGATTTGGGCTGGGAATGTGGCTTACTAATAGAGTGCTTGCCTACCATGTAAGAAGACCTGGGTTCCATTCCTCGGTACCACATACATAGAAAAAGCTGGAAATGGTGCTGTGGCTTATGTGGTAGAGTGCTATGCTTAAAAAAGCCCAGGGACAGTGCCCAGGCCCTGAGTTCAAGCAGCAGGATTGGCCAAAAAAAAAAAAAAAAGAGTCTTAATGGAGGATGGCTCACATTTGTAATCCTAGCTACTTAGGAGGCTGAGATCTGAGGAGCCTGATTCAAAGCCAGCCCAGGCACTAAAGTCTGCGAGACTCTTATCTCTAGTTAACCTCCAGAAAACCGGAAGTAGGGCTGTGGCTCAGAGGTAGGATGGTAGCATTGAGCTGAAGAGCTTAGGGCCAACGCCCAGGCCCAGAGTTCAAGCCCCACGATCTACCAAAAAAAAGTCTCAATGGCCTTTCCTGCCTGAGCTGATTTCAAACCGCAATCCTCAGAACTCAGCCTCCTGAATAGCTAGGATCCCTAAGCTCCCAGCACCTGGTACTACTCTATACTTTGAAGAGAATTGGAAGTGAATATTCAGATTTCTGCATACATGTACATAGCGTGTTTGATTTTTTTTTCTTTAGCTTTTCTGCTGGGCTTAAACTCAGGGCTTTTCTTGCTAGATTGTGGCAATCATTAACATTTGTAGAAAAAAATCAGTATTCATTAATGCTATGTGAATTATTGCTCAGTAAAGTTGTGTAACCAGAAAATCTGGCTAAAACTAATGTTGGAGCAGTTCCTTCCTCTTTCCCTCTGGTTCTCTGCTGAAGTTTATATAAAATTCTGCTAGAGATTTCCCCTTCAGCAAACTGACGTGGTACAACTCTGGTGTTCAGGAGTACTAAATTGACTCCTTTTCTTTTCCTGGGTCAGGTGCAGATATTTCTAATGTGTGCAATGAAGCAACCCTGATTGCGGCCCGCCACCTGAGCTCTTCTGTCCAGGAGCAGTACTTTGAGCAAGCCATGGAAAGGGTCATTGGAGGTAAGGTTGTAGCCCACGGAGAGGAAAGGCATGTTGGAGTGGCCCAGTCTCACTTTTGCCATGGAAACATGATCAGTATTCCAAACCAAAATTTGGGAGCAGTCACTCCCAGCAGTTTTTGGTGCCTTGTAAGAGTTATATGTAGTCCATTCAAGGGCCTTAGGAAAACAAGAGAGTTAGGGTTGGCTGTGTAAAGAAAGGGAATTCTCCAAAGGGAGAGAGGGAAGGAAGGGAACTGGGGCTACTCAGGAGGCTGAGAGTTGAGGATCTTGGTTCACAGCCATCCCAGGCATGAAAGTCTGTGAGACTCTTATGTCCAATTAACCACCAGAAAACCGGAAGTGGTGCTCTGGCCTTGAGCTGAAGAGCTCAGGGACAGCACCCAGACCCAGACTGTAAGCTCCAAGACTGACCAAAAAAAAAAGAATGAGCGTGATTGAACTTTCATTTTGGTGGTACTGGTGTTTGAGCTTATGTTCAGTAGGTGCCACTACTGGGTCTTGAACTCAAGGCCTAGGCACTGTCCTTGATCTTCTTTTGCTCAAGGTTAGCACTCTATCACTTGAGCCACAGCACCACTTCCAACTTTTTCTGTGTATGTGGTACGTAGAAATTGAACCCAGGGCTTCATGCATTCTAGGCAAGCACTCTACCACTAAGCCACATTCCCAGCCCCCCTGCTAGTACTTCTTCTTCTTTTTTTTTTTTGCCAGTCCTGGGCTTGAGCTCAGGGCCTGAGCACTGTCCTTGGACTTTCTCAAGGCTAGAGCTCTACCACTTGAGCCTCAGCATCACTTCTGGCTTTTTTCTATATATGTGGTACCGAGGAATACAACCCGGGTCTTCGTGCATGCTAGGCAAGCACTCTACCACTAGGCCAAACTCCTGGCCCACCCTGCTAGTACTTAAAAAAAAAAAATAAGGACCAGGAGTATAGCCTAGTGGTAGAGTGCTTGCCTAACATGCATGAAACACTGGGTTTGATTCCTCAGTACCACATACACAGAAAAAGCCAGAACTGGCACTGTGGCACAGGTGGCAGAGTGCTAGCCTTGAGTAAAAAGTGTCCAAGGACAGTGCCCAGGCCCTGAGTTTCACCCCCACAACTGGCAAATAAAATAAAATAAAAATATATATGTAATTTTATTAATATTAAGGTGTTGTACAAAAGGGTGACCATTTCATAAGTCAGGTAATTAATACTTTTTTTTTTTTTGCCAGTCTTGGACTTGAACTCAGTGTCTGAGCATTGTCCTTGGGTTTTTTTAAGGCTAGTGTTCTACCACTTGAGCCACAGCACCACTTCCAGCTTTTTCTATGTATGTGGTAGTGAGGAATCAAACCCAGGTCTTCATGAATGCTAGGCAAGCAGTCTACCAATAGGCAATACTCCTGGTCCATGAATACAATTCTTTTTGGACAATGTCAGCCCTTCTTTCACTTTTTCCTCCCCATCCCTGTCCACAAGTTGCATAATTCTTTTTGTTTTGTTTTGTGGTGGTACTGGGGTTTGAACTCAGGGCCTGGGCACTGTCCCTGAGTTTTTTTTTGCTCAAGGCTAACATTCTACCATTTGAGCCACAGCTCTGTTTCCAGCCATGTCTAGCTTCAAATCATGATCCTCAGATTTCAGTCTCCCAAGTAGCTGGGATTACAGGCATGTACCACAAATGCCCAGCTTACTTAGTCTCCTTTAGCTTAGCTATCTTCAGGTTCCTAGCTAGGCCAAATAGGAGGGACCTGGAATCTGTGGTGGGTTAGGGTCTCCTGCCACATCAGGAAATGTTAGATATTGTATTGGATGATCTAGGCTCCTTCTGTTGCTGTTCCTAAAGATGAGGTTTAGGCTGGTAATAGGCAATAGCTGACATCCAGCCTCACCTGAGCTTCAAACTTAGGTAGGCCAGAGGTAATCCTAGAGTTTAGTCTTTCAGTTTTTTGAAATAAAATATCTGGGGAAATAGATACAATGCTAACTCAGTTGCCCAGAGCAAAAGTCACCAGAACTTCTTGAGAGGAGAGCCAGCCATCTGGGGCTTTACTGAGCTGATTATTCATTCCGTGGTAGGCCGACATAGTTAAGCATATGCTGCTTGTTCTTGTCCTGTATCTTTTTGTAATCTGTGGTTAAGACACTGGGAGTTGTTCTTCTTTTGTCATGTTTGGGTATTGCTTCTTGTTATGCCACAGAAAATGATAGGTTCCTCTGACTCATATGTAGCTGTTTTATTGGCTTAAAGTATCCTTCTGAAGCACTGTATATGAGAGCTGTCTGAGTGGGTCATGGGCAGAGTGGATGAATGGGAAATCCTCTAGAGCTGGGAGATAGAATTTACTATAGAACATAAATCATCATGGAGCCAATGGGTCTTAACCCTTTCTTCCCTCTGATATATCATAAGAGATGGGCTTTTGGCTGAGCCTTTGGAATTGACAGTGTGACAGTAGATCCAAGCTTTCAGTCTATGAAGGGGTAGATTTTGAACCCTACCTCTTACTACCCTGGAAATGTGGTTTATAGGTCTTGAAAAGAAGACCCAGGTCCTACAGCCCAGTGAAAAGACAACTGTGGCTTACCATGAAGCTGGCCATGCAGTGGTAGCCTGGTTCTTGGAGCACACAGATCACCTGGTGAAGGTCAGTATTTCACACTGATTGGCCTTGCCAACTTCCAGGCTTGTTCAGGTGTCACCACATATGGGCACAGTATTTTTTTTTAACCGGTCCCAGAGCTTGAACTTAGGGTCTGAGTGCTGTCCTTGGGTTATTTCAAGGCTAGAACTACCCTTGAGCCACAGTACCACTTCCAGCTTTTTCTATGTATGTAGTACTGAGGAATTGAACCCAGGTTTTCATGCATGCGAGACAAGCACTCTACCACTAGGCCAAACTCCCAGCCCCAGGCATCGTATATTCACGGTCATGGGCCTTTACTTTTCAAGGATTATGTAGATCTGGAATTTGTCAAAGTTGCCTTTAAGAGCAAGGGGTGTTAGTTTCAAGCAGGGCTTTTCTTCCCTTCTACGCTTTTGAGCTGATCTTGAAGTCATCTCTTCTAGAGCTGGGCAAGGTGGGTCTGTATACACAGACCTGATGATGATGTCAGCTTCTGTCTTACAGGGATGGATCATCCCCTGGGGTTAGGGGCTTGGCTCTGCCCAGTATCTTCCCTGGGAGCAGTACCTACACACGAGGGAGCAGCTCTTGGACTGCATGTGCAAGATGCTAGGGGGCAGAGTGGCTGAGCATCTCTTCTTTGGACGAATCACCACAGGGGCTCAGGATGACTTGAGGAAGGTCACTCAAAGTGCCTATGCTCAGGTAAGGAACAGTTGTACCAGTGCATGGCCTCCAACAGCCATATATATCCTCTATGGCTCACTGGGGCTTCTCATGTACTTCAGATTGTGCAGTTTGGAATGAGTGAGAAGTTGGGCCAGGTGTCCTTTGACTTCCCCAGACAAGGTGAAGCTCTGGTAAAGCCTTCCAGCGAGGCAACTGCCCAACTCATTGATGAGGAAGTTCGGTGCCTCGCCAGCTCTGCTTATGGTCGGACCTTGGAACTCCTTACCCAGTGCTGGGAGCAAGTGGAGAAGGTGAGTTGCACCACCAGGGACATGAGTCATAGGTCAGTGTGATCAGGCCATACTCGTACTAGTGGGCCTGCTGAGGTTTAGGGCTGGCCTATGGCAGGGCCATTAAGCACAGCTCTGTGCTGGGCTTCAGTGCAAGCAGGCCCTTCCTAGTAGTTTAATGGGTAGCCATCTTTTTCAGGTGGGCAGGCGGCTCCTTGAGAAAGAAGTTGTAGAGAAGGCTGACATGGTGGAGTTATTGGGCCCTCGGCCCTTTGCAGAGGAGTTTGTGGAGGGCACTGGCAGTCTTGAGGAAGACACATCTCTTCCTGAGGTCCTACAGGACTGGAATCAGGAGCAGGAGGGGGTAGTGCTAAGCAGCACTTGCAGGAGAGCCCAGCATAGCCTATGCCAGGCAGCCTAGCTTGGGACTCAGGTGACCTCTAATACCTAAAGCCTTTCACTGCAACTGCTAGAATAACTGGAAAACAAATTAAAACAGATGAGCTCTCAGGAGACCCTGGACCCTGTTTGTTAAAGTTAGTTGCTAAAAGGAAGCACCTAAGCTAAACATAGATACCTGCAAAGTTTTGTTATGTTTTGTTTTGTTTTTGGTGGGTCATGGGGCTTGAACTTGGCCTGGGTGCTGTCCCTGAGCTCTTCAGCTCAAGGCTACTGCCCTACCCTCGGGCCTGGGTGTTGTCCCTGAGTTTTTCAGCTCAAGGCTACCCTTGAGCCAAGCCCTACTTCCCGTTTTCTAGGAGTTAATTGGAGATAAGAGTCTCAGGTCCTTTTGTGCCCCGGCTGGCTTTGAACCTTGATCCTCAGATCTCAGCCTCCTAAGTAGCTAGGATTACAGATGTGAGCCACTGTGTTCGGCTGATGCCTACAAAGTTGTCTGAAAAATTAAGAGCTGGCACTGGTGGTTCATTCCTGTGGTTGTAGCTATACAGGAAGCTGATACCTTGAGGATCATGATTTGAATCCAACTGGGGCAGAAAGCCCATGAGACTGTCTTCCATTAACCAATAAAAAGTTGAGCTGGAGGTTTGGCTTAAGTGGTGGTAGAGTGCCAGCCATGAACAAAAAAGTTCTGAGTTCAAACCTCAATATAATAATAATAATAATAATAATAATAAATAAAGTTGGGAAAAACAACCCACAAAACTGTCAGCTAATTGTCACAGGTAGACTAGGTTTTTAAAATTATTATTACTATTATTTTTGTAATACTAGGGTTTGAACTCAAGACTTTTACACATGTTAGGCTGGTGCTCTAACACTTAATCTATGCCTGCAGCCCTGCGTTTTGGTGGTTATTTTGGAGAGTCTTGTAAACTTGAAACTTTTCTGTCCAGGTTGGCCACTTACCACAATTCTATAGATTCTAATCTCCTAAGTAGCTAGGATAATAGGCATGAGCTATTAGTACCTGGCTTATTAGGCTTAGGCTCTTAGGTTCTTTGGATGAGAAGCTGACCAGTTCTTAAGAAGGTAATCTACGGCCGGGAATTTGGCCTAGTGGTTAAAGTGCTTACCTAGCATGCATGAGGACCCAGGTTCGATTCCTCGGTACCACATACATAGAAAAAAGCCGGAAGTGGTGGTGAGGCTCAAGTGGAAGAGCTCTAGCCTTGAGAAAGTCCAAGGACAGTGCTCAAGCCCTGAGCCCAAGCCCAGGACTGGCAAAAAAAAAAAAAAAAGAAGGTAACCTATTACCACTCTTGGCTAAGGATGGACTCAAAGGGCATCTATGACAGGGCACCAGTCCTATGTTGTTCTACTCACCTAGGAAATCTCTTGCTTTGGTAGTGAAGGAACTTACAGAAGGTGGGAAGGACCATGCTTTTCCCTGGCCTCAGAACACAGCACAGCTAAGTTTGGCAGCCTGGTCTATTTTTCTGTTTTGTTTTGGTGGGGCATGGGGCTTGAACTCAGCCAGGGCATTGTCCCTAAGCTCTTCAGCTTAAGGCTACCATCTTACCCTTGAGCCAAGCCCCACTTCCCGTTTTCTAGAAGTTAATTGGAGATAAGAGTCTCAGGTCGTTTTGTGCACAGGCTTTGAACCTTGATCCTCAGATCGCAGCTCCTGAGTAGCTAGGATGGCAGTTGTGAGCCACAGGAGAGAGCCACTGCGTCCGAATTTTTTTTTTTTTTCCAGTCCTGGAGACTGATTTCAGGGGCTAAGCACTGTCCTTAGGCTTTTTTTCAAGGCTAGAACTTTACCACTTGAGACATAGCACCACATCTGGCTTTTTTCTGTGTATGTGGTACCAAGGAGCCAAACCCGGGTCTTCGTGCATGCTAGGCAAGCACTCTACCACTAGGCCAAACTCCTAGCCCCTGGTTGGTATTTTGAACCTGCTTGCCTCCCATCTCCGAGGGGAAAGGAAGCGGAGAACGGTGTGCACAGAAGCCAGTACCTGCTGAGACTGTGACCCCTGCCATAGGGGCAGCTGCAGGCTTCTAGGCAGGCAGAAAGCAAGTCACACTTGGCTGTTCTACATTTCACAGGTGAGAAGCAAGTAGGCTTCGGACCTCTCTGTGGCTTCTGGGCCATGGAGCTCTGTTGGGAAGAACTTTCTCCCTGGGCTTATGTCACCTTTGTGGGCTACTATGAGCAATAATTTGATTAGAAAATTAGCAATTTGAAATCTAGGGTACTTGTCTCTAAAAATGTATCACAGAATAGGGTAGTCTAGAGCACAGCACAGCAGATCCCCCATGACATCCTGGTGTCAGCTAGAAAGAAGAACCGTGGTCAGACCTTCAGTTGGTGGTGAGGCTCTAATCCCATTCTATAAATGCCTTTTATGGTAGCTGCGGCAGGAGGTTGGACTGGGGACTTGGGGATGGGAGAGACCTTGCTAACAAGAGTATGGCCAGGGGCTTACAGCTGCCATGATGAGATTGAAAGAGACAGCTGCTCTGCTGTCTTAGAAACCGAGATGGTTTTTGTTTTAGGATAATTGGTCAGGCAGGAACTGGACTTCTCTTCAGAAAAAAGCCTCCTGGATAGCCACTGCACACAGCCAAAGCCCGGGGCATCTCTGCAGAAGAGTCCAATGAAAATGAAGATCAAGAACCTCTCTTCCTTCTCCAGAAAGGCTTTAGTGGAGAGAAGAGTAGAGAAGATTGGCTGGGCACAAAGAGCAAGCTTAAGCCTTTATTTCAAAACCACTTTCTGATTATGATCATATCTGCAGTACCCTTTAAGCCCATAAAAAAGCAGTATTGGAGAAGGCTTAGCTGGGTATCCTCACATCTTACCCCAGAGTGAGCAGCTGGTTGGTCCTGCTTCCCCTATGCATCCTTGGATTCCCACGACACAGACCCTCAGTCTCAAAGCCTCCTATTGAGTACTTTTGACAAACTGGGTGGGCCATACAACTGGACAATAGGGGACAGGTATGATCGAGCATGTGCCTTATTACAATAGGAAAGGGTGAGGGTGGACCCTGCCCCGCTTGCCCCCCACATACAGTAGGTTAGGAGCTGTCACTGAGGTTCTGAGGCATTCTGGCGGTATTTGGTGTTCTGAGCGAGGGAGGAGGTGGGCCAGGCCTGCAGCTCTCAGCTGTCATACACAAAACTAGGAGAAGCAGGACTAGGAGAAGCAGGCCTGGAACCAGTGGTACTTGTCTGTAGCACAGGAAGAGGGCAAGATTGAAATTAAGCTGGAAAGTTTGGGAACTGAACCCACCCTCCCACATGCCTGGTTGGACATCAGAGCATGCCATAAGCCATACCAAACCCACTTCCCTCTTCCAAGCTTAGGTCTGAGGAAACACATTGGTGAAGTATCCCTCACAGGCTTTTGTCTCCTCAAGCTAAACCTGAATTGGGAATCTGTGGCATACAAGAGCACTGGTCCTACATTTGAGTTTCCAGAAGGCCCACCATTGTCTATTCTGGGTTTTATCTCAGAGCAGTAACTCCATGTGTTGTGTTGTCCCTGATCCAGGGCTCAGGAACCAGCTGTACGTAAGGCCACTGGGCTGTACTTGTGCTGGGGTGCCCAGAGGCCTGCATTTGGCACCCGGACCCTGATCTGGCATCAGGAGGTAAATGGCTGGAGTCTTGGGTAAGAGGAGTATGTCCCTGGGGTGAGGACTGGCCAGAGTTGCCATCACAGTGGTGGTCTGGCCCGGTCCTATGGCTCCAGGGAAGGCTGAGACAGCCTAGTCCTCCTTGGGTCCCTCCACAGTGAGGAAAGTGTCTACAATTGCAGTCTGCCGCTCCAGATCTCCAAGAGACTGCTTTTCAAGGTTCTGTTCAGCCCTTGTTCTTGTCCAGGAGGGGGAACGCAGGCAACCTGCCCGGGGCAATGGGTGTAGACCTGGTGGGACACAGAAGAGGTGAGAGGCTGGGGTGAATACATGGTGGCTCTGATTCACATGCTAGCCTCCTGGGGGTTTCTGTGGATGCAATTATTTCCCCTTCTCCATGTGAGCCAAGGTTTGGCTCTGTGGGATCTCCTCAGGACCCCCTTCAGTAGTCAGCTTCTGAGCCCCCACCCTGTCACAGATATCAGTCATATTAAGGTATGGACTATGTGCGGTTGGGCCTCCTCCCCCTCCTGCCTTCCCCCACGCCCAGCAGCTGGGACAAGGGTGCTCATGAGGGTCTACCTGCTTCTGTCATACTCAAGCTCCCATACAGCATGCCTCTCCCCCCACCCCCACCTCATATACTCTCACAGGGAACATGTGAACAGTTTGCTGATGAAAGGCTCTCCTATTTTGTGAGTCCTCTGTGTGTGTGTGTGTGTGTGTTTGAGAGGGGGGGAAGAGAGAGAGAGAGAGAGAGAGGGAAGGAGGGAGTTATCCTGTGCTTTGTGCCATTAGGGTCTATCCTGGGCCTGGAGGCTAGGGAACAGAGGCTGAACCAGGCTATCTGATGAGGTGATGAGGAAGCTCAGCTCATTTTTTTTTTTTTTTGCCAGTCCTGGAGCCTGAGCTCAGGACCTGGGCACTGTCTCTGAGCTTCTTTAGTTCAAGGCTAGCACTCTACCCTCTTGAGCTACAGTGCTACTTGTGGCTTCTTCTGAGTATGTGGTACTGAGGGATCAAATCCAGAGCTTTATGCATGCTAGGCAACACTCTACTGCTAGGCCACATTCCCAGCACTGAGGCTCAGTTTTTTGCTCTCCCTACCCCAGCCTGAGGCAGACTTTGTCATGTTGATGTCTTTTACTTGTAGACAGACAACAGACTACAAGTAAATCCTGTTCTCTTAACTAGAAAGATTGTGGAAGAAGCATGAAAAGACAATATGTAAGGGTTTTGCTTGAGTGGAGGTGAATTGGAAGGGATATTTCTAGGGCTGGCTTTTTCTCACATTCATTTTGGAACTCTGGAAAATGGCAATGCTTCCTGGGGAGCCACAGAGGGACTTAGACTGGTCATCATGCTTGGCCTAACTGAATATTCAGTGCTTCTTTTAAGGGACAGCAGCTTTGCTTCTTATTGCTCACTTGTGAAGTAAGGTCAAGGAGAGTTACATGTAATGGGCGAGAAATTCACATTGGGAAACTTGTAATGTAAAAAATTCATACTGAAGTATATGGTGTAATAGTGAAAAGTACTTATTTAAACACATTTGGTGTGAAACTTTTCCATAGTGAGGTCTTGAGGGAGCAGAGGCTTAGCACTTCCTCAGGCCACCTCCTATACCTTCCTCCCCCAAGCCCTATGCCAGCCTCACCTGCTGAGGGTTCACTGGTAAAATTCTCATCATCAGAGTCTGCAAAGACCTCAGCCAGTTCCTGGTCAGACATGTCAGTCAGCTCAGTGAGATCTAGGAGGTCGAAGTGGACCTCCAGAGAGGAGACACTGCTCAGGGGCTCTGGAGGAATGGAAGAAGGAGATATAGTCACTCCACAGTGATGTGCTGCTCTGAAGCCCCAGGTGCGCCTTCTCACAAGCCAGCGGGTGGATCAGAACTTTCTCTGTAAAGCCAGCACAGCCTAAGACCGGAGGAAACCTAGAGTCCAAACAATCATCTCTATACATTCGATATTGGAGTGCTTTCTGGGTTCTTCCATTGTGCAGATGGTATAAGATTCACAGCTGTAAAAGTTCTGGGCTCAGCACTGAGCTGGTCTACTCTCATGTGGCATTGTTGCCATCCCCACCCTGGCTGTGTCATTCCCTGGGGAGACGGGTCCCCATAGGATGCTGGGGTTGGTTGATGATACTTACGCCTCCTCTCTGTGACCTGCAGGAGCCCTGGTGCTGGTATTGGGATTCCTGTCTCCTCCTCAGTCACAGGCGTATGGCAATTGTCTCCTGTACTGTGGGCTGAGACACCCAGGACAGCCTCTTTAATAATCTCTGCAACCAACAAATGGTGTCACCTTGAGTCTCACAGGACTACCCCCCCTCCAAGATCAAGGAAGTCTCTGAAGGGCCTGAAAACTTGCCCATTATTGGGCAATGACTAGAAAGTCACTGGTCAGACCTGGTGCCAGGGCCTCAGAAAAGGGGACAGAAAGCTGCTTCTTCCATTCAGGCCTCCCTGGAATGAAGGAAGGGAAATCTGAGAATATATTCATACCACCCTTAGTACTGTAGCACCAGGGTGCTGTGCTTTTGGGATTCCATACCAGTAAGTTTTGGTCAGCCCAGGGCCCAATGCTAGTTTATTCATGTTTCCTGTCCTTCGTCTGGGTCTAGTTTTCCCTGTTAAAAACCTATGCTACGGGGCCAGGAGTTTGGCCTAGTGGTAGAGTGCTTGCCTAGCATGCATGAAGACCTGGTACCACATACATAGAAAAAAAGCCAGAAGTGGCACTGTGGCTCAAGTGGTAGAGCTCTAGCCTTGAAAAAGCCCAAGGACAGTGCCCAGGCCCTGAGTTCAAGACCCGGGACTAGGGGAGGAATCTATGTTAAGAAGAGCTCTGGTGGCTCATTCCTATAATCCTAACTATGTAGTAAGCTGAGACCTGAGCAATGCAGTTCAAAGCTAGCCCAGGTAGGAAAGTTCAAAGGACTCTTATCTTTAATGAAGTACCAAAAAGCCAGATGTGGCACTGTGGCTCCAGGGGTAGAGCATCAATCAGCTTTGAGAAGGAAAAAACACAAAGCCAGTGAGTAGTGCCCTAGTCCTGAGCACATTTGAATTCAGAGTGAAGAGATACAAAATTAAGTACAAAGTGGCAGCATGGTAGCCCTGTCATTCTACTATCCCTCACCACCAGCCCCTCCTCACACTGGTTAATTTTTTTTTTTTTTTTTGGCCAGTTCTGGGGCTTGAACTCAAGGTCTAAGCACTGTCCTTGAGCTTTCTCAAGGCTGGAGCTCCACCACTTGAGCCACAGCACACTAACATCTTTTTCTGGGTATGTGGTACTGAGGAATTGAACCCAGGACTTCGTGCATTCTGGGCAGGCATTCTACCACTAGGCTACATTCTGGGCCAGGTTGAATGTTCTATGTTATTTTTCTTTTCCTTTCTTTTTCTTTTTTTTGTCAGTCGTAGGGCTTAAACTCTGGTTCCGGGCACTGTCCCTGAGCTCTTCAGCTCAAAGCTAGCGTCACTTCTGGTTTTCTGGTGGTTAATTGGAGATAAAGAGTCTCATGGACTTTCATGCCCAGGTTGGCTTTGAACCGTGATCCTCAGATCTCAGTCTCCTAAGTAGTTGGGATTTCAGATGTGAGCCACCGGCACCCACCTCTTCCACATTGTTTCTATAAAAAACCTGACCAAATATAATTGCTCCTCTCTCGCTCGCTCGCTCTCCCTCTCTCCCTCCTTCCCTCCCCCCCCCCTTTCTGTTTTTTGTCAGTCGTGAGGCTTGAACTCTGGGTCTGGGCACTGTCCCTGAGCTCTTCAGCTCATCTTTCACATTTAACTTTTTCTGTCTTGCACACATGCAGACTGAGCCCTTTGGTCTTGCACAAAACACCAGAATCACCTTTCTTTCCCTTGCCTAGTAGACTCTCCATCCACAAATTATGCATCTGTGAAAGCAGGTACGTGTGTACTGGAGCTTATACTCAGGGTTTTGAGTGCTTGCTTGTCTCTTTTGTGCAAGGATGGGTGTCTGACCTCGACTCCCTGATTCTTGCTAATTAATTGGAGGTAAGAATCTCATGGACTTTGCTGTACAGGCTGGCATAGAACAACAACCCTTAGACCTCAGCCTCCTGAGTAGATAGGACTACAGGCATGAGCCACCAGCACCATGCACAGCAGGGTATTTTAAAGTCAGTAACTCCTCGAGAGAATAGACAGAATACTTGCCTTCCCATTATCCATCCTACTCATTTCCCTTTTCCCAAGGACCCCCCTCCAGCTTCCTCCACTGCTGGTGTCTAGGCCCTTCATGGGAAGGGTGTCCTTGACTCTGACTTCACTGAAGAGGGTACTCAGTGTGAATCAGAGTGAATGAAGCCTTGGATGGCTGCTTGAGGCTTGGTTGCAGAAGAGCACTGTAGGGTGGATTTTGGCAGCCTTGGCTGCATCCAGAGGATGGCATGCATGAGGGATGCACCAAGGGGGAGTAGACCAGGTCTGCAGTGTTGATGGTCACCTGTTGTTAGGGATTAGCCTGCCATCCCCTTTGACAAAGGTCTAGGAATCTGCAAGGTGCCAGGCAAGACACATGGGTTTGTAATTGTTAGCTAAGCTGAGAAAGATAAAGAAAGAGGGTCATCTTGCAAACTGAAAGCCTGTTGGGAAATTCCTGGGATGCAGCCCATGACTTGACCTCTAGAGGACTCTACATAAAGAGGAGTCCTCTGAAGCTGGGTAAGAGCTAGGCAATACCTGCCTTAGAGTAGATGCAAAAGTTCTAGAGGGAGAGTGGATTTCATCTATGGCACAGCCAAGTGGCATTGAGATAGGACCAGATGATAGAGGATGAGGCAGAGTGACACGGACAAGGATGTGTGTAGGTCATATGGACATTCCCAGGACAGATTCTACTGTGTAGCTGCTGAAAAGTTCTGAGCTAAAAGGGACAGTGTACTTTAAAGTTTATTGGAAGGCAGGTAAGAACAACATGTAGGTGGAAGATTGCTGGCACTGACCTTACTGTACTCCATCTAAGTCCCTGTGTTTGTTCTGAGATGGAGTCCTACACAGAACCTTAGCCAAAGAGCAAGCTGTGTCTCTATCTTACACTGGGTTTAGGGGAGGGGGAAGGGCTTTGCTGGAATACCAGTTCTGGGATCATGTGGGATATCCCTGGGACAAACTTCCGGTGTTCAGGGCAAGGTTGCCTTGTTAAAAAATAATTCTAAAGTGCTTGCCTGGCATGCACGAAGACCTGGGTTCGATTTCTTGGTACCACATATATAGAAAAGCCGGAACTGGTGCTTTGGCTCAAGTGGTAGAGCACTAGCCTTGAGGAAAGCCCAAGGACAGTGCTCAGGACTGGCAAAAAAACAAAGATTCTAAAAGTGAGGAGCAGATGGCTCGTGCCTATAATCCTAGCTACTCAGGATGCTCAGATCTGAGGATTGCAGTTAAAAGCTAGCCCAAGCCAGGAAAGTCCATGAGACTCTTATCTCCACTTAACCACCCAGTAAGGCTGGAAGTGAGGCTAGGAGTTTGGTCTAATGTGCTTGCCTAGCATGCACAAAGACATGGGTTCTGTTCCTTGGTACCACATACACAGCAAAAGCTGGAAGTGAAGCTGGGTGCGGTGGCTCACACCTGTAATCTCAGGAGGCTGAGATCTGAGGATCAAGGTTCAAAGCCAGCCTGGGCACAAAAGGACCTGAGACTCTTATCTCCAGTTAACCACCAGAAAACTGGAAGTGGGGCTTGGCTCAAGGGTAGGGCAGTAACCTTGAGCTGAGGAGCTCAGAGACAATGCCCAGTCCCAGGGGTAGTGGGGTAGCCTTGAACTGAAGAGCTCAGGGATAGCGCCCAGGCCGAGTTCAAGCCCCGTGACCCCCTCTGCCCCCCTCCTAAAAAGCTGGAAGTGGTGCTGTGATTCAAATGGTAGAGCACTAGTCTTGAAAAATCTTACAGGCAGTGCCCAGGCCCTAAGTTCAAGCCCCAGGATTAGTGCACACACACAAGACAGAAAAAGATTTTAAGAAGCATTGAGGCTTGAACTTAAGGCCTTATGCTTGCTAAGGCAAGCACTGTTCCAGTTGAGTCACACCCCAGTCCTTTCTGCTTCCACTTTTCCACAGAATATTCCACATATTCCTAGCCAGTCTAAACTGTGATCACCCTATTTATGCTTCTTGAGCTTCCTATTTATGCATTCCCTGTAGTTAGGATGACAGGTGCCTACCACTGTGCCTACTTTTTCATTGTTTGAGATGGACTCTCAAACCTTTTACTTAGAGTGGCCCTATCTCTGTTTCTCCAGTAACCAGGATTATCTTCATGAGTCACTGAGCCCAGTTCTTTTCATATTTTAGTAGTTGATACTATCAGAGAATTGAATGGATCAAGTATCTCTCAACTTTTTCCCTCTCTCCCTCTCCAGTATACATAGTGGTGAAGATGACACAATTTTGTGACTAAGAAACCTGAGTTGTATACTTTTAAAGGGTTTTTATTTATTTGGGTAGGTACAGAGGCTTGAACTCAGGGCCAGAGTGCTGTTCCTGAGCTTTTTCTGCTCACGGCTGGTATTCTATCTCTTTGAACCACAGCTCCTTTTCGTTTTCTAGTGGTTAATGAGCGATGAGTTTCACAGACTTTCCTGCCTGAGCTGGCTTCAAACTACAACCCTCAAATCTCAGCCTCTTGAGTAGCTAGAATTATGGGCAAGATTCACCAGTACCTGATTACTTTTGGCTTTTTTTTTTTTTTTTGGCCAGTTCTGGGGCTTGAACTCAGGATCTGAGCTTTATTTGCTCAAGGCTAGAGCTCTACCACTTAAGCCACAGCACCACGTCCAGCCATTTCTGTGTATGTGGTACAAAGGAATCAAATCCAGGGCTTTGTGCATGCTAGGCAAGTACTCTACCATTAGCCCACACTCATGGCCCTACTTTTTGATGGTTAATTGTAGGTAAGAGTCTTATGCACTTTCCTTTTCTAGACTGGCTTTGAACTGCAGTGCTCATAGGATTACAGGCATGAGCTATTGGGACCTAGCTAAAGGGTTAATTTTTTGATAAGTGAATTATATCTCAGTGAAAACCCTCAATTTGAAAAAAGGCTGATGTTGGCTGGAGTTAATGGGTGAGTGCTGTGCACTCACCATGCATCAGACACCACGGGCCAGATACCATTCAGGCTCAGGCATTAGAAGTGCACATTCTAGGAGAAAACTGTCTTTGTTTCCTGAATTCCTAAGACTACACTTGGTTCTAGAGTATATCATATGCAAAATAAGTGTTATTGAATGAGAGGATGGTGAAGAAATGACTCCAAGGCTCTCCAGTAAGTGACTGGTTTGAGAAATCACCTAGGCCTGTCTATATCCTTGTGGCAAGCCTTCAGAAAAAGAGATTCTCCTGTGCAAGACCTGCTGTTCTTCCTAGGGTAGGAAGCAGAGCTGCCATGGCATGAAGGCACTGTGGAATGGTGCTGGCTAACTGACTGAGCTCAGGGGCTTGACAGAGCAGACGATGCCCCACAAAGGACCTCACAAAGTACTGATCCTTATCCCTACATTGCACATACTGAAAGGGGACTCCCAAGCTCCTCAGGGGCTCCTGCTGACCTGACTGGTGAGTAGAGATGGGAACTGTCCTGCCCACCAAGGCATCCCCAAGGATGCTTGTACTGCTGCCACTTGTACTTTGCCGACCTATTTTCAGCACATGTATCACTGAACAACTTGGCCCAAATCTCATGTTCCCTGCTGTGCTCCCAGGACCTGACTGCTCTAAACACCACTGAACTAATGAAGTGAATGGATAAATGTAAAAAAAAAAAAAAAATCAAAGGGAGGAAGAGATGGTCAAAGAGGTAGGAGCTGCATTTACATACTTTCCCAGCCCCTTTGTCTCTGAATCAAGATTTTCCTTCTAGAATTTGAAGGAGGCTAGGGACACTAAGACTCAACTTCCTAAGGGCAGGGTCAGGGTCATAGCCCTGCTCTTCTCTTCCTAAAGACTCTCCAACAGACTTTGAAGGAGTGTTAGCGCTCTGGTATCCAAACGCTTACACCTGTAATCCTACCTACTTAGGAAGAAAAAATCAAGAGGATCCCAGTTCAAGACCAATTTTGGAAAAAGTTCATGAGGCTCCTTCTCAACCAATAAGAAGGCATGGTGGCATGTGCCTGTCAACAGGAGGATGGGGACACAGACCGGCCCGTGAAAAAATTAACTAATGAAAAATGGTGGGGAGAATGGTTCCAGAGGTAGTGGCCTCTGAGCTTAGACCCCAATACAGCTTCCTAAAAAAGTTAAGTGCAAAAATGGTAATTTTTTTTTTTTTTTTTTTTTTTTTGCCAGTCCTGGGCTTGAGCTCAGGGCCTGAGCACTGTCCTTGGACTTTCTCAAGGCTAGAGCTCTACCACTTGAGCCTCAGCACCACTTCCGACTTTTTTCTATGTATGTGGTACCGAGGAATCGAACCCGGGTCTTCATGCATGCTAGGCAAGTGCTCTACCACTAGGCCAAACTCCCGGCCATAAAATGGTAATTTTTTTGTGAAAGTTACTTTTTAGAGATAATTTCTTAGATGACTATTGATCAAATAATGTATGTAAACTGCTTCAAAATCCTCCTGAAGAGAGGCTGGCATGGCCTGCAGGAGCCAGGCCGGTTGTGGGTTTGGGGCTGGGAGGTGATACGTGGAGCTTCATCATATTTGTCCATACTTTTGTATGTGCTTCCCAGTCTTCAAAATAAAGTTTCCACAGTAAGTAACCCAAATTGTGACCATCATAGTTACTGATGTGGGGCTCATGAAATCCCACAAAGCAGAGGTCAGCAGCTCACAGTGCAGAAAGCCAAATAAGGCTCAGGGTATTGAGTTCAGATCCCACGGTCCCCAGCTGCAGGCACCTAGTAAATAACTGCGCTGGTCGTCACACATTCTCGCTCAGTCCTGAGAAGCTGCAGGGAAACCCTCTCCGCCGAGGAGAAGACACATTGACCTCTCGCGAATGCCTGCTCCCTTCCGGGGAAAGGATGCCTCCACTGAGGAGCAGGGACGGGACGCAGGGGGGGACGCAGGGGCGGGTGCGCGCGTGGCCTGCCAGCGTCTCACAGCCACCTCCTGGCGTCCAGGAAGCCGGTCAGCAGCAGGACGGCCGGCGCCCCTCCCAGTGACAGGACTGAACTCCCTCCCTAGCGGGGAGGCGTGCCTGGTGCTCGGAGGAGAGTGAGGCCCCCGGTGGACCTCGGATTCCCCAGACACCTGCTGGCCCTCCAGGGATCCAGGCGGTGCGGGGCTGGGCAGGCAGCGGGGGGTTCAGTTCGCATCCAAGTTACTCACTCGGCGACGGATCCTGGGAAAAGCCTCTGGAGAGCCGCGGGGAGCAGGCCCCTTATCACCCCCTTCTTGGGGTCAGATCTGGACGGGGTGTGGCCGCTGCCCTCCGGGGGTGGCCGCGGTCGGGACGGGACGGGAGGCGCTGCGAGCGGAGGGGCGGCGCCGACCCCCGCCACGC
Source organism: Megascapheus bottae (assembly GCF_031878675.1). Classification (NCBI taxonomy): domain Eukaryota; kingdom Metazoa; phylum Chordata; class Mammalia; order Rodentia; family Geomyidae; genus Megascapheus; species Megascapheus bottae. The sequence continues at coordinate 92,727 of NC_143532.1, read as the reverse complement.
GGCCTCGGGGGCCCGGCGCGCACCGTCCCCCGCCCCGGTCCTCACGGAGCCCGGGACGGCTCCGCTCCCGGCTCCCGAGTCGTCTGAGGCGAACAAAGCCGGCGCGCGACCGGGCGGGCGGCCCCGCCGGCCGGGCCCCGGGCCCCGGTCCTTCCCAAGCCCTCCCCGCCCCAGGCTGGGCCGGCGGGGCGCGGGACGGGCCAGGGGGCGGGGACTCGCTCGGGGAGCCCCGTCCCGGCTCCCGCCCGTCCCGGAGGCGTCCGGCCCAGGCTCCGCCCTCGTCCGCGGCCGCCCGCCGGTCCTCCGGCCGGGGCGCGGCCGGCCGCAGGGCGGGTCCCCACTCACCTCCAGCTCCGGCGCCCTCCGAGGGCTCCATGGGGCCGGCGAGATCCGGAAGGTGCACGGGCGGCGGCGGCGGCGGCGGCGGCGTCAGCCGGCTCGGGCGCCCCAACAGCTGCGGCGGCGACTCGGCCCGGGTGACGGGCGCCGCGCATCAGGGCGGCAGCCGGGGGGCCGCGGCGGCGGCGGCGGCGGCGGCGGCGGGGAGGAGCCCGCGGGGCGGGGCGCGCAGCTGCTCCTCCGGGGCGCAGAACCCCTCCCCACGTCTCCCTGCAGGGCCGCCGCACAGGTGCAGCCCCGCCCTTCCCGCGCGCGCCCCGCCGCGCCCGCGCCCGCGGGACCCCACCCCCGCCCGACCCCTGCCCCTCCTGCCCGGGGACCCGACCCCCGCCCGGCCCCCTGCCCCTCCTGCCCGGGGACCCGACCCCCGCCCGACCCCTGCCCCTCCTGCCCGGGGACCCGACCCCCGCCCGGCCCCTGCCCCTCCTGCCCGGGGACCCGACCCCCGCCCGGCCCCCTGCCCCTCCTGCCCGGGGACCCGACCCCCGCCCGACCCCTGCCCCTCCTGCCCGGGGACCCGACCCCCGCCGGGCCCGTCCCCCGCCCGGTCCGCTGCCCCTCCTGTCCGGGGACCCGCCCCCGGCCCGGTCTGCCGCCTCCCACCCGTGGAACACGGGCCACTCGTCCACCCGCAGGTATTTGTGCTGAGCCAGCTACGTTTGGCGTGATGGGGCTCAGGGCGGAGGGGCACAAGCTGGGCCACAGTGGCACCAGCACCCTAGGCCCAGTAAGTAAGCCTGGAATTGCAGATCACGATTCACGCTGTGTGAAGCCTAGAGAAGGGCGCTTGGGAAAAGAGAGGGCCTGGGCCTGCGGAAAGCAGAGACCAAAGGCACACACAGGCGTGTGATGTGAAGGCTCAGGATGCCTGCCTTTGCGGTAGTATCTCGGTACCTCTCCCAGTGATTTCAAGAAGATGGTGTCCTGGCTTTCCAGGTGAAGAAACTAAGTACAGAGATGATGGATTAACGTGCTCTAAGTCACACAACCAGAGCCAGAAGTTAGGCCTTACCATGAGCCTTTTTATTTTCACAAAAATGAAACAGGGCTGGGAATGTGGCCTAGTCATAGAGTGCTTGCTTAGTATGCATGAAGCCTTGGGTTCGATGCCTCGGCACCACATAAACAGAAGCCAGAAGTGCTGCTGTGGCTCAAATGGTACAGCTCTAGCCTTGAGAAAGCCCAAGGACAGTGCCCAGGTCATGAGTTCAAGCCCAAGGACTGGCAAAACAAAATCACACAAAAAAAAAACAGCACAGAGAGAATTGTTATGGAGGAATTGGTTTTAGTGGACAAGGCAGTAGAGGGCAGTGCATGCATCAATGGACTTTAAGAGTGGCAAATAGCTGTCCAAACAGCCTCAGCCTGCCAGACCCCAGCCCTTACTCAGCTTCTTGCTCAGCTTCCAGCGCAAAGCTCTTGACCCTTGAGCCTGATCAATCCCCCAGGCTAATAATACCCCCTTCTAGTTTACAAGACTAGCAAACAACCTGTCTAAAGTGATTTCACAGCCCATTAAAGCAACTGAAAGTGTAGCCTCCTTGATGAATCAGAGCTTTCCTCCTAGGAAAAGATGATGGCCGAAGGGTGTTTTGGACAAAAATATATCAGTGACCTCCTTGGAGACTGGGGGGGAAGGGGTGGGCTTGGACCACTCCCCACTCAGCTGTGGCACTGTGTTCTCTGGAATGATTACAGCGGTTTAAAAAATAAAAGCCGTAACAGTATTTCTTCTGGAATCTTTCATTCCTATCAGAATACTTTTGCTTGAGTGTTAGCAGGATTGTGATGGCTTTTATCCATAGTGTGACAGATGTCATGTGACTTCCAAGGCTGAGTAATAAGAGAAGTTCAGCCCTTGGGAAGGCTCACAAAAGGCCATCTAGGTATGCTTTGGTTGTTGGCCTACCTGAGCTGGCTTCCATTACTCTCAGGCAATCCTATATCTTGTCTTTAAGTTATTCAGGAAGAGAACCCAAAGAGCAAGGGTTTGAAACAGTTGCCCTGCTAAGTCAAGTTCAAATTTCAAAGTCATCAGGAATCAGGTCACTGTATTAAGCCATCGCATTTCAGGATTTTCTTTTTTCTTTTTCTTTTTTCTTTTTTTTGTGGGTCATGGGGCTTGAACTCTGGGCTTGGGCACTGTCCCTAAGCTCTTCAGCTCAAGGCTACCATCTTACCCTGAGCCACAGTACCATTTCTTGTTTTCTAATGATTAATTGGGGATAAGAATCTCATGATCTTTAATGCCCAGGCTGGCTTTGAAAGGTGATCCTCAGATATCAGCCTCCTGAGCAGCTAGGATTACAGGTGGCTTGAGCCACTGCGCCCAGCTTTTTTTTTTTTGCAGGGGGGGGGCAATCCTGGGGCTTGAACTCAGGGCCTGAACACTGTCCTTGGGCTTTCTCAAGGCTAGAGCTCTACCCCTTGAACCACAGCACTACTTTTAGCTTTTTCTATGTAGGTACTGAGGAATTGGACCCAGGTCTTTGTGCATGCTAGGCTAGCACTCTACATGAGGCCCCTCAAGATTTCTTTTTATGCAGACAAGAACTACTAGTAGGCTGAGGAATGTAGCCTAATAGTAGAGTGCTTGCCTCAAATGTACCAACCCCTGAGTTCAATTCCCCAGAACGACATACACAGAAAAAGCTGGAAGTGGGGCTGTGGTTTAAGTGGCAGAGCACTAGCCTTAAGCAAAAAGTGTCCAAGGAACAGTTCTCAGGCCATGAGTTCAAGCTCGACTGGCAAAAAAAAAAGGAACTACTAGTTTACTCGTAGCAATTGACCATCACCATCATTTGAAAGATGAATAAATTATACAGGCTTTGACTTTGACAGACACCAGTCAGGCCCTAGGACTGGCACCAAATAACAATAACAATATTATTTTTGAGGGCAGTGGGAAGTCTGTATCTAGTTTATCTTGAACTTTCTATTAAGGATATTCAAATACATTTGTGGAAAGGCACCATTAAACCCACTTATCACCCTGATCCAACATGGCCAACTCATAACTGGTATCCTCTCTCCTTAGTCATTCTTCTCTGCTGCTAGATTCTGTTGAAGCAAGTTTCTATATACATTGACTCATTTCATTTTTCAGTATTACAATATTTACCCCTCAAACAAAGGGCAAGACTGTTGTAGGTGGCTCATGCTAGTAGGGACATAATCATGACTATTAAGACTTCAAGTAAGCCTGGGCAAAGAGGTTTAGAAGAGGGGCTGGGAGTTTGGCCTAGTGGTAGAGTGCTTGCCTAGCATGCATGAAGACCTGGGTTTGATTCCTCCGTACCACATATATAGAAAAAAGCTGGAAATGGTGCTATGGCAGAAGTGGTAGAGCTCTAGCCTTGAGAAAGCCAAGGACAGTGCTCAGGCATTGGGTTCAAGCCCTCAAACTGGCGAAAAAAAAATAAGGTTTAGAAAACCTAATCTCAACAGAAAAATCTGGTGTGCTGGTTCTTGCCTGTCATCTCAACTATAGTGGGAAACAAAAAGGAGGATCTGGGTCAAGCAAGGCCCAAGCAAAGAGTGTGATCCTGTAAAAAAAGAACCACAGAAAAAAGGGCCAGAAGCCTTCAAACAGAGAGCACCTACTTAGCAAGCACAAACCCTGAGATCAAACACCAGTGCTGTCCCAAAAAAGGCCAGGGGTCAGGAGTTTGGCCTAGTGGTAGAGTATTGCCCAGCATGCACAATGACTCGAATTCAATTCCTTGGCACCAAAGACATAGAAAAAGCCAGGAAGTGGTGTTGTGGCGCAGTGGTAGCACTCTAACCTTGAGAAACCCAAGGACAGCAAAAAACAAAAAATACCAAACCCAAGACTGGCAAAACCTACTCAGGAGGCTGAGATCTGAGGATCAAGGTTCAAATCCATCCTGGGCATGAAAGTCTGTAAAGTTCTTTTTTTTTTTTTTTTTTTTTTTTTGGTCATGGGGCTTGAACTCTGGGCCTGGTGCTGTCCCTGAGCTCTTCCCCTCAAGGCTATTGCCCTATCCCTTGAGCCACAGCCCCACTCCCATTTTTTAGTGATTAATTGTATATAAGAGTCTCACGTTCTTTAGTGTCCCCCCCCAGACTACCCCCCTGTTTGAACCTAGATCCTCAGATCTCAGTCTCCTGAGTAGCTAGGATTACAGCCATGAGCCACCGTGCCCGGCTGAAAGTCTGTAAGATTTTTTTTTTTTTTGCCAGTCCTGGGCTTGAGCTCAGGGCCTGAGCACTGTCCTTGGACTTTCTCAAGGCTAGAGCTCTACCACTTGAGCCTCAGCACCACTTCCGGCTTTTTTCTATGTATGTGGTACCAAGGAATCGAACCCGGGTCTTCATGCATGCTAGGCAAGCACTTTAACCACTAGGCCAAACTCCCGGCCCCAGTCTGTAAGATTTTTATCTCCAATTAACCACCAGAAAATTTCATGTGGTTGCTGACCCTCAAGTGGTAGAGCACTAGCTTTGAGCTGAAGAGCTTAGGGACCAGCGCCCAGGCCCAGAGTTCAAGCCCCATGACTGACCAATAAACAAAAAACAAAAAAACACTAGACCAAATTACCAGTTTGTATCTATTTAACACTTACTCAAACATTTTACAGGAAAGTTTATTATTACTACTGTTGTTATTGTTATTTGGTATCAGTTCTACAGCTGAACTCAGAGCCTGAGTGCTGTCCCTGTGTTTTTTAGCCCATGGATGCTACTCTACCACTTGAACCACAGCATTACTTCTGTCTTTTTGGTGGTTAATTGGAGATGAGTGTCTCACAGATTTTTACTTTCTTGGCTGGCTTCAAACTGCAGTCCTCAGATCTCAACTTCCTGAGTAGTTAAGATTGCAGCAGCCACCAGCCACCAACACTGGCTTTTGCTTCCTTCTCTTCCTCCTCCTTCTCCTCCTCTTCCTTCTTGTGATGTACAGAGGAGTTACAGTTAAGTCAGAGTACATTTCTTTTTGGCAATGTTGCTCCTTCCCTCATTATTACTTTTAATTAAATAGTTATACAAAGGTGTTTCAATTCCACAAGTTTGTCTGGGTTTCTGAGCTGCGCAGCTTGCTGCTGTATGAAAGGCATACATATGAAGAAAAGGTTTTTTTTCCTTAAAAAGCAGAACTCAAGTTCAAGATGAAGATCAGAAATCACCATGATTTTTGTTTGGAGCACAGGGTGTCTGCAGCCACCATCCCCTGAAATATTCCTCTCTGCAATACACTGCGATATCAAGCTGTGCTATTGGTTTGTGACAAAATGCAAGCCCTGTCCAGTATTTCTTGAACTAACCCTCCTTTTCTTTCTCTGTTTATTGAAAGTAGTTTTGGTTAGTGTGTTTATTTAATTCAAGACTTCCTGCCACACTTATCTAAAGCAAAATGTATGAACCATGAAGCACATTGGGTCTGTTAAATAAATGTTAAAAGCTGGGTGCCCCTGGCTCACACCTATCATTCTAGCTATTCAGGAATCTGAGGATTGTAATTCAAAGCCTGCCCAGACAGGAAAGACTGTGAGATGGGTATCTTCAATTACCTCCCCCCCCCAAAAAAAAAAGCCAGAAGTGGTGCTGTGGCTCAAGTTGTACAGCACTAACCTTGAGCATAAAAGCTCAGGGACAGTGTTCAGGCTCTGAGTTCAAGCCCCAGGATCATTACAAAAGAAACAAGCAAGAAAGCAAACAAACAAGAAAGATATTAAATGAAAAAAATTTTAGCCTTGTTTCTCTGTTCAGTTGTACTGTCTGTTCTGCCACATCTTCTCTGGGAGAAGCTGAATAACTCCTACTACACTTGCTTCAGGTGTCCCTACCAGAGACCAGTGGTCTGACACAGTGGTGCTGGCTCCTGGTCTCATGCTCAGCCGTCAGTCAGACCTCACAAAGACTTTGGAGGTTATTACAAATAAACCATGACTAGGGATTTGTGCGTGAAGAGTTCATATGGTCCTTGTAAGTACCCGCAACTCTCCCAGAAAACTGAGGGTGTAGATGAGTAAGCTCATTATTAACGTTTTCAGATCCTTACCATTGAACTAACCCAGTTCTCCTGGCTGGATGGGCCCGAGACCACTTGATCCTTCCTTTATCATTGCCTCTAACAGCTTTCCAGAATGATTAGATTATGACTCTTCATCCCAAGAGTAGATGGGAAAGCAAGACTTGCTGCAAGGCCATTTATTTTTTTATTGTGTTGGGACCAAACCCAGAGTCTTGAGCCTGCTAGGCAACTGCTGTACCACTGAGCTATGTCCCTAGCTTTGTAAGATATTTTTGTCTGTGCTAGTCCTGGGGTTGAACTCAGTGCCTGGGTACCTTCACTGAGCATTTTGGCTCAAGGCTAGTGCTCTACCACTGGAGCCATAGCTCTACTTATGGATTTTTTTTTTTTGCTTAATTGGAGCTAAGAATCTCAGAGATTTTTCCTACCTGGACTACCTGTGACCCTCATATGTCAGCCTCCTTAATAGCTAGCATTACAGGTGCAAGCCACTGGCATTCTGCTCTATTTGATCATATTTTTAAGAACACCATAAAGAGCTTAGGAAAAAGTGGTGTATGGGACAGGTACCTGCTGATGACACCTATTGGCTGATGTAGAACCTTATGTGTAGGTAACAGGGTGGTTTCAGGGACTAGAAAGTTGCTTTGGGAATTGTACAGTGGTTAGTTTCTCTGGAAATCTCTGATGGATGTTTCCACCTTGTCCTCTTTCAGCAGCCATTTCCCTTCCCCGCTCTCTTTAGAGTGTGTGGCAACGCTGGGGCTGGAACTCAGGGACTTGTGTTTCGGAGCTTTTTTTCCCTCAGAGCTGGAATTCTGCCACGTACATCTTAGCTTTTTGGCTTAAGCACTGTGGTTAGGGGCTGGGAGTGTAGCCTAGGGTAGAGCGCTCGCTTAGCATGCACGAAGACCAGGGTTCGAGTCCTTGCTGCCCATCTGCGGGAAAAGCCAGAGGTGGCGTCGGAGGAAAGCGCCCAGGCCTGGAGGAGGGAGCCGAGGAAGAGGCTTGGCTGAGAGCCCCATCTCCTGGACCATCAGCTCTCCCTCAGGCGAGGGCCCTGGAGGAGGGGGTGACATGACACAGAGCCCGTCTCCTGGACCGCGGCTCTCCCTGGAGGAGGGGTGACATGACACAGAGCCCGTCTCCTGGACCGTGGCTCTCCCTCAGGCGAGGGCCCTGGAGGAGGGGGTGACATGACACAGAGCCCCAGTCTCCTGGACCGTGGCTCTCCCTGGAGGAGGGGTGACATGACACAGAGCCCCAGTCTCCTGGACCGTGGCTCTCCCTGGAGGAGGGGTGACATGACACAGAGCCCCAGTCTCCTGGACCGTGGCTCTCCCTGGAGGAGGGGTGACATGACACTGAGCCCCGTCTCCTGGACCGCGGCTCTCCCTGGAGGAGGGGTGACATGACACAGAGCCCCGTCTCCTGGACCGTGGCTCTCCCTCAGGCGAGGGCCCTGGAGGAGGGGTGACATGACACTGAGCCCCGTCTCCTGGACCGTGGCTCTCCCTGGAGGAGGGGTGACATGACACAGAGCCCGTCTCCTGGACCGTGGCTCTCCCTGGAGGAGGGGTGACATGACACAGAGCCCCGTCTCCTGGACCGTGGCTCTCCCTCAGGCGAGGGCCCTGGAGGAGGGGTGACATGACACTGAGCCCCGTCTCCTGGACCGTGGCTCTCCCTGGAGGAGGGGTGACATGACACAGAGCCCCGTCTCCTGGACCGTGGCTCTCCCTCAGGCGAGGGCCCTGGAGGAGGGGTGACATGACACTGAGCCCCGTCTCCTGGACCGTGGCTCTCCCTGGAGGAGGGGTGACATGACACAGAGCCCGTCTCCTGGACCGCGGCTCTCCCTGGAGGAGGGGTGACATGACACAGAGCCCCGTCTCCTGGACCGTGGCTCTCCCTCAGGCGAGGGCCCTGGAGGAGGGGTGACATGACACAGAGCCCCGTCTCCTGGACCGTGGCTCTCCCTGGAGGAGGGGTGACATGACACAGAGCCCGTCTCCTGGACCGTGGCTCTCCCTGGAGGAGGGGTGACATGACACAGAGCCCCAGTCTCCTGGACCGTGGCTCTCCCTGGAGGAGGGGTGACATGACACAGAGCCCGTCTCCTGGACCGTGGCTCTCCCTGGAGGAGGGGTGACATGACACTGAGCCCCGTCTCCTGGACCGCGGCTCTCCCTGGAGGAGGGGTGACATGACACAGAGCCCCGTCTCCTGGGTCGTGGCTCTCCCTCAGGCGAGGGCCCTGGAGGAGGGGTGACATGACACTGAGCCCCGCCTCCTGGACCGTGGCTCTCCCTGGAGGAGGGGGTGACATGACACAGAGCCCGTCTCCTGGACCGTGGCTCTCCCTGGAGGAGGGGTGACATGACACAGAGCCCCGTCTCGTGGACCGTCGGCTCTCCCTGGAGGAGGGGTGACATGACACAGAGCCCCGTCTCCTGGACCCTCGGCTCTCCCTGGAGGAGGGGTGACATGACACAGAGCCCCATCTCCTGGGTCGTGGCTCTCCCTCAGGCGAGGGCCCTGGAGGAGGGGTGACATGACACTGAGCCCCGTCTCCTGGACCGTGGCTCTCGCTGGAGGAGGGGTGACATGACACAGAGCCCCAGTCTCCTGGACCGTGGCTCTCCCTGGAGGAGGGGTGACATGACACAGAGCCCGTCTCCTGGACTGTGGCTCTCCCTCAGGCGAGGGCCCTGGAGGAGGGGTGACATGACACAGAGCCCCGTCTCGTGGACCGTCGGCTCTCCCTGGAGGAGGGGTGACATGACACAGAGCCCTGTCTCCTGGACAGTGGCTCTCCCTCAGGTGAGGGCCCTGGAGGAGGGGTGACATGACACAGAGCCCCAGTCTCCTGGACCGTGGCTCTCCCTGGAGGAGGGGTGACATGACACAGAGCCCGTCTCCTGGACCGTGGCTCTCCCTGGAGGAGGGGGTGACATGACACAGAGCCCGTCTCCTGGACCGCGGCTCTCCCTGGAGGAGGGGGTGACATGACACAGAGCCCGTCTCCTGGACCGTGGCTCTCCCTCAGGCGAGGGCCCTGGAGGAGGGGTGACATGACACAGAGCCCTGTCTCCTGGACAGTGGCTCTCCCTCGGGTGAGGGCCCTGGAGGAGGGGTGACATGACACTGAGCCCCGTCTCCTGGACCGTGGCTCTCCCTGGAGGAGGGGTGACATGACATAGAGCCCCGTCTCCGTGGCTCTCCCTGGAGGAGGGGTGACATGACACAGAGCCCCAGTCTCCTGGACCGTGGCTCTCCCTGGAGGAGGGGTGACATGACACAGAGCCCGTCTCCTGGACCGTGGCTCTCCCTGGAGGAGGGGTGACATGACACAGAGCCCGTCTCCTGGACCGTGGCTCTCCCTGGAGGAGGGGTGACATGACACAGAGCCCTGTCTCCCTCGGTGAGGGCCCTGGAGTTGGGGCCTCCGGACGCCTCTGCCTGGGCTGGCTTGGCACCGGGGCTCTCCGCCTCAGGGTCTGGAATGCGGGCCAAGCGTGGCCGCTCTGCAGACCGAGTGTGGCTTAGAAGCCACGGAAGGAGGTTCTGGACACTCGCCTGGCCGCCGCGCGGCTTCCTCCGAGGGAGTCAGGCGGCCGCGGGAGGAGCGGGGGGGGGGGGGGGGGGGGGGGGGAGGAGGAGTGGGAGGGCGGGGGGAGCGGGAGGGGCGGGGGGAGCGGGGAGAGCGGGGGGGGCGGGGGGGGAGCGGGAGGGGCGGGGGGGGGAGCGGGGAGAGCGGGAGGGCGGGGGAGCGGGGGAACGGGAGGGGCGGGGGAGCGGGGAGCGGGAGGGCGGGGGGAGCGGGAGGGGCGGGCGGGGGAGCGGGGGAGCTGGGGGGAGCGGGGGGGGGTGGGGGAGGCGGGGGGGTGGGGGAGTCGGGGGGGCGGAGGGGGGCGGGGGGGACGGGGGGAAGCGGGTGGGAGCGGGAGGGGGTGGGGGGAGCGGGGGAACGGGAGGGGCGGGGGGGGCGGGAGGGGCGGGGGGCGGGGGAAGCGGGGGGGGAGGGGGTGGGGAGCGGGAGGGGCGGGCGGGGAGCGGGGGGGGCGGGGGGGGGGAGGGGGTGAGGGGGGAGCTGGGGAGGAGCGCGGGAGCGGGAGGGGTGGGGGAGGCGGGGGGGCGGGCGGGCGGGGGGAGCGGGGGGGTCGGGGGGGAGCGGGAGGGGTGGGGGAGCGGGGGGAACGGGAGGGTCCGGGGGGGGGCGGGGGGGGGCGGGGGTCGGGGGGGAGCGGGAGGGGCGGGGGGAGAGCGGGGGGAGCTGGGGGAGGGGGGGAGGGGAGGGGTGGGGGGAGCGGGAGGGGCGGGCGGGAGAGGGAGGGGCGGGGGGGTGAGTGGGGGGGGAGCTGGGGGGGCGTGGGGGGAGCGGGAGGGGATTGGGGAAGACGGGGGCGACGACGTCAGCGTCCAGGGCAGATCCTCCGCACCCGCGGTCGGCGGCGGCGGCCTGGCCCTGCCTCCACGCCCTCGGCTGCGGTACCTGAGTAAACGAAGTAAACGCCCCCGGGCGGAGCCGGGGAAAGCGAGCGCGGCGCCCCGGCCTCCTCTCGGGCCCGGCCTCCGCGGGCCTCCCCGCGGGCGCAATATCGCGAGACCCTCCGAGACTCGGCGGGGGCGGCGCCCGGTTGCCGGGAGACGGGCGCGGCGCGCTCGGGGCCGGTGCCTTCGCCCGCGGGCCGCCGGGGTTCGCGTCGCCGGCGTCATGGTGAGGCGGGGCAGGGCTCCCGGGTGTGGGGTCCGTGTAAAGCCGTTGGTTCACAGACGGGAGGAGCGGGGCGGCCCCTCCAGTCTCGTGTGCTCGGAGACCCCCGAGCGGAGGCGAGGCCCGGCGCTCCGCCGCCCGGGTCCCCGCGGGGCTCTCCGAGGGCCGCGGAGCCAGACCAGGCCGGGGCCCGACTCGCACAGGCCGTGCTGCGGGCCGAGGCCTGCCGGGTCGCGGGGACCTCGGGTCTGACTCTGCACCCTGAGGGAGGCGGCGCACCGAGGGTGGGGGGCCGTCCTGGGACCCCCGGGTCTCCTGGTGCGCTCGGCACCGCCGTGGAGTGGGGGACCGCGGCGTGGTCACAGAGCGGCGGCCCGGGTGCGCTCGGCACCGCCGTGGAGTGGGGGACCGCGGCGTGGTCACAGAGCGGCGGCCCGGGTGCGCTCGGCACCGCCGTGGAGTGCGGGGACCGCGGCGTGGTCACAGAGCGGCGGCCCGGGTGCGCTCGGCACCGCCGTCGCCGTGGAGTGCGGGGACCGCGGCGTGGTCACAGAGCGGCGGCCCGGGTGCGCTCGGCACCGCCGTGGAGTGCGGGGACCGCGGCGTGGTCACAGAGCGGCGCCGGAGTGGAGAGCTTCCGAGCAGAGCTTTAGCAGGTCTTCCTCCTGCGCCTTTCCGGCGGCGAGGCCTTCCTCTTTTAGTGACCGAATTTCTGATCAGCTGTGCTCTACTCCTCAAGGGAAGAGTAAGGGGTTGGTCTGCAAAAGAAGCAGCCAGGTCCCTTCAGTTGGCTGGAAATCTCCCAATACTAAGGGGTGCTCAGTCTTCTTCCAAGGCCCTAGGACCTTCCATTGAGGTTCCCTTGTCGTTGTACAACTAGAAAAGCAGTTTGTTACTAGAAAGCAGTTTATTAGGAGTTCAGTTTACGGTGGTTGGGTCTTTTGAAAACTGACTGGGAGAGTAATAAAACATTTAAATATATGTTTATCACTAGCTTGTGGAAAATAGGCAGTTTTTCCCCCTTCTTTTTTTTTTTTGCCAGTCTGGACTTGAGCTCAGGGCCTGAGCACTGTCCTTGGGCTTTCTCAAGGCCAGAGCTCTACCACTTGAGCCTCAGCACCACTTCTGGCTTTTTTCTACGTATGTGGTACCAAGGAATCGAACCCGGGTCTTCATGCATGCTAGGCAAGCACTTTAACCACTAGGCCAAACTCCCCGCCCTACCCTTCTCTTTTTTACTTGCTCTCCTCTTCTCCTTTCTCTCCTTCCTTCCTTTCTTCCCTCCTTCCTTTCATTTCCCCCATCCTCCCCCTCCCCCTCCTCCCCCTGCCTCTCCCCCCTCCTCCTCCAGCAAGGTCTTGCCACACTGCTCATGCTGGCTTTGAACTCTTGGGCTCCAGTGGTCTTCAAGCCATAGCCTCCCAAGTAGCAGGGACTATAGGCGTACATCATTGCACCTGGCTCATTTTCTTCTTTAATCTTATGTTTTCAAGCATTTTCTTGTAAAATTGGTAATTACATATATATATATATATATATATATTTTTTTTTTTTTTTTGCTAGTCCTAGGTCTTGAACTCAGGGCCTGGGCATTGGCCTTGAGCTTTTTTTTTTCTCAAGGCTAGCACTCTACCACGTGAGCCACAGCACCACTTCTGGCTTTTTCTGTGTATGTGTTACAGAGGAATTGAACCCAGGGCTTTGTACATGCTAGGCAAGCACTCTACCTTTAGGCCACTCTTCTGGCCCAATTATAAAAATTTTATAGAGATATGTAGAACATAAAATTATAGGCTGGGCGCCGGGAGTTTGGCCTAGTGATAGAGTGCTTGCCTTGCATGCACGAAGACCTGGGTTCGATTCCTCGGTACCACATACATAGAAAAAAAGCTGGAACTGGTGCTGAGGTTCAAGTGGTAGAGCTCTAGCCTTGAGAAAGTCCAAGGACAGTGCTCAGGCCCTGAGCCCAAGCCCAGGACTGGCAAAAAAAAAAAAATTATAGGCTGGCTGAGTACTAGTGGCTTAGGCCTTTAATCCTAGCTACTCAGGAGGCTGAGATGTGAGGATCACAGTTCAAAGTCAGCCTGGGCAGGAAAGTCTGTGAGATTCATTTCTAGTTAACAACCAGTAAAACAGAAGTGAAGCTGTGGCTCAAAGTGAAAGAGCACTAGCCTTGAGCAAAAGAGCTCAGGGATAGCACACAGGCCCTGAGTTCAAGCCCCATGACTGATACAAAGTAAAAACAAACGTCAACTTCCCCTCCACAAGAAAAACAACATAGACTGGAGAGAGTTGGGAATTGCTAAGGCAGATGGATAGTTTGGAATGTAGATATCTATTTGAATGGCTTAAGGAAGTGAGTAGGACATAAAAATTCTCTCAACCTAATCAAAGCTGTTAAAGTGAAGCTGGACTCCAAGAACAGTATAATCTAGTAACCCATTTATGGAGTACCCACAATGGGTGCCGCTTGCTCAATCTTTCTTGATAGGGTTTTCTGAAGGGGGTTTTATTTTTGAGAAAGGAGGCCTTACGTTGTCAGTACTGATTCTTATAATGGAGTCTTTTCTTCATGCCTTTATTAAACAATTTTGATTGTAGGTCCTTTTATGGTAGGTGCTAAGCATTATAGCCATCATGTTAATTTCAGTAGCGTGTACTGGAGATTCTGCTTTGTGACCCCAAGTAAATTTTGCAATCATACCAAAGAAGTCTTTGTCCTATGCCAAGGAATGAATGGGCTGGGCTTGGGGTGGATTTCTCTTCTCTTCCTAGATACAGATGAGGAGAGAGGGGAGTATTTTTCTGAAAATTCTTGTGTTGTCTCCAAAGGTGTGTTTTTTTTTGTTTTTTATTTTGGTTGGTCATGGGGCTTGAACTCGGGGTCTGTGTGTTGTCCTTGAGCTTTTCTGCTCACGGCTAGTACTCGACTATGTTGAGCCACTGTTCCACTTCTTGTTTTCTGGTAGTCACTTGGAGATAAAAGTCTGACAGACTTTCCTGCCCAGGTTGGCTTCAAACCTTGATCCTCCGATCATGACCTCTTGAATAGCTAGGATTACAGGTGTCAGCCACCAGTGCTCGGCTTTCCATACGTTTTAATGGTGTGTGTGTGTGTGTGTGTGTGTGTCTGTGTCTGTGTCTGTGTCTGTGTCTGTGGTTAAGAATGGGAAAACTCATGGGCCGGGAGTTTGGCCTAGTGGTAGAGTGCTTGCCTAGCATGCTCGAAGACCTGGGTTCAATTCCTCGGCACCACATACATAGAAAAAAGCCGGAAGTCCGGAAGTGGTGCTGAGGCTCAAGTGGTAGAGCTCTAGCCTTGAGAAAGTCTAAGGACAGTGCTCAGGCCCTGAGCTCAAGCCCAGGACTGGCAAAAAAAAAAAAAAAAAAGAATGGGAAAACTCAGGCTGGAAGTGTGGCCTAGTGGTACAGTGCTTGCCTAGTATGCATAAACACCTGGGTTCAATTCCTCGGTACTACATACATAGAAAAAGCTCGAAGTGGTACTGTGGCTCAAGTGGTAAAGCTCTAGCCTTGAGAAAGTCCAAGGACAATGCCCAGGCTCTGGGTTCAAGCCCCAGAACTGGACAAAAAAAGGGAAAACTTAGAACAATACTCCATGGGGATCAAGAGGACAATACTCCAATGGGGGTAGAGCCATTTGCTCTCAAATACTCAAAGGAGCCAGTGAAAGCCAGTCAAGAATTGGAAGCCATTAGGCAGAATAGCCTTTACTTAATAATTGTTTTTTACATAAAGGCACCCAAAAAGAAAGGGAAGAAAGGCAAAGCCAAAGGCACTCCTGTCGTTGATGGACTTGCTCCGGGGGATATGAACAAGGAACAGGTACGCAGAACCTATGTTGTTCAATCTTAGTATGGGGCGAGCCGTACGTGGGCAATGCACAAAGCAAGGGCTGGTCACTGTGGACTGTACATTTGAGGCACAGACTTGGAAGCCTACAGAATCTGGCAGGAGAGCTGGGATTAAGGGAGATCTGGAGGCTTACACCCCTATAGAACACTGCTGCCATCAGTTCATGATGTGGTTGCCCTGTTTGCACTGGACTCCAGTGCTCTTTCTTCTCTGAGTTTTCAGGAGAAGTTAGAAATTGGGATATTTATAAGAAGTCTCAGTATCTCCCGGTGGCAGATTAACACCATGTAAACGAAATAGAACATGAACCCTGTTTTTAATGAATGTCCATGATGGAAAGATGTTGATTGTTTTGCTGAGGTACTGGTCAGGTTCTGATGAGCTCCTGGAGGGAACACATCTGCCCAGTGTTCTCAGCTCAGAGCCCTTTGTCTGGTTGTTTTATCTGTCAAGGGAAGTGAGATCCCCCAAGAAAGATAGAATCCTGTCCTACTTTTCTCTGTAACCTACTTCCAGAGTTGCAATTGGCCTTAGCTTTGGATCAAAGTCTGTTGAGTGTTAGGAGTCTCTCTCTCTCTCTCTCTCTCTGGTCCTGGGGCTTGGAACTCAGGACCTGGGCACTTCCCCTGAGCCTTTTCACTCAAAGCTCTATCACTTGAGCCACATCTCTGGCTTGGAACTCAGGACCTGGGCACTTCCCCTGAGCCTTTTCACTCAAAGCTCTATCACTTGAGCCACATCTCTGGCTTGGAACTCAGGACCTGGGCACTTCCCCTGAGCCTTTTCACTCAAAGCTCTATCACTTGAGCCACATCTCTGGCTTGGAACTCAGGACCTGGGCACTTCCCCTGAGCCTTTTCACTCAAAGCTCTATCACTTGAGCCACATCTCTGGCTTGGAACTCAGGACCTGGGCACTTCCCCTGAGCCTTTTCACTCAAAGCTCTATCACTTGAGCCACATCTCTGGCTTTTTTCCCCCCAGTCCTGGGCTGAACTTGGGACTTGGGCATTGTCCCTGAGCTTTTTTGCTGAAGGCTAGTGTTCTGCCACTTGAGCCACAGCTCCACTTCTGGCTTTTTTGGTGGTTAATAGATGAGTCCTGCAGACTTTCCTGCCTGGGCTGGCTTTGGACCATGATCCTCATATCTCAGCCTCCTGAGTAGCTTGGATTATAGGTGTGAGCCACTGGTTCCTGCTGTGAAATTTCTATTTTCAAGTTGCTTTTTTTTTTGTCAGTCCTGGGGCTTGAACTCAGATCCTGAGCACTGTCCTTGGGCTTTTTCCTCAAGGCTAGCGCTCTACCACTTGAGCCACAGCATCACATCTGGCTTTTCTGTGTATGTGGTACTGAGGAATCAAACCTAGGTCTTTGTGCATGCTAGGCAAGCACTCTACCACTAGGTCAAACTCCTGGACCCTAATTTGGAATTTTGTTGAAATGTTTATATCCCAATATACCATGTCCATATTTTGGATCATATAATGTTTCTTCTAGTTGATACAGTCTTATTTTTTTCTACTAAATTCCTGTTTAAATTGTCCTAGATTATTTCCTATTTAGTTTTTTTTCCACTTACAATAATGGTGAGACTATTATCTATGAGTAAAAAAGTTTTTTGTTTTTTTTTTTCTTGTAGGGATTGATCTCAGGGCCTGAGTTTTGGTGCTCAAGGCTAGCACTGTAACATTGAGTCACAGTGTTACTTGTGGTTTTTTAGTGTTTAATTGGACATGAGAGTCCCATGGACTTTCCTGCCCAGGCTGGCTTCAAGCCACAATTCTCAGATCTCAGCCTTCTGAGAAGCTAGGATTACAGGTGGGAGCCACCAGCACCAGGCTCATGTTTCTTTTTGAATATGTACCGGTACCAGGGTTTGGATTTAGGGCTTCGCTGTCTCACTGGACTGTATTACTCATGTCTGGCACTGAATTCTAGCATTTGGATAGTTTATAAGAAAATGGAATCTCACAAACTTGTCTACCCAGGCTGGCTTTGAATGGCAGTCCACTGGGTCTCATCCTCCTGCATAGCTGGATTACTGGCATGAGCTACTAACATGTAGCTCTGTGTTTCTTTTGAGAAATATCTGTAGTATAAATTGGGAGGATAATATCTGGGTACTGATGGCTCATGCTTATATTCCAAGCTACTCAGGAGACTGAGATCTGAATTGTGAATCATATCCAGTACAGGCATTGAAATTGGTTAGATTCTTATCTCTAATTAACCACCAAGAAGCTGGGCTCAGAACTGTGACTCAAGTGGTAGATCACCAGCCTTGAACAGAAAGCCAATTGAGAGCAAAAGGCCCTGCATTCAAGCCCCAGTACAAAAAAACCCAAACAAACCAAAAAAAAAACAAAAAAAACACAAACAAAAAAAAACCCCACATATACCAGCACAAAAAATAAGTACATAAACAATTTCCTGAGAATTAAGATATAATTGTTCTATGATTATTGTCTAGATTTAAGAGAATTCTGAGGTTTGCTGAATGTATACTGTCCCTGGAGCCTTTCTCACATTTAACTTTTAACTTTTTACTTTTAGCTCTTATTTTGTGGTCCCTCCCTCTCTTCCTTGCTTCTCTTTGCCAAGACAGCCCAGGTGTTAGATGAGCTCCTGATGGGTGATTGACCTGATGCCCTGTGCCTGGTCAGGTGGAGGAGCATGTCAACCGCATTCGGGAGGAGCTGGACCGAGAGCGAGAGGAGCGCAACTACTTCCAGCTGGAGAGGGACAAAATCCATACCTTTTGGGAGATCACAAGGAGGCAGCTGGAGGAGAAGAAGGCCGAGCTTCGAAACAAAGACCGGGAGATGGAAGAGGCAGAGGAGAGGCACCAGGTGGAGATCAAGGTAAGTGGGGCTGGCCTGCCCTTTTTTTTTTTTTTTCTAGGGTCATCCTGCAACAGCACAGAAATAGCACATGATGGTGGGGTGGGGATGATTTCTTTCCTTGTTTTGGGATCACAGCCCTTTGTACCCTTTATGCTGGATGCGATTGTTCTAAAGGAGCCTGATGGAAAGAAGTTTCACTGAAACTCCTGGGGCAGGAGAGACCTCTCAGGCCCTCCATGTTTGAATCTCAGCCTCCATAATATGACTGGAGCATGGGGCTCTGAGGTCAGGCTGACTTCCTCGCAACCTGACTGCCATTTAGCTCCAGGCGAGCCGGGCATGTGTCTCCTCCTATGTACCTCGGGTGTGCGTGTAAGAGGTGGTGCTTTCCACTGCCCTGTAGGTGTACAAGCAGAAGGTGAAGCACCTGCTGTATGAGCACCAGAACAACCTCACTGAGTTGAAGGCAGAGGGCACTGTAGTCATGAAGCTGGCCCAGAAGGAGCACCGTACGCAGGAGGGTGCACTGCGCAAGGATATGCGTGCACTAAAGGTGGAGCTCAAGGAGCAGGAACTGGCCAATGAAGTTGTGGTGAAGAATCTCCGGCTGGTAAGTGTAGAGAGGGGACTCAGGTTGACAGACCATGAGCGCATAAGGCTAGCCTCCTGATTATTTAACTGCTAGGAATTCACCACCATGCAAAGTTACATTTTTGTTGTTGTTGTTGTTGTTTGTGTTTTTTCCAGTTCTGGGGCTTGAACTCAGGCACTGTCCTTGAGCTTTCTCAAGACTAGTGCTCTACCACTTGAGCCATAGCACCAGTTTTGGCTTTTTTGTGTATGTGCTATCAAGGAATTGAAGCCAGGGCTTCATACATGCTGGGCAAGTACCTACCACTAGGCTACACTCTAGTCCTTGGTCTGTAACTTTTTTTTTTTTTTTTTTTTTTTTTACAAAGATTCCAGGAACATTTCGTTGAGATGGGAACATTTTGGCAAAGCTGGAAGAAAGTAGGTGATCAGGTGAGGCAGAATAGACCAGAAGAATAGCCGTTGGAACTTCCCATTGGAAGAAGCAAGAAATGAGGAGGCTGTAGGAGCAAGGAGGAAAGAGGCTGATGGGATGGGTCAGAGCTTGCCAACTTAGAAACCACTGTGAGGAGGACTTCGACCAGAACCAGTTGGGAGCCTTCTGAGAATTTAGGAGGAAGGATATTTCTTCTGATTTTAGTTTCAAAGGTTCTTTCTAGCTGATAAACATTTGCCTCAGGCCTGGAAGCAGTTCACCTTTAGCTGTCTGAAGATAAAACTTAGTGGCATTGTAGACTGCAGTGAAATATGAGGGTGCTGAGGTCTCCAGCTTATCTAGTCTTTTCTGAAAAGCATAACATGGCTAGTTTCAAATTAATTCAGTGATAGGAGGCGGTCTGCTTAATGTAAGGCTTGGGTATGGTGTTGTTACCTGATCAAAGTATTCCATTGAGCATTCCCTAAAAATAATTAAAAGTTTATTCAAAAATTTAAATATAGGGGCCAGGAATTTGGCCTAGTGGTAGAGTGCTTGCCTAGCATGTACAAAGACCCAGGTTTGATTCCTCTGTACCACATACACAGAAAAATCTGGGAATGGTGCTGTGGCTCAAGTAGTAGAGCGTTAGCCTTGAGAAGCCCAAGGACAGCGCTCAGGCCCTGAGTTCAAGCTCCAGGACTGGCAAAATTTTTTTTAATCTATAGCTGCTTATTAAAAAGTGTGTATGTGTGCGCATGCTGGTCCTGGGGCTTGAACTCAGAGCCTAGGTGCTGTTGCTAAGCTGCTTTTGCTCAAGGCTAGTGCTCTACCACTTGAATCAGAGTTTTGCTTTTAAGGGGGTAGTTTATGGTAGATAGTGTCACAGAGCCAGGCACTGGTGGCTGATGCCTGTAATCCTAGCTACTCAGAAGGCTAATATCTGAAGATCATGGTTTGAAGGCAGTCTGGGCAGGAAAGTCCATGAGACTCTTATCTCCAATAAACTACTCAAAAAAGCTATAATTGGCAATGTGGCTCAAGTGGTAGAGCAGTAGCCTTGAGTACATAGAGGCTCAGGGACAGTGCATAGTCCCTGAGTTCAAACTCCAGGACTGACAAAAAAAAGAGAAAGAAACCAAAGACTCTTACAGACTTTCTTTTCCTTTCCTTTCCTTCCCCTTCCCCTTCCCTTTCCTTCCTTCCTTCCTTCCTTCCTTCCTTCCTTCCTTCCTTCCTTCCTTCCTTTCTTTCTTCCTTTCTTCCATCCATCCTTCCTTTCCTTTCCTTTCCTTTTTTTCTTTTTACCAGTCCTGGGGCTTGAACTCTGGGCCTCAGCATTGTCCTTGGGTTTTCTCAAGGCTAGAACTCTACCACTTGAGTCACAGTACCACTTTTGGCTTTTTTCTTTTCTCTCTCTTTTTTTTTTTTTTTTTTTGCCAATCCTGGGCTTGGGCTCAGGGCCTGAATACTGTCCTTGGGTTTTTCTCAATGTTAGAGCTCCACCACTTGAGCCACAGCATCATTTCTGGTTGATTTCTATGTATATGGTACTAAGGAGTCAAAATTGGGTATTCAGCATGCTAGGCAAGCACTCTACCACTAGGCTAAACTCCTGGCCTCTTTACTTTTTCCCACAAATTTTATTGACCAGGTTAATTTCAAACTGTGATCCTCATCTGAGCCTCTTGAGTAGCTAGGATTGTAGTCATGAGCCACTGGCACCAAGCTCAATTAAAATAATTGTTGAAAGCTGCTCTGAGCAACAGTAAGGTAGGTTATGAGGTTAGTAGAGAAAGCCATATCTCTGTAGGGAAGACTGAGTATGGAAACCTAGCTAAGTTCAGTGCTCTTGTCTATTAATGTCTCTCAGGCTTAGAAATAACCTCAGTGAGGGAAGTATGTTATGAATGTAGCGGTTACCAAAGCTATGTTACTGTGGACACATTCCATGAACTTGGAAGAGAGGAAATCAAGCAACCAGCCATAACAGCATGGTGTCAACTGAGCTGAGTTTTTCCACAATGGTGAGGAATTGTTTTGACTGAAGAGGAGTGAGAAAGGTGTATTCAGTCTTCCTATGTAGTAATGTACCACTCTTACCTGTGCAGAAACATGCTGAGGAGATCACCAAGTTGCGGAATGACTTTGAGAGGCAAGTTCGAGGTCAGTCTCCTTCCCTTCCCCTAACCTGTCCTCCTCCTCCTCTCCCACTGTCCCCCTCCTCCTCCCCATCTCCCCTTTCTCTGGTCATGGGACTTGAACTCTGGCCTGGGCATTGTCCCTGAGCTCTTCAGCTCAAGGCTATTACCCTACTCCTTGAGCCACAGTGCCACTTCTGGTTTTCTGGTGGTTAACTGGAGATAAGAGTCTCATGGCCTTTTAGTGCCTGGGCTGGCTTTGAACCGAGATCCTCAGATCTCAGCCTCCTGAATAGCTATGCCCTGTAGCTTTTTCACTCACCATGCTAGTATTGAATCACTTGAGCCACAGATGTTACTTATTTGGAGATAAGAATCTCTCAGCACTGAGGCCCAGACTTCAAGCCCCATGACCCACCAAAAAGATAAAGAATCTCTTAGATTTGTCTGCCCAGGTGACTTCGAACTTTGATCCTCAGATATCAGCCTCCTGAGTAGCTAGAGAATGTTTCAGGACAACATCTTAAGTCCCGAGTTCAAGCCCCAGATCTGGCAACAACTGAAGTATTTAAAAACAACAAAATAACCTGTAAATACAGTCCAGAACACTGACTAGAGTCAGTAAAAAGACTGTGTGGGCAAGGTTTGCCAAACTCCAGGTGAAGTAAAGGTGCAGATTTTCTGCTTATCATCACAGGTGATGTATTTAGCACACAATTCTTTTTTGTTATTGACCAGTGTAACCAATCAGTACCTGGACTGGAACTTCTAACACTGTCAGCTACTCTCAGTGGATACTAACCAAGGCCTATGTGCCTAACCTGCTACAGATTGCAGGGCTTAATACTAAACCAGATGGATTCTGACACTGGATCCTTCTCTAGTCAGGAGCTATGGAGAAGAATATTGTAAGAATGCTGCTCACAACACTGAATAAGAACTGCCTGCTGTTAACTGTGGATTTTAGAAAGGGGGCATATGGGCTTTTTTGGGGGTGGTGGTGTCATTGGGCTTGAACTCTAGGCCTGGGCACTGTCTCTGAGCTCTTTAGATCAAGGCTACTGCCCTACTTTCTGTTTTCTATAGATTAATTGGAGATAAGAGTCTCATAGAACCTTGATCATCAGATCGCAGCCTCCTGAGTAGCTAGAATTACAGGTGTGAGCCACCGCGCCTGGCTTTTTTTTGGGGGGGGGGGAGAATGTGTTGTTTTTTTTTTTTTTTTCTTTTTTTCTTTTTTTCGGTCGTAGAGCTTGAACTCAACACTGTCCCTGAGGTCTTTGGCTCAGGGCTACCACCCTATCCCTTGAGTCACAGTGCCACTTCTGTTTTTCTGGTGATTAATTGGAGATAAGAGTCTCATAGAGTTTAGTGCCCTGGCTAGCTTTGAACTACAATCCTCATATCTCAGCCTCCCGAGTAGGTAGGATTACAGGCGTGAGTCACCATACCTGGGTTTTTGTTTGATTTAGTGTTGCTGGTACTGGGGCTTGAACTCAGGGCCTCTGCTCTTGTTTGGCTTTTTCACTCATGGGTAGCACTCTATCACTTGAGCTATATAGATCGCCCTCTGGCTTTTTGGTTGTTAACCTGGGCTGGCTTTAAAACAAGATCCTCAGATTTCAGCTTTCCTAGTAGCTAAGACCTACAGGCGTGAGTCATTATTGCCCATCTGTATTTATTTTTTCATTTGCTTTACATTATTTTTTCCATCTTGGATAGTTCTGAGGTTTTAACTCAAGAGTTCACACTTGCTAGGCAGGTGCTTTAACACTTGAGACATATCCCCAACGCTTTTTTGCTTTAGTTATTTTGTAGGTAGGTCTCACCCCACCTGGGGTGGGCCTCTGATAGGGTTTTTCCTTTCTGTGGCTTCTTCCTAGCTTGAATTACAGGTATACTTTTCCATATCTAGCTTATTGACTGAGAGGAGATCTTGAAAACATTTTTTTGCCCAGGTTGTCCTTTCACTAAGATCTATCCTGAGTAGCTGGTCCTTTGCCAAGCTGCTGTGTATGCTTTCGCCTTTCAGAAATTGAGGCCAAGTATGATAAGAAGATGAAGATGCTGAGAGATGAGCTTGACCTACGGAGAAAGACTGAAATCCATGAAGTGGAAGAGAGGAAGAATGGCCAGATCAATACATTGATGCATCGTCATGAGGAGGCTTTCACTGACATCAAGAACTACTACAATGATATCACACTCAACAACCTGGCCCTCATCAACTCCCTCAAGGTTCTGACATGGGCCAGGAGACATACTCTATCTGCCCTAAAATGTCTAGAGAGCAGAGGGGATGCAGTCAAAGCCCTAAACCCTGTCAGACCTAACTCTGTTTCGTAGAAATAAAGTTCATTGCCCCTCTACTATTACTTAAAATTCATAAACCATGATGCTTTCCTAACTGTAATTTAGTGGAGTAGATGCTAATGTCAAGGGTATTTTGATGTGTGCACACCCAGGAAGAACTGCAGTGGATGCCGTGTGGTGCCTATATGTGTAATTGAACACAATCAGGGTGTTTCCCTAACTGTACTGAAGAGGGGAAGATATAACCTAGAAGGCACTCTGACATGTGCACTCCCAGGCAGAACTGTAGTAGGCACTGCATGGTCCCAGTGTATCTGCAGTGGGTAGTTGTTAGTTAGTAGTCCTCAGTGCTGTAAGTGGCAGGGTTTCCTACAGGGGAGAGTGGCTTTTGATGCAATCTTTTTTTTTTTTTTTCCAGTCCTGGGGCTTGAACTCAGGGCCTGAGCATTATTCTTGGGCTTTCCTTAAGACTAGCACTCTACTACTGGAGGAGCCACAGAACCACTTCTGGCTTTTCTATATATGTAGTACCAAGGACTCAAGCCCTGGTCTTCATGCATTCTAGGCAAAAACTCTACCCCTAGGCCAAACTCCTGGCCCCAATTTGATGCATTTTTTTTTCCGCTTGATGCAGTCTTGAACAGAAAATTCAGAATGAATTAAAACTATAAAAATACTGTCAGCTAAGTGATAGTGGCTCATACCTGTAATCCAAACTACTCAGAAGGTTGAGATATGAGGATTGTGGTTTGAAGCCAGTGTGGTCAGGAAACTTTGTAAGACTCTTATTACTGGTTAACCCCCACACACATACACTCAAGAGCCAGAAGTGATACTGTGTCTGAGGTGGTAGCACAGTAGCCTTGAACAAAAAGCCCAAGGATAGCACCCAAGGATAGTTCAAGCCCTAGCACTAGTAGACACATAAAAAATACTGTCTTTATGTACAAGAAGTCTAGATCTTTAGCATACTTTGCTGGCAGGACCCATTTGTAGTCTGATGGTTACCAGGGTTTGCCCTCAGGCTGAGCCTCTGCTATACTTGCATTGTAATGGCAGGAGCAGATGGAGGACATGCGGAAGAAGGAAGAGCACCTAGAGAGGGAGATGGCAGAGGTGTCTTTGCAGAATAAGCGCCTGGCAGAGCCTCTCCAAAAGGCACGAGAGGAAATGAACGAGATGCAGAGGAAGCTTGGGAACTATGAAAGGGATAAACAGATCCTGGTTGTGAGTTCCTTGTTAAATTCCTCTGTAATACACTCTTCTTGGTCTCATGAAAAAAGGGTCTGAGTGAGCATGGACCATCCTTTAGAAAGGGAGATCTGGGAATCTGGACCCTCTATTTCTTCTGGGGCTGTTAATTGGGTAGTAGGAGACAAGACCCTAGCTTTCCATGTATTCATATACTTCTGTGTAGCTGAGTAGGCCCCACTGGGGTCTCTGGTATAACTCCTAGGCATTCTTCCCAGTATCTTTCTGGCCTTGCAATCTACCATAAGCCTGTTACATATGGTATGTGGAGTCCTGAGTTCTTTCTGAGCCTCTTCCTATTTTCTTGCAGTGTACTAAAGCACGTTTGAAGGTTTCTGAGAAAGATCTGAAAGACCTGCAGTGGGAGCATGAGGTGCTAGAGCAGAGGTTCATTAAGGTGAGCAGTATGGATATGGTATAGATGTATAGATACTGTGTCTTTAGGTTTGGGTCCACCTTCTTGGTGGACCTTGTAGCATTTTATTTTATTTTTTTTTGCTAGTCCTGGGGCTTGAACTCAGTTCTTGGGTTTTTTCAAGTACTGAGGTTTTTTGTTTTTTTTTTTTGTCGTCAGTCCTGGGGGCTTGAACATAGGGACTGGGCACTGTCCTTGGTCACTGTCCTTGCTCAAGGCTAGCACTCGACCACTTGAGCCACAATACTACTTCCAGCTTTTTCTGTGTATGTGGTACCAAGGAATCGAACCCAGGGCTTCGTACATGCTAGGTGAGCACTCAACCACTAGGCTATGCCTTGCAGCATTAAAAAAATTTTTTTTTTTTAAAGAGACAAGGTCTCACTCTTGCCTTTCCTGGTCTTGAAGTTATGGGCATAAGCCAACCTGTCCACTCAGCTCCCTCAGTAGCTGAGAGTGCAAGCACACATGCCAACAGTTTTTTGTTTGTTTGTTTTGTGCCACTCTTGGGGCTTAAACTTAGGTCTTGGGCTCTGTCCTTGATCTTTTTTGCTCAAGACTAGTGCCCTACCACTTGATGCACAGCTTCACTTCCGGCTTTTTGGTGGTTAATTGCAGATAAGAATTCATAAACTACAGGCCGGGAGTTTGGCCTAGTGGTAGAGTGCTTGCCTAACATGCACGAAGACCTGGGTTTGATTCCTTGGTACCACATACACAGAAAAAAACCAGGAAGTGATGCTGAAGCTCAAGTGGTAGAGCTCTAGACTTGAGAAATCCCAAGGACAGTGCTCAGGCCCTGAGTTCAAGCCCAGGACTGGCAAAAAAAAAAAAAAAAAAAAAAGAGTTCATAAATTTTTCTGCCCAGACTGGTTTGGAACCATGATCCTTAGATTTCAGTCTCTTGAGTAACTAGGATCACAGGCATCCAGCTCAACATGTAGATGTTTTTGTTTTTGTTTCTGTTTTGCCAGTCCTGGGGCTTGAACTCAGGGCCAGAGCATTGTCCTTGGGCTTTCTCAAGGCTAGGGCTCTACTATTTGAGCCACAGCACCACTTCCAGCATTGCCCCGAAAGCACTCTTTACATCTGTGTGTGTACTTTTTTTTGTTATTGGCCTATTATCTGCTCATTTGTAAAGATGTTATGAGACCCTTCAATATGACTCAGGGAAAGTCCTCAAAAGAGGAGAGACAGTTTCATGAGATTCCTTCGAGGCTTCTTCCTATGTTCTAGAGTAGATGTAACTTCATACTTTACAAGAGTGGAATACTGACATTTTAATCTCATAGTGTATCCTGGTTGCATATAGAAAGCAGCTTCATTCTTTGTTTGTTTTTGCCTGTCCTGGGCTTGAACTCAGGGCCTGAGCACTGTCCTTGGGCTTTCTCAAGGCTAGTGCTATACCACTTGAGCCATAGTACCACTTCCAGATTTTCAATGTATATAGTACTGAGGAATTGAATTTAGGTCTTTGTGCATGGTATGCAAGCATTCTACTACTAGGCTAAACTCCCGGCCCTAGCTTCATTCTTTTTAACAGCTGCCTGGTACTTATTACATAAATCTCTGATCATTTGTTTAGTTAGTTCCCTTGATGAACAATTTACAGTTCTTTGCTGTTATAAGCATTGAGCCACAATTACCCATTTGGATTTGTCTCTGTCTTTGTGTATCTCTGTGTGAGTCTTTTTTTTTTTTTTTTTTAAGGAAGTGCTGGGGCAGAGAGTTAGTGATTAGTGATCAGAATTCTGATAGTCTGGGGTAGTGGTCGGGGGCGAAGAAAGTTAGTGCTCAGAAATCTGATATTCTGGGGGGGGGAGGTGGGGCTGAAAGACACTTCCTACTCTTCTTTTTTTGCACTGGATACGATACATGTAAGAGGCTTTGTATGGTTGGGTAGATAATGTGTTATTTGTATTTCTGAGATTTCCCATGAATGGTAGAGATACAGGATTCTCCTCTGTCTTGCAAATGCCCTTTCCAACTTCTTCTTTTCGGTTGGTTGTGATCCTTGAACTCTGGGCCTGAGCATTGTCCCTAGCCTTAATCTCAAGATTATCCAAGTCAGGTGCAGTGACTCGACAGTAATCCTAGCTAATCCTAATCTCAGGAGGCTGAGATCTGAGGAGTGAGATTCAAAGCCAGCCTGGGCACTAAAGACAGTGAGACTTTTATCTCCAATTAACTACTAGAAAACTGGAAGTGGTACTGTGGCTCAAGGGGTAGGGAAATAGCCTTGCTCTAAAGAGATCAGGGACAATGCTCAGACCCAAGGGTAGGGCGGTAGACTTGAGCTAAAGAACTCAGGGATAGCACCCAGGCCAGACGAGTTCAAGCCCCATGACCTACCACACACACACACACTTCTATCATTTGAGCCGCATCACTACTTCTGGTTTTTCTGGTGGTCGATTGGAGATAAGAGTCTCATGGACTTTAATGCCCAGGCTGGATCGGAACCGTGATCCTCAGATTTCAGGCTCCTGAGTGGCTAGGATTGCAGGTGTGAGCCACCATACCCGGCTGTGGAGGATGGGGCTTTTTGCTTATGACCCAAGCATTACATCTGTGAACCATAGTCTCTAGAATATAAACACATGCAGACCAACAATGTGATTGGCTTTTGTTCTTCAACGCAGGCTCCTCAGACATATCCTATCCAGATGTCCAATCTATGTTTGCTTTTTAATGCCCCTTTCACCTACAGACTTGTGCAGACAGCCTGACTGGAGCTCAAGGGTTTTTCATATATTTAACTTTGAGTCATATATAAGCCTTTTTCTTTTTGGTGGTTATGAGGCTTAAATTCTGGGCCTGGACACTGCCCCTGAACTTCTTTTGCTCAAGGCGAGTGCTCTGTCACTTGAGCCACAGTACCACTTTTGGCTTTTTTGAGTAGTTTATTGGAAATAAGAGTCTTACAGAGTTTCCTGCCTGGTTTGGCTTTGAAGTGCAATCATCAGATCTCAGCCTCTTGAGTAGCTAGGATTACCGGTGTGAGCCACTAAAGCCCAAACTTCCTGTCATTTTAAGACCAATGTTACTTTGAATGAGTAAAGCAGAGACATACCAGGGTTGCAGTTTGTGTTATCTGCTACATTTTCATTTCACTAGATATACTATCTGTGACTTGACTTAATGATTCATATTTATTACTAAAATCTAGAGGCCAGAAGGCACTGGCAATCTATATGCCTGTTGACAGTGAATTGGATATAAGAAAATCTGCCAAACTGTACAGTACTTGGAGAGGATACCAATAATGTATGCACTTCCTTGGGAAAGTGGTGTAATGTATGCAGGCAAAAGCTTCAGTGTGTTTGGGTATCGTTGTGTACCATTGTAATTTCATCTACTAAGGAGGCATAGATTAGTTAGGCTTTTAGTCTGAGGCCAGCATGAGAAAAAAAGTTAGCAAGACCCCCATCTCAGTAAATAAAGGGGTATGATATATGCCTCATAATCCAGCTACACAGAGGGGACATAAGTAGTTCTGAAGCTAGCACTAGGAAAAAAATTGAGACCTTATTTTCAAAAATAGCTAAAGCAAGTCGGTGGCTCATGCCTGTAATCCTAGCTCCTCAGGAGGCTGATATCTAAGAATCTTGGTTCAAAGACAGTCCAGGCACTAAAGTCTGTGAGACTTTTATCTGCAATTAACCACCAGAAAACCGGAAATGGTGCTATGGCTCCAGGAGTAGAGTGGTAGCCTTGAGCCGAAGAGCTCAGAGACAGTGTCCTGGCCCAGAGTTCAAGCCCCACGAGTGACAAAAAAAAAAAAAAAGGCTAAAGCAAAAAAGGGCTGAGAATATGGCTCAAGTGGTAGAGCTTCTGCCTAGCTAGAATGAGGCCCTGAATTCAAGCCCTCATACTCTAAAAGTGGCAGGGATGGGGAAGCTTCTATGTAATAGTGGGAACCCCACTTCCTTCCTAACAGTATTATATGTTTCTTCTTTGTGCGGAGAATATTCTGGAAAGGGACACACCAAATGATCACCGGGACCTCTGGGAGCTGGGCTGAAAAGGTGTTTACTTTTTACTGGAAAATCCTATTTTTTTCTTAAGTTTTAGCAAGGAATTATTTTTGTTTAACAGGATTAAAGTAGGGAGAAATAAAGGAGAGATAAACATTTCCTGTTCCTTATGGAGGAATTAAAGGAATTAAGAGTTAAGACTTTTTTTTTTTTTTTTTTGCTAGTCCTGGACTTAAACCCAGGGCTTGAGTGCAGTCCTTGGGCTTTCTCAAGGGTAGAGTTCTACCACTTGAGCCCACCGCACCATTTCTGGCTTTTTTCTATGTATGTGGTTCCGAGGAATCGAACCCAGGTCTTTGTGTATGCTAGGCAAGCACTTTACCACTAGTCCAAACTCCCAGCCCGAGTCCCTACTTTTATTTTTATTATATTACATGTTATTAAGGTAAGGAGTAGGAAATGGGGAAGAACAATCTTACTGGTTGACAGGCACTTGATGCATGCTGTAGAGGAGCAGACCTGCGGTGCATATTAACAGCATGCAGTGCCTTCCAAGGCCCCCTGCCGGCTGGCCATGCAATACATTGGGGGATGGGGGATGCATTTCCTCTGTGCCCATAGCTCTAACTGCGTCAAGGCTGGCTATAACTTATCCATGGAGCAGCTATCGGGGTGAGACTGCTCCAGTTCTTACTGGGGCACCCCATTGCTTCCTGGCAGGACTCATACTAATGTCTCATTCATGCCTTTCACTGTGTAGTCAGCTGCCTACCTTCTGTTCTTTGTGCAAAAGGTACATTGCATGTAGTGTGAGCCCGGCAGGCACAGAAATCCTTGTGCGTGGCACATAGACCTGTAAGCTATGAGTATGGCACTAATGTGGCACTAGTATAATTCTGTAGAGTCAGGGGTTCCAGCGGGAGTGAAATGTGGCTTACCCTCTGAGATGTCTCCAGTTGAGAGGCCTGGCCACCTATCTCAACATCATCCCCACAGGTGCAGCAGGAGAGGGATGAGCTCTACCAGAAGTTCACCACAGCCATCCAGGAAGTGCAGCAGAAGACGGGCTTCAAGAATCTGGTGCTGGAACGTAAGCTGTTGACATTGACTGCTGCTGTAGAGAAGAAAGAAGTGCAGTTCAATGAGGTACTGGCAGCCTCCAACCTGGACCCTACAGCCTTGACTCTTGTATCTCGAAAGCTGGAGGTAAGTCCCAGAAGCCTCCCTGGGAGACCATCTGTACTTCTGCCCTAGCATGTGGCCTTAATACTGAGATGTAAGATCTTTCATTGGCTGCAAGTGCAGTCTGTCAGGTGCACCCATGTGTGTAATATTAGTCTGAAACCACAGAGGATTCTGGGCATGGACAACTGGATCTAAGAGAGTCCACTCTGTCAGAGAAGGAACAAAATGCTAGAGAGGGAGCAGGTAGACTGGCTCCTGTTTAGAGAGAGGGTAAGCCAGGCATGGTGGCTCAGGCCTGTAATCCTAGCTATTCAGGAGTCTTAGATCTGAGGATCTCAGCTCAAAGCCAGCCTGGCCACTAAAGACCATGAAACTCTTATCTCCAAGTAACCACTCGAAAATGGGAAGTGGAGCTGTGGCTCAAGGGGTAGGGTGGTAGCCATGAGCTGAAGAGCTCAGGGACAATGCCCAGGCCTAGAGTTCAAGTCCCACAACTGACCAAAAAAAAAAAAAAAAGAGCAGAGGGTGTCAGAGCTTTCAAGAGTCTCATTCAACAAGACTCACTCCTGATGGAGGAGGGTATAGGAGGGTCCATGTTTCTGGCTGAGGAGATTCTGTGTTCACTCACCAAAGGAAAGTAGTGGGTCCTGGACCAGTGGGGAGTAGTGCCTAGAAGACCCAGATTAGATGTGGGATCTCGGGCCTGTGATAGTGAAGCCACACAGGAGGACTTGTTGGTGCTGGTGGCAATGTATAGCCCTGGGATTGGAGGTTCGTCTCTGTCTGGGATCTTCCTATCCCAGGAAGGGTGGGCTGGTTCAAGCTGGATATGTGGCTCAGAACTTCCCTTCCCTTCTCTTCCCTTCCCTTCTCTTCCCTTCCCTTCCCTTCCCTTCCCTTCCCTTCCCTTCCCTCCCCTCGCTTGCTTGCTTTTAAATTTTTTTTGGACCAACATCTCTGGTCATAAAAGAAATGCAAATCAAAACAACGCTAAGATTCCACCTCACTCCAGTTAGAATGGCCAGGATCAGGAAAACTAATAACAACAGATGCTAGAGGGGATGTGGCCAGGAGTGATCACTACTACACTGTTGGTGGGAGTGCAGACTCGTTCAACCACTATGGAAAGCAGTATGGCAGTTCCTCAAAAGGCTAAACATAGAGCTCCCCTATGACCCAGCAATTCCACTACTTGGCATTTACCCAACCATCCAGAAAATAGGGCATACTAAATCCACTAGCACAACAATGTTCATTGCAGCATTAGTCACCATAGCAAAGATATGGAACCAACCTAGATGTCCCTCAGTTGATGAATGGATCCACAAGATGTGGTATTTGTACACAATGGAATTCTATGCTGCTGTCAGAAAAAATGACATCGCCCCATTTGTTAGGAAATGGAAAGACTTAGAAAAAATCATATTAAGTGAAGTAAGCCAGACTCAAAGGAAACTAGGCTCAATGGTTCCCCTCATTTGTCTTAATCAGTAGAAACCTTGGGCTCTCCTAGCAGAGATCTGCAATAGAGCAATACCTTGATACATAAGGCCATATAGTATGAAGCTAATTGAAAGGACCTCCAGGATATTGAAACAAAAGCCATATAATGAATGATTGTTGTCCTTAATGTACTATGTTATCTCTCATCTCTTTTGCTGTCCTGTGGTTATATCATATTGTTACAGTATCTCACTTTGTTATCTAATATATTGGATATATTTGTATTTGGCTATTTGAAATTGGATAGGGAAGGGGGAAAAACCAAGATGGGGGGGTGGGGGGGAGGGCAATGGGGACCAAGACATGTGAAAGGGTATTAATGTATGTGAAGTAACGCACCTTCTATCTGGCAAATATCATGTAACCCTTTTATTAATTACAATAAACAATAAAAAAAAATAAGGTAGTGAAGTTACCTAAAAAAAATAAATAAATAAAATTTTGTTGGAGGGTACTGGTGCTTGAACTCAAGCCATTCTTGTTTGACTTTTCAGGTTATGGCTGGCATTCTACCACTTGAGTTACACCTCTAATTTCAGATTTTTGCTGGTTAATTGGAGATAGAGTCTCTTGGATATTTCTGCCTGATAGGGCTGCCTTCAAATTGTGATCCTCAGGTCTCAGCTTCCTGAGTAGCTAAAATTTATAGATGTGAGTCACTAGCCCTGGCTCCGGTGACTGGACTTTACACTACCAGAGCTGTGCTGCTTTACTTTTTATTTTTCCTGTCGGTCATGGGGCCTGGGGGCTATCCCTGAGCTCTTCAGTTCAAGGCTACCACCCTACCCCTGGGTCTGGGCATTGTCCTTGAGCTCTTCAGTTCAAGGCTGCCACCCTACCCCTGAGCCTAAGTGTTGTCCCTGAGCTCTTCAGCTCAAGGCTACCACCCTACCCTTGAGCAAACCCCACTTCCTATTTTCTAGGGGTTAATTGGCTAATTGGAGATAAGAGGTCCTTTTGTGCCGGGGCTGGCTTTGAACCTTGATCCTCAGATCTCAGCCTCCTGAGTAGCCAGGATGACAGGCGTGAGCCACCACCCAGCTCCTAAGTCAATTTTATAACTGCATCTTCATTTTTGTAGCCTGGAGCTTCTTTATGGAGATGTAGGTAGTACAAGAAAGGCTCATCTCTAGGTTGCTTTTCACCATGCAGCCTCTGCTTGCTGACAATCCTGTATGGATGGATGCTGGAGTCAAGCCAGGCCATTACTCACTGTGCCTTATCAGGACCACTGAGGGAGTCCCTAGACAGTCATTCATCCTATTTTTTTTGGCAGGAAATGAGTCTCAAACTCCCCTTTGCCTTTTTCCTCAGGATGTTCTGGAATCTAAGAACTCTACCATCAAAGACCTACAGTACGAGCTGGCCCGGGTCTGCAAGGTATGAATGTGGCTTTTGTACCCTTCCTTTCTTCTTGCTCTTGGTACCAGGGTGTGAACTTGGGGTTTTGCACTTGCTAACCATGCTCTCCACCACTTCAGCCAGACACCTACCTAGCACAGCCCTTTTTGCTTTATTATTTGTTTTTATTGTTTGTTAGTTGTGGGATTTGAACTCTGGGCCTGGGCATTGCCCCTAAGCTCTTCAGCTCTAGGATACCACCCTACCCCTTGAGCCGCAGAGCCACTTCCAGTTTTCTGGTAGTTGATTAGAGATAAGAGTCTCATAGACTTTAGTGCCTGGGCTGGCTTTAAACTGCAATCCTCAGATCTCAGCCTCCTGAGTAGCTAGGATTACTGGCGTGAGCCACTATGCCCGGCTAATTTTCTTTTAAAGGTCTTGGGTTTAGGCTCGGGGCTGCCTGGACTGTTAATACTAACCCTCCTGTTTATGCTTCCTGTATAGGTAGAATGACAGGCACATATTGCCACACCCAGCTTTGATTGGTTGAGATTTTTTTTTTTTAATTTTTGCTCAGGTTGACTTAAACCACAATTCTTCTAATCTCTGCTTCCCAGGTAGCCAGGGTTATAGGCAAGAATCACTGTGCCTGGCCTGTTTGCTTTATTATTTATGTGTGGTGACAGCTCCACCCTTTTTGTCCTTCTGATGCTACTCTTGGGTGGGTCACAGCATGGTGACCATGATGCCCAGGTCCACATATATCCATCTACCTCCCTGACACTGCTTTTTCCCCACAGGCCCACAACGACCTGTTGCGCACATATGAGGCGAAGCTGCTGGCCTTTGGGATTCCACTGGATAATTTGGGTTTCAAGCCCTTGGAAACAGCTGTAGTTGGGCAGATGCTGGGCCAGGGCCCTGCAGGACTTGTGGGTACCTCAACATAGCTGCATCCCCAGCTGCAACCCATGTTGCTGGCCTGGTACCACTTTCTAGAAGATACCCCTTTTGTATCAATGAGAAAGGTTTTGTTTTGTTGACTTCATCATCAGCAAATGAAGATTTTTCCACATTTCATTTGTGTCTTCTTGCGGAAGAGCCACTTGCAGGGCAGTTGCCAAGAGCTTCTTGGTTTGCCTCCTTTCTTGGTGTGTGTCTATTTTGTCCCATTCCTTTGAGTTTTGCCTCTGCCCTCAGTGTCTTCTTCTCTGAGGGGACTTGAGGCAGCAAGAGCAGAGCTCTAGCTGCACACACATTGTCCCCAGTCCCAGTGAAGGGAGTAGATTTGCATATGTCAGTACTCATTTAGCATTTGAGTTAAAGTTATTCACTGGAAAACACCAGGGCAGCCAGAACCTCACCCAGGAGAGTAGTGACTCAAGTGCTTGTAATGAGCAAAAAACCCACTCTTAAGGTCCATCAGAATGGTGTCCTAGGCTCTAGCTCCCTTGGTAGGTGGTGTAGAACCATGGATTCATCACCAGAGGCACATGGAACTTCTGAGTCTCCAGAAACACCCGAGAAAAACAGAGAAGATACCAGAGGATAGTGACATTGCAGTGAATGGACTACCTGGCCTCAGCAGTCCCTGGAGGAATTCATTAGTCTAGGCAGTGTGGATGGGCCAGCTGGGGCCTAATGGTGCCTGGTGGTGCCCCCAAACCATGCTGTCTCCCCCACTTTGGATCCCTGTTAGCTGAAGAGAGGTCCTTTTGTGTGTTTACTCCCCCACCCTTCAAGTGCTGTGAGGAGAAAATGTAGATAGTCTCGGAACTTTGAATGGTGACTGTTTTCTCTGTGTGTACAGCTGAGTGAAAGACATGCTGGGTGGACCCCCAACAGAATTAGGGGGGGGATTAGGGTTAGGGTTTAGGATTAGGGTTAGGATTGGGTTTGGGGTTAGGGTTGGTATTAGGGTTTGGGGTTATGGTTTAGGGTTAGGGTTACTTTTTATATTAAGGTATGCATTTGGATACTTGTAAGGATAACTGTGGTTTAGAGTATATATCTGGGTCCCTGTTACCATATCTGTTAGTATAGTATGGGTTAGGATATATGTCACGGTATGTGTTTGGTCCATTTCTAGGTGCATGTAGGGTATGTGTTAGAGTACTTGATGGGATTTGTTAGGGTTATGGTATAAAGGTAGGTGATAGGGTATGTGTTTGGGTGCTTGTAAGGATACCTGTGTGGTTTACAGTACTTGCGAGTACATGTTCAAGTGCATGTTGGCGTACATGTTAGAGTAAGGTACATATTAGGGTATGTTTAAGGTGCGTGTTAGTGCACATGTATGGGTACTTGTAAGGGTACTCGTATTTTCAGAGTATATGTAAGGGTATTTGTTATTGTGGACGTTAGGGTTAGGCTATGTATGTGTTAGGGTACCTATATGGTGTACCCCTGAGCCACAGCCCCACTTGGTGTAGAGTATGTTCCTTCATGTATTAGGATTTATAGTACATGTTTGTGTATGTGTTATGATACATGTTAGGGTTAGGGTATGTGTTAGAGAATGTGTTAGGGTTAAGGTAACATGGATTAGGGTTTGGGTTAGGTTTAGGGCCCGTGTTAGGGTATGCATAGGGGTATATTTAGGAACATGTTAGAGTGCATGTAAGGTTTAGCATATATGCTAAGATACTTGTTGCTGTATGTGTTAGTGGTTAGGCTATATGTTAGTATATATGTGATGAGTTAGGCCATGTGTTAGGGTTAGGTTACTTTTTAGGGTTAGGGCATTCATGAGAGAACATGTTAGGGTTAAGTCATGTGTTACAGTATGCTTCTGTTCATATGAGGTACTTGTTAGTGTACATGTGAGGCTTAGAGTTTAGAGTGGTTAAGTACATATGTTGTGGTAAGATACGTATTAGGGTAATTGTTAGGGTTTGGCTTAGGGTTCCAGTGTATTTTAATTTATCTGTAGATATGTCTTGGGTGCTTGTTAGGGCACATGAAAAGTTTGGAGCACATGATAATGTTAGGGTACATGTTACTATGGTAGCTAGATTTAGGCTTTGGCTTAGGGCACATGTTAGAGTACACATACAGGTAGGATACCTGTTTAGAATACATGAGGGTACATGCTAGTGTTTAGAGCATGTGTTAGAGTGCATGTTAGGATATACGTTAGGGTATGCATGAATTAGGGTGTAAGGGTTTATTTGGGGGTACATGTAAGGGTAGCTGTATGGTTTAGAGTACTTGTTAGGATACTTGCTAAGTTGCACTAGTGTTTAGAGTATGAGGGTACATGCTAGTGTTTCGAGCATGTGTTAAGAGTGCAGTTATATACATTAGGGTAGGCATGTATTAGGTTGTGAGGGTTTCCTTGAGGTGCATGTAAGGGTAGCTGTATGGTTTAGAGCACTTGTTAGGATACTTACTAAGTTGCATTAGTGTTTAGAGTACATATTAGGGTTCTTATTAGGATACATATATGTTTAAAGATACAGGTTACTGTACTTGTTAGGGTATGTGTTAATGGTTACAGTATGTGTTAGGATACATGTTTGGGTACAGATTCTATGTTAGAGTTAAGACACATGGTAAAGTATGGGTTAGGGTTAGGGTTTGGGTTAAAGTTAGGACACGTATTAGGGTGTATTAGGATACATGCTAGGAAACATGTAAGGATACTTGCATAGTTTAGAGTACATGCTAGTGTACCTCTTAGGACACGTGTTAGTGTTTATAGTATTTGTTAGCATAAGTATTAGGCTTATGGTGTTTGTGGGTACATGTTGTAATGTGTGTTAGGGTTTGTGGTAGCACATATGTTAGCCTTTGGATTAGTGTTAAGGTATGTCTGTGGTACATGTTTGGGTATATGTAAGGGTACCTGTATGGATAAGAACATGTGTTAGGGTAATTGTCAGTGCATGTGTTAGTGATTAGGGTTGAAGCATATGTGTTAGAGCACCTGTACGAGTTAGGGTTATGGTTAGGGATCTGGTGAGGTTAGGGCTAGCACTTGGATTATGGATTAGGTTTGGGTTAATGTCAGGGAAGGGCATAGGGAATATGGTAGACAAAAGGGTGAGATTGGAGATGTAGTTGAGGAAAATGTTAGAATAAGGGTTTGGGAATGGTTGAGAGTTAGGGAATGTGAGAGGAAGAGCTTTGTGAGATGGGTTAGGGCTATGGATGTTATAGAGTGGCCTTCAAAGTGGGTTATAGAACAGATGATGATTAGGGAACTTGTTTGGAAAGGGGTTATGCAGGTTTGGGAAGTGAGTAGGTTAGGGTTATAGAAAGGGCCAGGCATACAGTCATGTATGAATATGGGTTAGCAGATGGTTTAGGGTAAGGTATAAGATTAGTGAGTGGTGTAGGGTGTAAGTTTGATTTAGGGCACATGTTAAGAGTATGAGTCAGAGTTAGGGTGTATGTTTGGGTACATGTTAGGGAACGTGTTAAGATACAGTTTGGTTTAGGGTGCCTATTATGGCTAGGGTAAGTGGGTTTAGTGTACATGTTAGCGCATGCGTATGGGTAGGTTTTGGGTACATGTTAGGGTGCATGTAGGGGCACCTGTACAATTTAGAGTGCATGTTAGGGTACTTGATTCTGTATGTATTTAGTTTTTAGGGTATACATTAGGATACATGTTAAGGAATGTTAGGATTAAGATACCTGTTAGGGTTAGGAAACATGTTAGAATATTTGTTAGGGAACACGTTAGTGTGCATGTAAGGGTGGTTTTGAGTACTTGTTAGGCTACATGTTAATGTTTAAAGTACATTTTAAGGTTAGGGTACCTTTTGAAGTACATGATAAGGTATGGGTTAGGGTAAATGTTAGGGTGTGAGTATGGGCCAGATTTAGGGTATATGATGGAGTATTTGTTAGGGAATGGGATATATTAGGGAATGGGTTAGGAAACATATGGTTAGGGCAAGTTCTAGGGTATATGTTGCATTAAACATTTTGGGTACATATTAGGTGCATGCATGGTTTAGAGTATGTGTTAGTGGTTAGGGTACATGTCAGGATAGGTATTAAGGTTAAGGTACATATTAGGTTATGTGTTAGGGTCTTAGGTTTAGTACATGTGGTTAGGTATTGATTAGTATTATGGTTTTGGTTAATAGGGCACACTTGGGTATGTGTTGGGTTGCATTTGGGTACATGTTAGTGTGCTTGTCCTTACAAGTCTTAGAGTACATTCTAGGGAACTATTTAGGCTATGGGCTGATGTTTACATGTTAGGGTTAGGGTACATGTTAAGGTATGTGTTAGGTTTAAGACATATGTTAGGGTATTGATTTGGGTTAGTGTTAGAGCATGTGTTAGCATACATTGGGGGTACATGTTAGGGTACATGTAAGGGTACCTGTATGTGTTAGGGTATTTATGACTGTATGTGTTACTGGTTAAGGTACATGTTGTATACATGTTGAGGTTAGGGCATGTGTTATGGCATGTTGAGCGTATTGGGGTTTGGGTTAGTTTTTGTGTTAAGGTATGAGTTAGGGTACATGTAAGGGTAACTATGGCTTACAGTATATGTTACAGTCCTCATTACCATGTTTGTTAGTGTTTAGATTGTGGGTTAGTGTATGTGTTAGATTATGTATCAGAATATTTGTTGGGGTACATATTAGGGCATATGTTAAAGTTAGGGTCATTGATAAGGGTTATGGCCTGTGTTAGGGTTAGGGCACATGTTAGGCTATGTATTACAGTAAATTGGAGTACCTGTTAGGGTGCATGTAAGGGTACTTGTGTGGATAGAATACTTGTTAGGATATGTTAGGGTACATAATAGGATTAAGGAACATGCTAAGGTATGCTGGAGTACATGTTAGAGTATATGTATGGATACTTGTATTTATCAGGGTACACGATAGGATACTTGTTAGAGTACGTGCTTGTAGTTAGGGTATGTTAGGGTGCATAAGTTCATGTCAGGATTAGATTTAAGGTTAGAGTATGTTAGGGTACATTCAGGATGCATGTAAGGGTTATTGTATGGTTTATAGTTAGTACGTGTTAGGGTACTTGTTACTATATATGTTACTGTGTAGAGCATCTTTAGAGTGTTTTAGTGAAAATACTATTTGGTTAAAATACATGTGGATGTTAGGATATCTATTAGGGTATACTTAGGTTACTTTTTTACAGTGCCTATAAGAGTACTTGTTTGGTTTTGAGTTTATGCTAGGGTACTTGTTAGGATATGAGTTAGTGTTTTGAGTATACATTATGAAACCTTAAGGGCACATTTGAGACACTTGTTAGGGTACTTGTAACAGTACATACATGACTTGTAGTATATCAGAGTATTTGTTAGGAGACATGTTACATATAAGGTACTTGTTTCAGCATGTGTTAAGGTATGGTTATGGTTTGGGTTAGGCAACATGTTAGGCTGTGTGATGGCATAAGTCTAGGGTTCTTGTTAGGGTTTTTGTAAGGTTCAGAGTACATGATAATGGTGAGGGTATATGTTAGAGTATCTGTTGAATTTTATTTTCCAGTAAGGATATATATTAGGGCTATGTTTGGGGTACATGCTAGGGAACATGTAATTGTACCTGTATGGTTCAAAGTAAATGTAGGAGTAATTGTTGCTGTGGGCCCTGGCGGCTCATGCCTGTAATCCTAACTATTCAGGAGGCTGAGATCTGAGAATCACAGTTCAAAGCCAGTCCCGGCATGAAAGTCCATGAGACTCTTATCTCCAATTAATCACTAGAAAACTGGAAGTGGTGCTGTGGCTCAAGTGGTAGAGCACTATCCTTGAGCTGAA
This sequence comes from Megascapheus bottae, assembly GCF_031878675.1. NCBI lineage: Eukaryota > Metazoa > Chordata > Mammalia > Rodentia > Geomyidae > Megascapheus > Megascapheus bottae. Next base: position 53,006 of record NC_143532.1, on the reverse strand, counting down.
GAGCTCAGGGACAGGGCCCAGGCTCAAAGTTCAAGCCCCATGACTGACCAAAAAAAAAAAAAAAAGGAAGAGTAATTACCACTCATGTTAGTGTTTAGAGTATATGTTATGGTATCTGTTAGAGTAAGGGTAAAGTCTATGGTACGCGGCAGGGTTTGTGTAACAGTTAATGTACGTGTCAGGGTTAAGGAATGTGTTAAGATGTATCTTAAGGACACATGTTAGAGTATGTGTTCAGATACAAAAGACAGAGATGTATGTCTTGGTGTATGTAAGAGTGCCTGTCTGGTTTCAAGTATGTGCTAGGGTAATTGTTACTGTACGTGTTAGTGATTAGGGTACATGTTAGGATATGCATCGTTAGGATATGCCTTAGGGTATGTTTGGAGTACATTTGGGGTATATGTTAGCATGCATATAAGGGATGCTTGTTTGGTTTACAGTACATGTTTGGGTACTTGTTAGGGTTTGGGTACATGTTAGGGTAGCTCTTAGGGGTTATGATTTGGGTTAGATTTAGGACATGTTTGAAGTACATATTAGTGCTGATGATTCCAAACTTGTATGGTGTAGAGTGTGTTTTAGGCCACTCTGATGGCCTTCAGCAGTGGTGGGGCCTGTTTTGCTCAGATTCCTTGCCCTACCACAATTGATGGTGTGAGACCCACTCTGCCTAACTTTGGGGGAAACTGCACCACAGAGGGGAGGGTGGTGGTGAGCATTCACCCAGAGCACGCTAACTCAAATCAGTAGCATAAGTGTGTTCCTAACATATTTCAGCAACCCCAAGCCATCCCTCAAAGCTAGGGGAGGAGCAGTAGGCTTAAGGAATAGTGTTTTTAGTGTCAGTGGTGATGTTACATGGTTAGGGTTGTTAGGGCTACCGTGTTTAGGGTTGGTATGATTGAGGTTAGGGTTCAGGTGTAGGGTTGTTGATGTGAAGGGTAGAGTTAAGGTTGGGTGCTATTGAGGTTACTCAGCATGGGAGTTAGAATGAATTTTGTAGTCATGGTTCAGAAACAGGTTTGAGTAAGTAGTGGGTTTTGTGTTATCCTTACATAGCAGGTTAGTAAGTCGGGGTTAGTGTTAAGTGTTACAGAACAATAGGGAATTATGTTTAGTGAATGGGTTAATGTGATGGATCTGGTCATTGTGGTGGAAAAGATTAGCATTTGGATTGTGGAACAGGTCAGGTTTAGGGTTGTGGCAGAGTGTAGGGAATATGGTAGGCAAAATGTGAGGTTGGGGATGTCATGGAGGAAAATTCTCTAATAAGGGTTCAGGAAAGGTTGAAGGTCAGGGAGCGTGTGAGGAAGAACTTTATGGGATGGGTTAGGGCTTGAATATGTTATGGAACGGTCTTCAAAGTGTGTTAGGGGACAGGTGAGGAGCAGAGAACTTGTTAGGAAAGGGGCTATGTAGGTTTTGGGAGTGGGTTAGGATTGTACAAAGAGTGAGTTATGCAGTTACATATGGATTGGGGCTAGAAGATGGTCTAGGGTGAGGTAAAGATTGGTGGGTGCATTACGGTAATTTGTTAGGGTATGAGTTTGGGTTAGGGAACCTGTTAAGATGTGAGTGTGACAGAGTTAGAGTGTATAGCGGGTACATGTTAGGGAGCATGTGAAGATAATGTTTGGTGTAGGTTTTGGGTACATGCTAGAGTGCATGTAAGGGCACCTATGTGATTTAGAGTGTGTGTTTGGGTACTTGATTATGTATTTCATGTTTAGGGTATATGTTAGGGTACATGTTACAGTTATGGTACGTGTTAGGGAATGTTAGGATTAAGGTACCTGTTAGGGATAGGACACATATTAGAGTATATGTTAGTGTACACTTGGGGTACACGTTAGGGTGCCTATAAGGGTGGTTTTGATTACTGCTAGCATACTTGTACTTGTTAGGCAGGGAGGTACATGTTAATGTTTAAAGTAAATTTTAATGTAAAGGGTACATTGTGAGGTACATGATAAGGTATGGGTTAGGGTTCATGTCAAGGTGTGAGTATGGGCAAGAGTCAAGATGCATGATGGAGTGTATGTTAGGGAACATGTTAGGATACATATTAGGTTTCGGGCAAGTTCTATGATATGTGTTACATTATGCCTTTGGGGTACATGTTAGGTGCACATATAGTTTAGAGTATGTATTAGTGGTTAGGGTACATATCAGCATAGGTATTATGTTTAGGGTACACGTCAAGGATATATGTTAGTGTATTGTTTACATTTAGTACGTGTTGTTATTGTATTGGTTAGTGTTGTGGTTTTGGGTTAATATTAGTCATGCTTGGGTATGTGTTGGGTTACATTTGGGCACATGTAGGGTGCTTGTAAGGGTACCTAGTCTTAGAGTTCAGGCGAAAAAACTATTTAGGATGTAGTTAAGGTATGCATTAGGTTTAGGACATATGTTAGGGTATTGGTTGGGGTTTGTGTTAGAGGATGTGTTAGAGCACATCGGGGGTACATGTTAGGATGCATTTCAGGGTACCTGTATGTGTTAGGTTACTCATTACTGTATGTGTTACTGGTTAGGGTACATATTGGATACATGCTGAGGTCAGGGTATGTGTAAAGATATTAGGGGTTGCATTAGGGTTAGGATATCAGGGTTTGTGTTGAGGTGTGAGTTAGGGTACATGTAAGGGTAACTATGGCTTACACTATACATTAGGGTCCTCATGACCATATCTGTCAGTGTTTATAGAGTATGGGTTAGGATATGTGTTAGAATCGGTGTCAGGGTATGTGATGGGGTCCATGTTAGGGTATGTGTTAGAGTTAGGGACATTGATAAGGGATCTTTGAAGGTTAAGGTCTTTGTTAGGGTTAGGGCACATGTTAGGCTATGTGTTACAGTACATTGGGATACCTGTTAGGGTTCATGTAAGGGAACTTGTGTGAATAGAATACTCATAAGGCTATGTTAGAGTGCGTGTTAATGCATGTTAGGATTAAGGAACATGTTAGGGTATGCTGGAAGTACATGTTAGGATGTATGTATGGGTACTTGTATTTATCGGGGAACATGTTAGGATACTTGTTAGAAGACCTATTTGTGGTTAGGGTTCATGTTAAGAGTGTGTGTATTTGTGTCAGATTATGTTTAAGGTCAGAGTGTGTTAGGGTACGTTCAGGGGGCATGTAAGGGTTACCTGCATGGTTTATAGTTAGTATGTGTTAGGTACTCATTACTATATGTGTTAGCGTCTAGAGCATCTTCAGCGTGTTATAGTGAAAATACTACTGGGAAACCTGCTGCGGTTAAAATACATATTAAAGGTAGAATGCCTATTAGGGAATACTTAGGTTAGTTTGGAATACATATTACAGTGCACATAAGAGTAGGTGTATGGATTTGAGTTTGTGTTAGGGTACTTATTAGCATATGAGTTAGTGTTTTGAGTACATGTTAGGAAACCTTAGGGCACATTTGAGACACATGTTAGGGTACCTGTCATGGTACCTACAGGAATTGCAGTACATGTTAGAGTACTTGTTAGGGCACATGTTAAGTTTTACAGTGCATGTTTAGGGTACATTTTTGGGCATGTTAGGGTGCTAGTTGTGGTTTGGTTTAGGCAACATGTTAGGATGAGCATCAGTAGAAGTTGAGGATACTTGTTAGGGTATATGTTGTTATAGTCTACCTTCAGGGCACATGTTAGACTGTGTTAGGAGACAAAAGATGTGGATGTATTGGTGTATGTGAGGGTTCCTGTATGGTTTAGAGGATGTGTTAGGGTAGTTGTTGCTGTATGTGTTGGTGATAAGGATACGTGTTAGGATATGTATTAGGGTTAGAGTATGTTAGGGTACATGTTAAGAGTATGTGTTAGGGTACATTGGGGGTTACATGTTAGCGTGTATGTAAGGGATTCTTGTACAGTTTACAGTACCTGTTTGGGTCCTTGCTAGGTTTTGAGTACATGTTAGGGTTAAGGAACATGTTAAGGTTAGCACACATGTTAGAGTATCTCTTTAGGGTTATGACGGGTTAGAGTTAGGGCGTGTTTGAAGTACAGGTTAGTGTTCATGATTCCAAACCAGTATGGTCTTCAGCAGTTGGGGTTGATTAGGTCATAGTCCTTGCCCTACCACACTTGATGGTGTGGGCCCCACTCTGCCTAACTGGGGGAGACTGGAGATTGGAGCACATAGCTGTGCTTTCACTCTGTTGACACATCAGCCATGTGGAAATGTGTGAGGGTATGGAGGGGATCAAGTACTGTGCATCTCTGTTTGGAAGCTTGGACCCACCTTAAGCAGGTTCCAGAAAAGAAGGCCATCCACGTCCAGGGATGTGAGACACTGTGGTAAGTGCCAGGTAAGTTGGAGTTGGGATGTGGGTTAAGGAACTAAGGTGGTTAGGGTTAGGGGTTAGGGTTTAGGGGTTAGGATTAAGGTTAGGAGTTAGGAGTTAGGGTTAGGAGTTAGGGGTTAGGGTTAGGGTTAGGGGGTTAGGGTTAGGGTTAGGGGGTCATGGTTAAGGGGTTAGGGGGTTAGGGGGTTAGGGTTAGTTTCTTCCAGATTTACCACTCTCCAGACAAAATTTTAGAAATTCTTGTACAGTCTAATTTTAGCAAACACTTCCCTGCCTATTGATTTTGATAAGAGTTGTCTTTCCTCGTAGTGATACAATCATAGAATACTCACTTGAAAAATACTAATATTACAACCATAACTGTAGCCCCTTTTGACATTACCCTAAGAACAAAATACAATCTAAAAACGCTAATACTGGAACTTGAGCTCAGGGTCTGACACTCTGGCTTTCGCATTTCTCTCAAGGCTGGCACTCCACCACTACAGTCAGGTCTACTTGCAGATATTCCTCTTGAATGGAACTAAGAATCACCCAGGCCGGATTGGAAGCTCAAGCCAGCAATTTTAGACCCCAGAGGAGCTAGGACTCTATTCATTAGCTACTGCATCTGGCTTTCATTGATATTTTCAGGGTAGCTTGTCAGAATAGAAGATGCCTGCCTATAGAACTGGAATCTTATTCTAGATTGGTCATTTTCTACAAACATCAGTCTCTAAGCTTCCTCATGTTTCACAGAATTCTTGGTTGTTACTCATTAGCATCAGATGAAATACAGTGAATTTATTTGTTTATTTTTGCCAGTTTACGGTCTTGAACTTAGGGCCTGGGCACTGCCCTTGCACTTTCTCAAGGCTGGTGCTCTACCACTTGAGCCACGGCACTACTTCCAGCTTTTTCTGTGTATGTGGTACTAGGAATGGAACCCAGGGCTTTATGCATGCTAAGGAATCAATCTGCCACTAGGCCACATTCCAGGCCCCTTATTTTATCTTATTTATTTAATTTGCTGTTCATGGGTCTTGAACTCAGGGCCTGGGTGCTATCCCTGAGCTTCTTTGTACTCAAGACTAGAGCTCTACCACTTGAACCACAGTGCTACTTCTGGCTTTTTCTGAGAAGTTTATTGCAGATTAGAGTCTCACAGATTTTTTTCTGTCCAGGCTGGCTTCAAACTGATCCTCAGGTGTGAGCCATCTAGCATCAGGCTGGCTGTGATTTGTGCTAACTAACAAGAGCATAGAAGTGACTATTCTACGTCACTGATGAGATGGATGGTAGGTGATGGGTAGATGACGATTTGCCAACTCACAAGAGCGTAGAAGTGACTTTCCCAAGTCACTGTTTTCTCTCCCTTGATGAGATGGGTGGTAGGTGATTGGATGAGAACTTGCTCCACTAGCCTGGAAGCTTGCTGACCCTCGTTCCTGCTGTCCTTTCGCCGCAGATGTTTAATTTTACTGTGCTTATAAATCTCTCTCTTTAGGCGGGAAACTGCATGTCTTCTGGTTTATATGAAGAGTGGAGGCAATGGACATACTTCAGACTTTCAGAGACTGACACGTTCATTTCCTTTTCTGTCCTGGGATCTGCTAAGTCTTCTAGGAGACTCTAAAATGAAGAAAAAATAATTTAAACAATTACATAATAATTTAAATCTTAAGTTATAAGCATGAGTGATTGCTGATGTGATTTGAAGGAGGGTTGTCTCTCAAGGTCATGTGACAGGAGCCTGGTCCCTTGTATAGCAGTGCTGTGGGGCATAATCTTGTGAGCGGTGAGGCTTGTGCAGGGCACCTGGCTCATGCTTGTAATCCTAGCTACTCAGGAAGCAGAGATAGTTCAAAGCCAGATAGGGTAGAAAAATCCATGAGACAGACTTTCAACTGACAACAGAAACAAAAAGCTGGAAGTGGAGCTGAAGTGGTAGTGGGCGAGGCTTGAGTGAAAAAGCTATAGGACAGCACCTAAGCCTGAGTGCAAGGCCTAGTGGTGTGACCCAAGTGAACAGTTTCTTTCAGCTAGGCCCCCCCCCCTCTGGAGCCTCGAAAACCCTTGAAAATACCACCACCATCTGGAGAGTAAGCATTCTTCACAGGAGCCTGTGGAGGACATAACTTATTCAAACCATCTCATTAGTGAAATAGGCACCATACGCAAATAAAGTTGTTTCTCTCAAAAGGAGTGTAGAGTGTACAGCTTAATATAGGGGTAATGACAACACATAAGATGCAAATGATTAGTGCTATAGAAAGTGGAAAGAAGGGCCGGGAATTTGGCCTACTGGTATGGTGCTTGCCTAACATGCAAAAAGACATGGTTTCGATTCCTCAGTACCACATACATAGAAAAAACCCAGAAGGGTGCTTAGGCTCAAGTGGTAGAGCTCTAGCCTTGAGAAAGTCCAAGTACTCAAGCCCTGAGTTCAAAGCCAGGACTGGAAAAAAAAAAGATAAGAAATTGGAAAAAAGCTGGGATTCCTTCTTTAGTAGAAATCTTGAGGCTGTAGGGAGGTCTAGGGCTTAGGATAGTCCATAGACTCAGAAAATACGTTCAAAGACACGGCTGAGAAGGTCACAGAAATCCACAAACCTAGGTTAGGGTGAGAGAGTCAAGTCACAGAGGAGAGGACGGTGAACACAGGCCCAGCACGCCCTCTGGTGGTAAGTGGACCTCGCTGCACCACGGAGGGGAGTTTGCCCTCTTGTGGTAAGTGGAGGTCACTGCACCACAGATTGGTCTAGGGCTGTGAGCATTCACCCAGAGCGCCCTCTGGTGGCAAGTGGAGGTCACTGCACCACGGAGGGGAGATTTGTGAGCATTCACCCAGTTTGCCCTCTGGTGGTAAGTGGCGTCACTGCACCACGGATTGGTCTAGGGCTGTGAGCATTCACCCAGAGCGCCCTCTGGTGGCAAGTGGAGCTCACTGCACCACGGAGGGAGGTTTGTGAGCATTCACCCAGTTTTCCCTCTGGTGGGTTGTGGAGCTCATTGCACCATGGGGGAGGGGGAAGGCAATGACCCTTCATGCAGAGCGCCCTTTGCTGACAAGCGGAGCTCACTGCACAACGGAGGGGGTGAAAGGTAGTGAGCATTGACCCAGAGCGCCTTCTGGGGGTAAGCGGAGGTCACTGCACCATGGATTGGTCTAGGGCTGTGAGCATTCACCCAGAGCGCCCTCTGGTGGGAAGCGGAGATCACTGCACCACGGATTGGTCTAGGGCTGTGAGCATTCACCCAGAGCGCCCTCTGGTGGGAAGCGGAGGTCACTGCACCACGGATTGGTCTAGGGCTGTGAGCATTCACCCAGAGCGCCCTCTGGTGGGAAGCGGAGGTCACTGCACCACGGATTGGTCTAGGGCTGTGAGCATTCACCCAGAGCGCCCTCTGGTGGGAAGCGGAGGTCACTGCACCACGGATTGGTCTAGGGCTGTGAGCATTCACCCAGAGCGCCCTCTGGTGGGAAGCGGAGGTCACTGCACCACGGATTGGTCTAGGGCTGTGAGCATTCCCAGAGCGCCCTCTGGTGGCAAGTGGAGGTCACTGCACCACGGAGGGGAGATTTGTGAGCATTCACCCAGTTTGCCCTCTGGTGGTAAGTGGCATCACTGCACCACGGATTGGTCTAGGGCTGTGAGCATTCACCCAGAGCACCCTCTGGTGGCAAGTGGAGCTCACTGCACAGCGAGAAGGCGGGGAAGGCAGTGCTCATTCACTCAGAGCGCCCTCTGGTGGGTTGTGGAGCTCATTGCACCATGGGGGAGGGGAAGGCAATGACCCTTCATGGAGAGCGCCCTTTGGTGACAAGCGGAGCTCACTGCACCACGGGGGGGTGGTGGTGAAAGGTAGTGAGCATTCACCCAGAGCGCCCTCTGCTGGGTAGTGGAACTCACTACTACACGGGGGGGCGGGGAGGTGGTGAGTATTCACCCAGAGCACCCTCTGGTGGGTCGTGGAGCTCATTGCACCACCAGGGAAGGGTGAAGGCATTGACCCTTCACGTCGAGCGCCCTCTGGTGGCAAGCCGAGCTCACTGCACCACGGAGTGGTGAAAGGCGGTGAGCATTCACCCAGAGCGCCCTCTGGTGGCAAGCGGAGGTCACTGCATGACAGATTGGTCTAGGGTGATGAGCATTCACCCAGAGGGCCCTCTGGTGGGAAGCAGAGCACACTGTACCTCGGATCTGTGTAAGGCAGTGATGATTCACCCTGAGCGCCCTCTGGTGGCAAGCGGAGCTCACTGCACTACGGAGGGGAGGAGGGTGGTGAGCATTCACCCAGAGCGCCTTCTGGTGGTAAGCGGAGGTCACTGTACCATAGATTGGTCTAGGGCTGTGAGCATTCACCAGAGCGCCCTCTGCTGGGTAGTGGAGCTCATTGCACCATGGGGGGGGCAGTGACCCTTCACGCAGAGCGCCCTCTGGTGGCAAGCGGAGCTCACAGGTCCATGGAGGGGTGAAAGACAGTTATCATTCACCCAGAGCACCCTCCTTGGAAGCGGAGCTCATTGCACCATGGAGGGGAGGAGGGCGGGGAGGATTCACCCAGAGTGCCCTCTGGTGGCAAGTGGAGCTCACTGCACAACGGGAAGGCGGGGAAGGTGGTGAGCATTCACCCAGAGCGCCCTCTGCTCGGAAGTGGCGCTCACTGCACCTCAGAGGGGTGTAGGGTGGTGAGTATTCACCCAGAGCGGCCTCGGGTGGCAAGCGGAGATCACTACACCACGGAGGGTGGCAGGGTGTCGAGCATTCACCCTGAGCATCCTCTGGGGACAAGCACAGCTCACTGAATCATGGAGGAGAGGAGGGTGGTGAACGTTCACTCAGAGCGCGCTGTCGTGGCAAGCGGAGCTCATTGCACCATGGAGGTAAGGAGGGTGGTGAGCATTCAGCAGAGCGCCCTCTGGTGGGAAGCGGAGCTCACAGCTCTACGGAGGGGTCGAAGGTGGTGAGCATTCATGCAGAGCTCCCTCTAGTGGGAAGCCCAGTTCACTGCACCACGGAAGAGAGGAGGTTTGTGAGCATTCACCAGAGCACCCTCTGGTGGGTAGTGGAGCTCACTGGAACACGGGGGGAGGGTGGGGAGGCAGTGTGCATTCACCCAGAGTGTGCTGTCATGGCAAGCGGAGTTCACTGCATCATAGAGGGGAGGAGGGTGGTGAGCATTAACCCAATCCGCCCTCTGTTGGGAAGCAGAGTTCATTGCACCACAGGGTATGGGGGAAGGCGATGAACATTCGCCCAGAGCGCCCTCTTGTGGAAATTGGAGCTCACTGCACCACGGAGGGTAGGAGGTGGGTAAGCATTCGCCCAGAGCACCCTCTGGTGGGAAGTGGAGCTCACTACACTAGGGAGGGGAGGAGGGTGGTGAGCAGGGGTGTAGTGTGCCCTCTGGTGGAAAGCAGAGCTCACTACACCACAGAGGGGTGGAAGGTGGTGAGCAGGGGTCCAGCGCGCCCTCTGGTGGGAAGCGGAGGTCATTACACCACGGAAGGGAGGAGGGTGGTGAGCAGGGGTGTAGTGTGCCCTCTGGTGGGAAGTGGACCTCACTATACTAGGGAGAGGAGGAGGGTGATGAGCAGGGGTCCAGCACGCCCTCTGGTGGGAAGTGGAGCTCACTACACTAGGGAGAGGAGGAGGGTGATGAGCAGGGGTCCAGCACGCCCTCTGGTGGGAAGTGGAGTTCACTACACTAGGGAGAGGAGGAGGGTGGTGAGCAGGGGGTCCAGCGCGCCCTCTGGTGGGAAGCGGAGGTCATTACACCACGGAAGGGAGAAGGGTGGTGAGCAGGGGTCTAGCGCGCCTTCTGGTGGGAAGACGAGCTCACTACACCACAGAGGGGAGGAGGGTGGTGAGCAGGGGTGTAGCGTGCCCTCTGGTGGGAAGATGAGCTCACTACACCACAGAGGGGAGGAGGGTGGTGAGCAGGGGTGTAGCGTGCCCTCTGGTGGGAAGCGGAGCTCACTACACCATGGAGGGGAGGAGGGTGGTGAGCAGGGGTCCAGCACGCCCTCTGGTGGGAAGACGAGCTCACTGCACCTTGGAGGGCGTCCTCTGCTGTTCACGTGGGAAATGTCAATGTGGCATGTGAAGACCATGTGTGGAACAGTGTGGTGGTCACACATCCATAGTTTTCCTTACATTAATTCTGTGTGTGTGTGTGGGCACACACTGTTCATAGAGTTTGAATATAGGGATTGGGTGCTGTTCCTCAGCTTGTTCACTTAACATGGTGCTGCAGTACTTGAGCCTCAGCCCCTCTTCTGGCTTCATATTGTCTAAATGTGTGTATCTATGGGTGTGTGCTTTGTCTCTCTGTGTTTTCCAATGTGCATATCGTTCTTTAAGCTCTTCTAACTCTGTTGGATTGAGGGAAGGAAGAAGACAGGAAGAGAGGGAGAGAGGGAGAGTGCAAGCTCATCTTCTCTCCCTTTTTCACTCGTGTTTGCAGTTTATGAGGGAGCATGAAATAAAATAATAAACAAATACACTAATCTTGGATGGAAGCTGTGAGACAGCGCTTGTTGTCTCTGAACACGTGGCTGCTGTGTCTCCCTGTTTTAAATTTTTGAAGGAAACATTGTTTGAGGCAGAAGATGGAATGTTTTCATTTAAATTCATCTTTTACCAACTGGATTCTGTAAAGGTTTATTTTCCCAGTCCTAACTGAAAACTGGAAATATCATCAATTCAGCCTGTTTTTTCTTGACTTGCTTTGCTCTCTGGTCTACTTTCCTCCATGTTCTCCACTCATCCCCCCCCCCCAACATACTGATAATCTGGGATGCACGAGAGAGGCCACGCAAGGCCCTAAGTGACTGTCCCTAGTAATTGTCTGTGGAAGGTCTGGGCCTGCCTGTCCCATTGGCTCTCCAGTTCCAGTGTCAGCAAAGTGTTCCCAAACGCTCGTGGGCTGCCGCACAGTCAGGGGTTGATCTCAGGTCTTCTGCTAGGCAGGCAGGTTGGCAGGCAGGCAGTGAAGCGGGAACCTCCTTGGGGGAAGAACCGGGCTGGGAGGGGAGGCCGTAGACAGGGCTCGTCTTCCTCTGCCAGTACTGAGCCTCCAGGCCGTCTGGAGGGGCTGTGGGGTTTCAGACACTGGACAAACATTTCTTCCCACCAGGTGCTCACAACCTGGGTCCCCTTGCTTCCCTGGGTAGAAGTAAGCAGCGGCACTCGGCCTCAGGATCTGGAGCCCTCCAGGGACCCTCCACGCCCACCCCTGGGCAAGCAACCTATACCTCCCCACCACCCCAGAACGGACAGCGGATCCCCCCATGCCCAACCCAGAGCACGGACTCCAAGCCCTGTCCATGGCCACCAAAGCAGACCACCCCTGGAAACTGTCCTGGTTCACAGGCTGCTGCTCTGTTCTCCCCGCCAATCCAGGTGGGAAGGGGAAGAGGCAGAGCTGAGTGGAGAGCAGCCAGAGGCAGTGGGAAGCACAGCCAAAGAAAAAGGCGGGCTGGAGCCGGAGCGGGGCTGAGGCTTGAGAAGGGCGGGGCTTGTGGGGGGCTGAGCGCCAGGGGGTGGGGCCAGGAAGAGGAAGGGAGGTGAGTGGTCTAGGGCGGGGCTTGGAGGGAGAGCTCCAGGGTAGTGGTGCCAGGGCACGGAAGTCATGGTCTGGGGGTGGGGCTTAGAGGGTCAGAGCCCCAGAGCGGTGGGGCTGAGCGAGGACGTGAGGGGTCGGGGGCGGGGCGAGGACGCTGAACTGGTTTGGGGCGGTTCTGCCTGGGACCAGTCGGCCCGTGAGAGGCTCCAGTGCGGCCGCCTCGCCTTCCCCAGAGAGAGTGGCGTTTGTTCTGGGGCCTACAGAGCTGGGTGGGGCACTCTCAGCCTGAGGCTGTTGTCTGTTCACCCGTCCTGTAAGGTGCCAGCAGCGTTTCTTCGTGGGGAAGCGCCTGAAGGAGGCTGCCTCTACCCAAACACAGCCTGTGTGTGTGAGGAAGGCCATGTTAGGCCTAAGCCAGGCCTCCGGAGCCAGCTCCCAGTCAGAGGTGTGCTTTTTAGCCCAGGCAGGCCTGGGGCCTGGGTGTGTGGTGGCTGTGAAAGTGTGTGAAGTGGGGACTGCTGCTTCATTTTTCCTCTTCCTGAAGGGGCTTTGGCCAAGTTAGGCCTAAGCCAGGCCTCCGGAGCCAGCTCCCAGTCCGCGGTGAGCTTTCAGTGTAGGCTGGGGTCTGGTCAAGAGTGGACAGGAGTGGCAGCCCACCCGCTGCTGCCTCCTCTTTTGTTTTATTTTCCTCCCTCCAGGCCCGGGGATGGTGCCGCCATGGGAGGGAGTGGTCAGTGCAGATGGGGCCTAGGCTGCTGCCCCTCCACCTTGAGGACGTGAGGGGTCGGGGGTGGGGCTTGCGGGGGTCAGAGCCTGAGAGGGGTGGGGCGGTTCTGCCTGTGAGAGGCTCCAGTGCGTCCGCCTTCCTCTAAGAGAGCGGCATTTGTTCGGGGGCCTACAGAGCTGTCCTGAGGCCGGGCGTCTGTTGCCTGTTAGCCCGTCCTGGAAGGTGCCGGCAGCATTTCTTCATGGGGAAGTGCCTGAAGGAGGCTGTCTCTACCCAGACGCCGCGTGTGTGTGAGGAAGGCCATGTTAGGCCTAAGCCAGGCCTCCGGAGCCAGCAGCCAGTCAGAGGTGCGCTTTTTAGCCTAGGCAGGCCTGGGGCCTAGGTGTGTGGTGGCTGTGAAAGTGTGTGGAGAAGTGGGGCGGGCAGCTCGTTTTTCCTCTTCCTGAAGGGTCTTCGGCCATGTTAGGCCTAAGCCAGGCCTCCGGAGCCAGCTCCCAGTCAGCAGTGAGCTTTCAGTGTAGGCTGGGGCCTGGTCGAGAGTGGATAGGTGCGGCAGCCTGCCCACCGCTGCCTCCTCTTTTATTTTCCTCCGTCCAGGCCCAAGGACGGTGCCACCACGGGAGGGACTGGTCAGTGCAGATGGGGCCTGGGCTGCTGCCCCTCCTCCTCAAGGACGTGAAGGGTCGGGAGCGGGGCTTGCGGGGTCAGAGCCTGAGGGGGTGGAGCGGAGTGAGGACGTGAGGGGTCAGGGGCGGGGCGAGGACGCTGAACTGGTTTGGGGCGGTTCTGCCTGGGACCAGTCGGCCTGTGAGAGGCTCCAGTGCGGCCACCTTGCCTTCCCCAGAGAGAGTGGCGTTTGTTCTGGGGCCTACAGAGCTGGGTGGGGCACTCTCAGCCTGAGGCTGTTGTCTGTTCACCCGTCCTGTAAGGTGCCGGCAGCGTTTCTTTGTGGGGAAGCGGCTGAAGGAGGTTGTCTCTACCCGGACGCAGCCTGTGTGTGTGAGGAAGGCCATGTTAGGCCTAAGCCAGGCCTCCTGAGCCAGCTCCCAGTCAGAAGTGCGCTTTTTAGCCCAGGCAGGCCTGGGGCCTGGGTGTGTGGTGGCTGTGAAGGTGTGTGAAGTGGGGACTGCTGCTTCATTTTTCCTCTTCCTGAAGGGGCTTTGGCCAAGTTAGGCCTAGGCCAGGCCTCCGGAGCCAGCTCCCAGTCAGCGGTGAGCTTTCAGTGTAGGCAGGCCCAGGGCCTGGTCAAGAGTGGAGAGGCTTGGCTGGCCACCTGCCGCCACCTCCTCTTTTATTTTGTTTTACTTTTTTCATTCCAGGTCTGAGGACGGCGCTGCCATGGCAGGAAGTGGTCAGTGCAGACTGGACCTGGGATGCTGCGCCTCCACCGCCTGACTTCCGGGCTCTGTCTGCTCTGGTAATGCTCCCCCACCCCCACTTCCTGCCTCTGTCTGCTCTGGTAATCCTCCCCCACCCCCACTTCCTGCCTCTGTCTGCCCATGTAATGCTCCCCCACTTCCGGTCTCTGTCTGCTCCCATAATGCTCCCTCACCCCCACTTCCGGTCTCTGCCCCCTGTAATGCTCCCCACCCCCACTTCCTGTCTGTCTGCTCCCATAATGCTTCTCCACACCCACTTCCGGTCTCTGCCCCCCCTAATGTTCCCTCACCCCACTTCCGCTCTCTGTCCACTCCCATAATGCTCTCTCACCCCCACTTCCGGTCTCTGATTCCATAATGCTCCCCCACCCCCACTTCCGGTCTCTGTCCTCTCCCATAATGCTCCCCCACCCTCACTTCCGGTCTGTGTCTGCTCCCATAATGCTCCCTCACCCCCACTTCCGGTCTCTGCCTCCTGTAATGCTCCCCACCCCCACTTCCGGTCTATCTGCTCCCATAATGCTTCCCCACACCCACTTCCGGTTTCTGCCCCCCCTTAATGTTTCCTCACCCCACTTCTGCTCTCTGTCCACTCCCATAATGCTCTCACCCCCACTTCCGGTCTCTGTCCGCTCCCATAATGCTCCCCCTCCCTCACTTCCACTCTGTGTCCACTCGTGAAATGCTCTCCCCCTCACTTCTGGCCTCTGTCCACCCGGTAAAGGTCCCCGGCTCCTGTCCCTCCTCATCTTCTGTCCCCCCTCGTCTCCTGTCCCCCCTTGTCTCTTGTCCCCTCCCCATCTCCTGTCCCCTCCCCATCTCCTGTCCCTCCCCATCTCCTGTCCTCTCCTGTTCCCCCCTGCCCCTTTCAGAGCCTGAGGACTGATGGTTGGGAACATCACTCATTCTCCAGTGTGGACGTTGTTGGGGACATCATTCATTTATCCTCCAGTATGGAGGGCTCCTTCACATTTTATTGGGCATATCAGGATTTTGTCTATATTTTGGAGCATGCCTCCCCAGCCAGACAAGCACCTTGATGCTGAGCCATGTCCCCTGTTGGTCTCAGGAAGCCATCATTGCCTCAAGCCTGGCCTGGGATCTGTCTCATGAGGAACTTGGTGGGGTAGTAGAAGGTGGGAGCAGAAAGTGTGGTCTACATGGCTTTTTCTTTTTTTCCTTCTGTCGGCTCTACCCCAGATCCTGCTCAGCAGAAGAGAGGCCTCAGGATGCTGAGCCTCTGTTCTTCAGAGACTCCTTTCACTTTAGGTGCTGTGATGAGATAAGATGAAGAATCCAGAACTTTTGAATCAAACATAAGTGTAGGATCTGGGTGTACACTGAAATGTAGGATGTAGGATCTTGCTCCCAGCCCACATCTTGCATAGGGCATGGGGGTTAGGGTGTGAGGGGATTTGTGGAAAGCATTGTTTTCTTTTTTGCCAGGTCTTGGTGGTCTGTAATCCTAGCTGCTAAAGAGTCCAAGATCTGAGGTTTGCAGTTCACCCCTAGCCCTGGAAGGAAAGTTCTTGAGGGTCTTTGTCTCCAATAATGGGTAAAAAAACTCTAAAGTAGAGCTCAAGTAGTAGAACGCTGGTCTTGAAAAAACATTTGTCAGGAAGAACACCTAGGTCCTAAGTTCAAGCCCCAGGACCAGCACAGAATGATTTTTGTTTTTATTGTATAGGTCCAATACACATTTTATTAGACACACAAAGATATTTTAATTTCTGTTTGGTGAATTCCTGGGATATTGTGTTCCAGGGTCTCTCACAAGCTGGGCAAGCACCTCAGCCTTTGATTTTCACAATTTCCAGCCTTTGCTGTATGTTGTGTTCCCTTGACTATAGACACTTTGAGAAGAAAATGCACAGAGTCAGGGTAAAATGTGGAGAGACTGGAAGCTTGGGATTGTGAATACAGGTTTAGTGGGTATGGCCCAACGTAGAATGGCCTGGATGGACTTCATTTGAACTTGTTCCGGTGAACTCATGCCTTGCCCAGGCCTCTGGCCTGTCTCCAAGTGTCATCATGTTTTCATCTATACTTTGATCCTCTTGGGGCCTGGAGAAGGGGGTGAGGGCATGTGTGAGGAAGGGTAGTGTCTCCCTCCCTGCTTGGTGAGTTGGTGCTTGTCAGGACAACTTTGATGACCCTAGGCCCCTACTTAGGTCTCTGAATCGTCATCATGATTTCACTTCTGCTTTTGGTCATGTCCTTCTCAGTGCCTGTGGGTTGGGGCTGAGGGAATGCAGGAAGTTTCATTTTTAATTATATAGGTCATATACACATTTTGTTCAACATATCAATGCATTTAAATTTCTTTTGGTGAATTTAAATTTTATTCTGTTTCATGGCCTCCTACCACCTAGGCAAGCACCTCAATACTGAGCCTCACCCCTTTCTGTCTAGTAACTCAATCAGTTCCTTTAGACTGGTGTTATATGTCAGTTTTCTAGTAGGAGTTTCTGTGTGACTGTTTCCATTTTGTCTTCCTCTGTCAGTATACAGGACCCCACCGATCTGTGGAGCAGTTCTAGCATCTTCACCGTTCGTTGTGTGTTGATTTCTTCTGACCGTAAGTACTTTGGGGGCAAAACTTGCTGAGTATCAGGAAAAAATGTGTAGTCCAGACACTGGGAATTGTGTGTCAAGAATTTGATTTTGTGGTCTAATGTTGAAGTGGCCTGACTGACACATCCTACCCCTAACCTGCTTTCATAGACTCATGCAAAATTTAGGTCTCCAACCTCGTGTCTTAAGTCTGTACTAGGTTTTTTATCCATGCTTCCAGTCATATTCATACCAAAGCCTGGTGAATGGAATGAAGACACGTGTGAGGAAGGGCAGTCTATACTTCCCTGCTTGTTAAGTTGGTACCTGTCAGAACACCTTTTGCCACAGCAGGCTTATCCTAAGTCTGTATCCTCAGCTCTGAGTCTTCACTGAGCTTTTAGCAATGTCCTGAATAGGGCATGGGGGTTAGGGAGAGAGGGCATGTGTGTTTATGTTGTCATTATATACACCTTAAATACACTTTTATTAGGCATTTCAAGGTATTTCAATTTGCATGGGTGAATCCCAGTGGTATTATGTTCAGAGCTCTCCATAGGCTAGGTCAGCAGCTCCACACGATGCCCTCCATTTTATGCCTCAGAAGTGGGGTTTTGTCAAGTTTCTAATAATAATCTTTGGAGAGAAGCAGAAGGCATATCGTAGTACTTTTCCTTCTCTGTCAGACCTTCCAGGTCTTATGTATCCTTAACCAGGCTCCTGGATGCCTAGCCTTTCTGGTGCATTGCCTTCCTCTGCCTGTGTGCACTCTGAGGAGAAAATGTTCCCAGTGTCAGAAGACCAACTGGAGAGGGGCCAGGAGCCTGGCCTAATGGTAGAGTGCTTGCCTAGTATACACAAAGGTCTGGGTTCAATTCTTTGGTACCACACTCAGGAAAAAGTTAGTCTTTGGTACCACAGACAGAAAAAGCCGGAAGTGGTGCTGTGGCTCAAGTGGTAGAGCACTTGCCTTGACAAAGCCCAAGGACAGTGCTTGGGCTCTGCGTTTAAGCCCGAGGACTGGCCCCCAAAAAAGGAAGTGGAGGAAAAGAGAAAGAAGAAAGGAAGAAAGAAGGAAGAGGGAAGAAAAGAAAGGTAAAAGGAAGGAAGAAGGAAGAAGAAAAAAGAATGGATGAAAGAAGGAAGAGGAAGCAGAGGAGGGAGGAGTAGGAGCAGGAAGAAGGAGGGTGGAGGAAGAAGAGGAAGAAGTAGAAAGGAAGAGGAGTAGAAGGAGCAAGAGGAAGAGAGGAGGAGGAGGAGGAGGAGAAGGAGAAGAGTAGGAAGAGAAGAGGAGGAGGAGGAGGCTACGGCGGCAGAGATGATGACAATGATAGTGACAACGATGACCACATTGGAGCATCTTCAAGTTTTCAATGGTGAGCGTAGAATCTGGGTAGACAGCCCAGTACCTGCTTTGGTGGACCGAGGTCCAACTTAGGCCTCCAGTGTTTTTGCTTTTGGTACATAGAGAAAAGGGGGTGAAAGCATTTATGAGGAAGGGAGGCCTACCCTTTCCTGCTTGGTAAATTGTGAACTGTCAGACTGTAGTCCCCAACCCAGCTCTCTGTCCTCAAATCCATACGTTCACTGTTGCCTAACACATTTATCAACTCTTGACCTACTCTGTTCATACACCTGCCACGTGTACATGTGTGAGGATGAGGGTGTGGGATAGAGTGCTATGTTTCTCTGTAATATTGGACAAAAGAAGACCACCTACCTCCAAGGATGCAGGGCACTGCGCTGTCAGTTACGTTGGGGTCGGGATGTAGGTAAAAGAGTTAAGGTTGTTTTCTGGGTTGGTGGTAGGGGTTAGAGTTGTTAAGGTTACTATCGTTAGGGTTGGTATGGTTTAAGTTAGGGTGCAGAATAGATTTGTTGATGTTCATGGTGTGGTCTGGATTTGTTTAGGGGATCTATAACCTTAACATGTATCATAAGCCACCCACCAATCCTAGGCCTTATCCTAAACCATTTACTAACTCAAATCAGCAGCATAAGTGTGTTCCTAACACAATTCAGCAACCCCAAGCCACCCCTCAAAGCTAGGGGAGGAGCAGTAGGCTTAAGGAATAGTGTTTTTAGTGTCAGTGGTAATGTTACATGGTTAGGGTTGTTAGGGCTACCGTGTTTAGGGTTGGTATGATTGAGGTTAGGGTTCAGGTGTAGGGTTGTTGATGTGAAGGGTAGAGTTAAGGTTGGGTGCTATTGAGGTTACTCAGCATGGGAGTTAGAATGAATTTTGTAGTCATGGTTCAGAAACAGGTTCGAGCAAGTAGTGGGTTTTCTGTTATCCTTACATAGCAGGTTAGTAAGTCAGGGTTAGTGTTAAGTGTTACAGAACGATAGGGAATTATGTTTAGTGAATGGGTTAATGTTACGGATCTGGTCATCGTTGTGGAAACGATTAGCATTTGGATTGTGGAACAGGTCAGGTTTAGGGTTGGGGCAGAGTGTAGGGAATGTGGTAGACAAAATGTGAGGTTGGGGATGTAGTGGAGGAAAATGCTCTCATAAGGGTTCAGGAAAGGTTGAAGGTCAGGGAGCGTGTGAGGAAGAACTTTATGGAATGGGTTAGGGTTTTGGATATGCTATGTAGCGGTCTTCAAAGTGTGTTAGGGATCAGGTGAGGAGCAGAGAACTTGTTAGGAAAGGGGTTATGTAGGTTCTGGGAGTGGGTTAGGATTGGACAAAGTGTGAGTTATGCAGTGACATATGGATTGGGGCTAGAAGATGGTCTAGGGTGAGGCATAAGATTAGTGGTGCATTACGGCAATTTGTTACAGTATGAGTTTGGGTTAGGGCACCTGTGAAGGTGTGAGTATGGTAGAGTTAGAGTGTATAGCAGGGTACATGTTAGGGAGCATGTTAAGATAATGTTTGGTGTATTGTACCTGTTTAGGGTTAGGGTAAGTGTTAGGGTTTAGTGTGCATGTTAGGGTATGCGTTGGGGCAGGTTTTGGGTACATGCTAGGGTACATGTAAGGGCACCTATGCGATTTAGAGTGTGTGTTCGGCTACTTGATTCTGTATGTACTTCATGTTTAGGGTATATGTTAGGGTACATGTTACAGCTATGGTATGTGTTAGGGAATATTAGGATTAAGATTCCTGTTAAGGATAGGACACATATTAGAGTGTATGTTAGTGTACACTTGGGGGTACACGTTAGGGTGCCTGTAAGGGTGGTTTTAAGTACTGCTAGGATATTTGTACTTGTTAGGTAGGGTGGTACATGTTAATATTTAAAGTACATTTTAATGTTACAGTATGTTGTGAGGTACATGATGAGGTATGGGTTAGGGTACATGTCAAAGGTGTGAGTATGGGCAAGAGTCAAGATGCATGATGGAGTGTATGTTAGGGAACATGTTAGGATACATATTAGGATTTGGGCAAGTTCTAGGGTATGTGTTACATTATGCATTTGGGGTACATGTTAGGTGCATATATAGTTTAGAGTATGTATTAGTGGTTAGGGTACATATCAAGATAGGTATTAAATTTAGGGTACATGTTAGGATATGTGTTAGTGCATTGGTTACATTTAGTACGTGTTGTTAGGGTATTGGTTAGTGTTGTGGTTTTGGTTAATATTAGGGCATGCTTGGGTATGTGTTGGGTTACATGTGGGTACATGTTAGGGTGCTTGTAAGGGTACCTAGTCTTAGAGTTCATGCTAAGGAACTATTTAGGATGTGGTTAGGGTACATGTTAAGGTATGCATTAATTTTAGGACATACGTTAGGGTATTGGTTAGGGTTAATGTTAGAGCATGTGTTTGGGTACATCGGGGGTACCTGTATATGTTAGGGTACTTATTACTGCATGTGTTACTGGTTAGGGTACATATTGGATACATGTTGAGGTCAGGGTATGTGTAAAGATATTAGGGGTTGGATTAGGGTTAGGATATTAGGGTTGCGTTAGGTACGAGTTAGGGTACATGTAAGGGTAATTATGGTTTACACTATATCTTAGGGTTCTCATTACCATATTTGTCAGTGTTTATAGAGCATGGGTTAGGGTATGTGTTAGAATATGTGTCAGGGTGTGTGATGGGGTACATGTTAGGGTATGTGTAAGAGTTAGGGTCATTGATAAGGTATCTTTGAAGGTTATGGCCTTTGTTAGGGTTAGGGCACATGTTAGGCTATGTGTTACAGTACATTAGGATACCTGTTAGGGTACATGTACAGGTACTTGTGTGAATAGAATGTTCGTTAGGATATGTTAAAGTGCGTGTTATAGCACATGTTAGGATTAAGGAACATGTTAGGGTATGCTAGAAGTACATGTTAGGATACTTGTTAGAATATGTATTTGTGGTTAGGGTCCATGTTAGGGTGTATATATTCGTGTCAGGTTTAGTTTTATGGTTAGAGTGTGTTAGGCTACATCCAGGGGGCATTAGAGAATACCTATTAGAGAATACCTTAGGTTCAATTGGAATACATGTTACAGTGCATGTAACAGTACGTATATGGGTTTGATTTTGTGTTAGGGTATTTATTCGCATATGAGTTAGTGTTTTGAGTCCATGTTAGGAAACCTTAGGGCATGTTTGAGACACATGTTAGGGTACCTGTCATGGTACATACAGGAATTGCAGTACATGTTAGAGTACTTGTTAGGGCACATGTTAAGTTTTACAGTATGCATTTAGGGTACATTTTGGAGCATGTGTTAGGGTGATGGTTATGTTTTGAGTTAGGCAACATGTTGGGTTAGGCATCAGTAGAAGTTTAGGATACTTGTTAGGGTATATGTTGTTATAGTAAATCTTCAGGGCATATGTTAGAGTGTGTTAGGATACAAAAGGTGTGGATGTTTTGGTGTATGTAAGGGTTCCTGTATGGTTTAGAGGATGTGTTAGGATAGTTGTTACTGTATGTGTTGGTGATAAGGATACATGTTAGGATATGTATTAGGGTTAGAGTATGTTAGGGTACATGTTAGAGTATGTGTTAGAGTACATTGGGGGCTAAATGTTAGTGTGTATGTAAGAGATACTTGCTAGGTTTTGAGTACATGTTAGGGTTAAGGTACATGTTAGAGTTAGCCCTCTTCTCTGGTGGATGTGTACACAGTCACATCCTTCAGCTGTACTCAGTTTCACTTCCTTTCTTGATCTCCTGCCTTCCCCGAGGTCCTTTGCAGCCAGCTGGAACCTTTCTGTTGCCCCTCTTGAGATGCCGGCCATCCCACTTGCCCACTTGGTTGGTATTATCCTGTTTTCTGCTGATCGATTCTGCCTGCCAGCATTCTTACTTTAGTTAAAGTCCTATAGTTTGAGCTTTGTAAGAGGAACAGTGGTTTACAACTATATTTAAAATATTTATTGGATATTTTAATTTGCACATGAATTTATTTTAAGGAATCTAGTTTAATATTTCAATAATTTTGTACAATGTGGATGATCAGGCCAGGGTAACTGGCATTTCTATCACCTCAAGTATTGTTCTACTGCACTGGAAATATTAGCTGTTTTGAAATATGCCACTTACTGTGCTATAGAATGTTAGAAGCTATTGGACCTAGCAGTGCCTTTTCCTCACTAATAATCAATCACTCCTCACCCTCTATGCTTTCCAGTCTCTGGTAACCTCTGTTCTGTCCTTTGGAGACATTAGTTTTTTCTTTTTAGCTTTTACATATAAATAGTACTTTAAGTATTTGTCTTTCTGTACCTGACTTATTTCACTTAGTATTATGTCATCTAGAATTATCTACATTGCCACAGATGACAGGAGTTCATTATTGTGATCACTTAGTAATCTATTTCATTGTATATCCTTACTACATTGTCTTTATCTGTATCTTTGCTGAGTAACAATGTCAAAGCCCCATGTAGGGCTTTCATGTGTCAGTCCAAAGTCTTCATACCATGGGTAGCATGTATGTAGACGTTGTGTGACTTTCCATGTCTTCCAAAGGCAGGAACTGTATCGGGACTTGGTCATCTGTAGGTGTATTCCAGGCAGCCCATGGTGTGGAGAGCAAGGACTCTGCCAGCAGCAGTAGTCTGGTGTGATAGACAGCCCTTATGATTGGCAGGGTTTGAGTGTGAGGAACATGGATACAACTCTGGTCTGGACCCTATGGCTAATGTTGGAAGTGGAGATACAGGGGTGGGAGGGTGGTTCAGTGTTAGGAAATGGCAGCTCATTCTGAGCAGGAACAAATGGAAATGTGAGGGTCCAAGGCCTGGTGTCCAGCCTGATGGTATTTCCAAATTTAGAGTTTTGTGCTCCAGCTCCTCACAGGGGCTACCCTCTCTGAGAGCCAACTCTTTGGGAATCAGAACTGAATGAAAGATGTTGTCCTTACCTCTCTGCTATATGTTTTCACAGAAGTTCCTCTGTCCCTGGCTCATGGAAACCCT
The DNA here is from genome assembly GCF_031878675.1 of Megascapheus bottae. Taxonomy (NCBI): domain Eukaryota; kingdom Metazoa; phylum Chordata; class Mammalia; order Rodentia; family Geomyidae; genus Megascapheus; species Megascapheus bottae. The sequence goes on along the minus strand of NC_143532.1, from coordinate 30,082 downwards.
TGCTGGTGGTAAAATTGTGGTGTCTTGAGTACCAGCCAGGCATCCTTGGCCTGGGGATTTTAGGGTGATTACTAATGGGCAAGGTGTTTGGGTTCCTGAGGAAGAATTGCCAGTCAATCCTGGCTGAGTCTCAGCATTGCCCAGGAGAACTTAACGAGGCAGATGAAGACAGCAGCATGGAGAGAAAGAAGAGTGCAGCTAAGAGAACCTCTCAGACCCTGGGACTACCCTCACGGTCAGGAGAGCCTCATTTCTTTGTTTCTCACTGTGCAGCAACATTTTTCTCACTGACAGTACTCTGAAGCCTCAGAGCCTGTGATTAGTAGGTCCTTGTCTCCTGTACTTCAATTTCTATGTCTGAAATGGAGCTGACAGTTTCTAGCCTAGCAGGTTGGAAGAACTGAGTGAATTAACCTGTGACATTGCTTTCAATGAATGTGTGGCAGACAGTAGCCATCCTGTTACCTGTGGGCAAATCCCTTTAGATGCAAGGTGCTCCTGCTGACTTGGGAGCTGGAATCTGATTTGGGAGCTGTACTTCCCCTTGCTTTTCACATTTTTAAAATTTAATTTAATTTTACATTTTTTATTAAATAATTTATTAACATTGATTTTTACGTATTTCAAATGACATATTTAATAAATAAGTATTCAAGAAGGGAGTCTATATACAATCAGTGGCACTTAGATTTTAGAACACAATTAAAATTAGGCTAAGGGTTTGTATGTCATAGATACATATTAATCTATGTAATACAACATTATGTCTATAGAGTCATAGTTATGTCTATGTAGTTGTGTTTATATTTCCAATACTGTGTCCATAGCATTGGGGATGCAAATATTGAGTCTTTGCTCTTGTACTGTTTGGATCTAATAGCCACATATTAAGCTTTTCACATTTTTATGTCTTCCTCTGATAGGCACAAAAGCCCTTTCCACAGAAATTTTGAGATCACCTGCATTCTCCCCCTTTTTCTTTTCTTTACTTTTTTCTTTCTTTTTTTACATTCTTCCCTTTTTCAAGGGCACATCTTTGAGAGCAGCTGAGCTTATGGCTGGGAGATTGGTTGCTAGTGTGTCAGGTTTGCTAATAACCCCTAAAGTTGTTTTTGGCTTTTCATCACTTGACTAGAAATGTTGTAGCAGGTGAACTTTCCTCACTCAGAGCTGTCCTGTTTGTTTGTTTTTTCCTTCCTCTCCCTCCCTTCCTTCCTTCCTTCCTTCCTTCCTTCCTTCCTTCCTTCCTTCCTTCCTTCCTTCCTTTCTTTCTTTCTTTTTTTTTGTGGGATATGGGGCTTGAACTCTGGGCCTGGGCACTGTCCCTGAGCTCTTCAGCTCAAGGCTACCGCCCTACCCTTGAGCCACAGCCCCCTTCCTGTTTTCTAGAGGTTAATTGGAGATAAGAGTCTCACTGTTTTTAGTGCCCAGGCTGGCTTTGAACCTTGACCTTCAGATCTCAGCCTCCCTAGTAGCGAGGATGACAGGTGTGAGCCACTGTGCCTGGCGTTCTTCCTCCCCATCTCTGTGGTGGGGACTCTTCCACTGGAGTTAGATACAGACAGGCTGACATTTCTCCTGTCCCAGAGCCCCAAGGACCCAGGAATCCCTCAGATAAGCATTCAGTAATTTTTTTTGCCAGTCCTGGGTCTTGAACTCAGAGCCTGGGCACTGTTCTTGGGCTTTCTCAAGGTTAGAGCTCTACCACTTGAGCCACAGCACCACTTCCAACCTTATCTGTGTATGTGGTACTGAGGAATTGAACCCAGGACTTCATGCATGCTAAGCACGCACTCTACCACTAGGCCAAACTCCCAGCCCTAATGTTTGCTTTTTTAATTTTCTCTTTCTGTAAATGCTTGCACTACTTCTTTGCAGTTAATAATACTTTTTGTGATATCTGTTTTTGTCAAACTTACCTCATCAGTTCGCATTCCAAAGTTTCATACTTGATATCTTCTCTCCTAATTATTTAAAGGTTCCCTAGTGAATTCTTTGTATCTCAGAGAGAATTTCACATTTCATGGCTTTAGTAAGCTCTAGAAAAACATCTGATTTTTGATGAATTCTTTATCTTTCCTTTGGCATTATTTCCTTGCTCCTTTCCAGGCCCAGTTGGTGTACTCAACATTGGAGAGACTTGTTGTCCTCACGCCCTGATTCAGGTATTCATTATGAACCTGGACTTCACAAAGATACTGAAGAGGTAAGACTTTTATTTGTGGTCATAAAATTGTGGATTAGTTTATTTTTTCATAGTGACCTGGACTTTCAGAGATTTCTGTCATAAATTGCCAGAATAGGGAAATACTTTCCTGCATATTCTGGGCTACAAATTAGAATCACTTAAGGGCACGTGCGCACACACACACACACACACACACACACACACACACACACACACACACGTGTGTGTGTGTGTGTGCATGCGTGCATGTGTGCATCTGTCTGTCTGTCTTGGGGCTTGAACTCAGAGCCTGGGTGCTGCCCTTGAGTGTTTTTTGTGCTCAAGGTTCCTGCTCTATCTAGCTTTCTTGATAGTTAATTGTGCTAAGAATCTCACAGACTTTCCTGCCTGGGATTGACTGTGAACCACGATTCTCAGGTCTCAACCTGGCAGGAGTGTTTAAGAAATGTACAAATGCTTGGTGTCATCTTCAGTTATCTATGTTCAGGTGGCCTGGGTTGGGGTCTGGACATTTGCTCCTTTCCTTTCTCTTCCCCTCCCCCTTCTCTCCTTTTCTACTGCCTCAGTCTGCCAAGGCAGACATACCTTCTATGCCTACCTGCTGGTACTTTAGAAACACTTGGTTGGGGATTTTAACCTACAGCTTTAATTTTCAGCACTGGTTTGATAAAAAGGGAGTTGGGACTAGAGCAATACTGCAGAAAGTCATTGAGATCAGTGTGTGTATGTGTATGCACAGACAAATTTCAGCAGTCTTTCTCTTTGGCCCTGACTTATCTCCTTTTCTCCACTTAATAAAGAAGTGAGGGATGCCCATAAGTAAATGAACCACTGCCCAAATACATTGTTATTCTTTTTTGTTGTCCTTTCTCTCCAGAACCTAACTTTGCTTTGTCAGCCTGAGTGCTTCAGGCTGGACTTATTGCTGCTTGCTATATATGTAGGCCCAGAATCTTCTGAAAAAGATTCTTTTTCTGGAATTTCTGAAAGGCCTTTATAAGTTCAAGTCACACTGGGCACATGGCCTAGTGGTAGAGTGCTTGCCTAGCATGCGTGAAGTCCTGGGTTCCATACACAGAAAAAGCTGGAAGTGGTACTGTGGCTCAAGTGGTAGAGAGCTAGCCTTTAGAAAGCCCGAGGACAGTGCCCAGGCCCTGAGTTCAAGATCCAGGACTGGAAAAAGAAAAAAAAAACAAGTCATTGTAAAGAACTGGATATTCAAGGCAAATATTAATAAATAATGAGTTAATTTATTTTCTTCTCATTTTAACCTTTTTTTCCCCCTGGGTCACAGGGCTTGAACTTGGCCTGGGTGTTATCTCAGAGCTCTTCAGCTCAAGGCTACCGCCCCCTTGAGTCTTAGGTCCTTTTGTGCTTGGGCTGGCTTTGAACCTTGATCCTTAGATCTCAGCCTCCTGAACAGCTAATATTACAGGCATGAGCCACGTGCCCAGCCATTTCAACCTTTTTATTAGTGTATTTTCATTGTACAAAAAGGTGTCATTATGGCATTACCATACTTAATATACTTTGGTCAGATTTACCTCTTTTATTCCTTTTCTTATGCCCTCCCTCATTTTAAACAATAGCAGGCTTCCTTACTCTCTTTTCATACATTCACAGACACCAGTTTGCCTGGACTTGCCCTCCTTCACACTGTCCCTGCCCCCCTCTGCCTGTTCCCACTCTGCTGGTCCTGTTTTGCACTTTTCATCTCAGCTGCCAGTTTAACAGATCCTTCAGAGCATGTAGAGTGGATGGGTTGCAGACTTTGAGCCCTGTTCCATTCTGGTGTCATAAGTTTAAGAGGAACTGTCCAATTCAGGACCAAGAATACTTTTCGTGTCCTCAGCAGCTCATAGGTAGTACATACTGACCTTTGGCAGAGTTAGGGAAAGAGAGTAAAAGTCAAGTGGTGAGTGTTGGTGCAGTCAGGGCGTCTGGTCCTGGGACAACTCCAGTGCCCTCACTACTGTGCTGTTACTTCTTTCTAACCAGTGTTTGTCCAGCATGACGCCGCTCAGCTTTACCTCACGTTCTGGAACCTAATTAAGGATCAAATACCTGATATGGACTTGGTAAGCGCCTGAAGCTGGAGCAGTCAGAGGACCCGTAGAAGTCTCTCCCCATTGTTTATGCCACGTGCAGTGAGGGTTCCTCAGAAACCCGGTGTTCTTCCCCCCAACCCACTGCACCCTTGTGTGCAGGGCAACCAGCGTGAGGGGCCAGGCAGTCTAACAGGTCTAGCTCTGGACACCAGCCTAACCTGTCCTTGGCTCCTTCTTACAGGTGGAGAAGCTGCAGTCCCTGTACACAATGCAGGTCAAGGATTCCTTGGTCTGCCACACCTGTAGTGGAGGGAGCAGTAGGACCAGCTGTATGCTGACCCTTCCTCTTCCCCTGTATGACATGGACTCAAAACCTCTGAAAACGCTGGTGAGACCTGGTGAATCTGCACACTCCACTTTGCCAGTGCCCTGTTGTTTGCGTCACTTCCCCTTGATATCAAAAATAATTCTGTTTCACTTGCATAGCTCTAGAGGGTCAATTTCATTGACCAGAAAAAGTTCTCTCTCCTATTTCTACTTTTCTTTTTTTCTTTGCCAGTCCTGTGGCTTGAGCTCAGGGCCTGAGCATTGTCCTTGGGCTTTCTCAAGGCTAGCACTCTACCACTTGAGCCACAGCACCACTTCTGGCTTTTTTCTATGTATGTGGAGTGCTGAGGAATCGAACCCTGGTCTTCGTGCATGCTAGGCAAGCACTCTTACCACTAGGCCAAACTCCCAGCCCCGTATTTCTACTTTTCTTATACTGTTCTACTAACAAGGGCCCCTCCGGTTTTTTTCCCCTCCAATTCATGGAAGATCCTGGCACATGTAGCAGTAGAGGTGGGGGCTATTTAGAAGACTGCAGGGGAAAGTGGAAGCAAAGCTTGAACCCTCACCGTCGGGGGCGGGCTGCTTTCTTGATGGAAAGGGTCTGCTAACATTGCCTGTCCCTGTTCCCCTCCACCGGGCAGGAAGACACCCTGCGGTGTTTTTCCACCCTAGGGAGTTAGCCAACAAAAGCAAGTGGTTCTGTGATAACTGTGGATGAAGACACATGGAAACTAGGTACTCACACCTCAGATTCAAATACTTCCATTGTGGGTTTCCTGGCCAAGGCTTCTCAGACACCTTCAGTGCCCTTCACGATGTGTGGTGGGTGGGGTCTGGGTGGGGCTGGTGCCAGGATCCCTGGGCTTCCCATGCAGCTTCACCAAGAGTGGAAGGGCAGGGAGAATGTGGGGCCAGGTGGTGGTGGGTGGGTGGCGGGTGGGGTTTTCTCTCCAGTTTTAGACCAGCTCCCTATGACAGACGCCTGCTCCTAGGGTTTCAAGGGCCTGTGTGCAGCCCTGGGAAGCTCATGGCTTTTGTCTGAGATCTGCAGTTCTGTGTCAGTCAAGTGTCACTTGAGTCTTGGAGGAGCTGAACAGAGTCCCCGGTGGGAGCCTTTAGCCCTGCAGTGTGTGTCCTACACACCTCTTCCTGGGAAGAAGAGTAAACCACCAGCCCTGGCATTTCACAGTGATCTTTGCTTTTGCAGGTCTTGAAGATGATGCATTTGCCCCAAACTTTGACCATTCACCTTATGCGATTCTCCATTAGAAATTCTCAGACTGAGAAAATCTGCCACTCATTGCATTTCCCTCAGAACTTGGATCTCAGTCATGTTCTCCTGACTGAGCAACAAGACCTCAGTGAGGCCACGGAGCAGGTGAGGTAACCCCACCTTTCTGGATCCATCTCACCAGACAGGACTTCCTTCAGGCTCAGCTGCTGTAACCCCTCAGCTGTTAGATGGTACCTACTCAAGAATTCTCCAGGTCCAGGTTCTTACCAGCCAAGGCCAGTGATTGGGTCTCTTCCTGGCTTCCACTGTGGGGTGAGGTGAGCAGCTGTGCTGGGTGCACACTGGCTGAGGAAGGGCAGCGTCTCAAGCAGTGAGGTCTGCCTCCTCTGAGCACTGCGCTCATCTGAGAATGGATGCTGATTGCTGGCCAGGCCAGGGGAGTACCGAGGAAGACAGGTGGTCCTCAGGTTGTTGTGAGTCACAGGAGCGAAGGTGCATTTCAGGCAGAGTATTTGTTTATTTATTTATTTTACCAAGCATAGTGGCACTGCCAGTTGGGAGTCACAGGCCAGAGGATCATTGGTTCAAGGCCAGCTTGGGTTACATGGTAAGACCTTGTCTCACAAGAGCAGAAAGAAAGCGGCCAGAAGTGTGGTGTGGAGAGTGCTGGCCCATCATGCACAGAGACCCTGGTTTGATTCCTTGGTTCCACCTCCAGAGAAAAGGCTGGAAGTGGTGCTGTGGCTCAAGTGGTAGAGCTCTAGCCTTGAGAAAACCCAAGGACAGTGCTCAGGCCCTGAGTTCAAACCCCAGGACTGGCAAAAGAAAAGAAGAGACCAAGATGAAACAAAGGCTCCAAAATTCCCTCCCTAAACCCTTCCTCAAACAAAACCAAACCCAAACCAAAACAAAACAAATTCCCTTTTTATCCACCCTTTTCTTGGGGGTTAAAACAGGTCTTTTCTTGGGGGGTTTCCACGTTCCTCAGGGGACAAAGATTGACCAATCCCTACTTACCGTATGCATGTATCCAATATAGAGGAAGTCATTATAGTTCTGGTTTATAAGGTTTCCTTTTAAGTAGCTATGAGATTCTCCAGGTCAAGGACTTTTCTCTAGGACCTTTGAAGTACCAGTGCCTAGCACAGAGCAGTAACAAATGCATGGCAAAACATGCTTCCTTCAAGACTAGGGCTGGGGAAGGCAGGATAAATCACTGAGAGCCTTGTCTCTTCCAGCCTGAAGGGCAGTAGCAACACTTTGCTGTGATCGCCCATGTTGGGATGGCCGACTTTGGTCACTACTGCGCTTGTATACGGAATGCAGTGGATGGAAAATGGTTCTGCTTCAATGACTCCAGTGTTGGCTGGGTGAGGCTTATCATCCACATGTTCTCTTGTTCTGAATTAGCCATCGCTAGTAAATCCTCAGCACAGTTGAAGACAAAGTATGGCCTTTTATTTTGTGTGTAGGAGCTGGGGAGTTCTATGGTTCAAAACTGTTCCTCTGTCTAGATTTATTGCTTTTTTTCTAGTCCTGGGGCTTGAACTCAGGGCCTGGTTGCTATCCCTAATCCTCTTTGTGTTCAAGGTTAGCACTATAGCACTTGAGCCACAGTGCCATTTCCAGCTTCTTCTGAGTAGTGTGTTAGAGTCCCACTGACTTTCCTGCTTGGGTTGGCTTTGAACCACAGCCTCCTGAGTAGCTAGGATTACAGGCCTGAGCCACCAGTGCCCAGCTGGTTTATTGCTAAGAGTCTGCTTCCTTCAGTGTTTAGGTTTCTGGCCCAGTGGGTCCAGTGCCTTGATGTTTTATGCTGTATAGGAAACGTATGAAACCAGAAATTAGAAAGATGCAAGATAAAACTCTGGGGGAATGAGGACATTACAGAGGGCATTGATATACAGGGCATCGTGTCACCAGCTGTCATCACAGTGGGCTTCTTTATAGGAGTCTAATGGGCAGATTGCAGAGCCCTGAATTCCCTGAATACTTCCTAGCTACCAACTAGCTGCTGCTGTCATCTGTGTGTGTTCTTCCAGGTGTCCTGGGAAGACATCCAGTGCACGTATGGGAGTCATCACTCCTGCTGGTAAGAGAAGCACATGCATGACGGGGTGCGTTGGGTTCTCAGAGCTTTATGAAAGTTGCATGGATGAATTATTGCCTTTCTTCTGAGCATTCCCTAGTTACTAAACCACTCTGTCCACCATTCAACATTCATCCCATTGCACCATACTTCTCAGAGAATAAAGGCTCCAGTAGTGCTCAGGTAGAAGTATCTTCTATAACCATACACATGTGGTTTCTGGCCTCTGTTACCTCGTCCTAATTTAACCTCTGAGCAAACGCCTACTCGTGCTTTCATAAGCATGGCCTTCTCTACTGTGCAAAGCCTTTACAGATGCACTCAAGCAGATTGTTAAGAAATCTTATTTTTTTTTGCTTTCATTGCTTCTTGAGCATGCCTCCTTTATTATTTCCAAAATTTTTTAAAAAATTATATGACTCCCCCCCCTCATTAGACCATGTACTCTTTTTTTTTTTAATTTTTGGTGCTGGTTCTGAGGTTTGAAGTCAGTCCTGGGCATTGTCCCTGAGCTTTTAAGCTCATGCTAGCTCTCTACCACACGTCCTGCTTTTGGGTGGGTAATTGGAGATGAGGGCATTAAAGACTTTCTTGCTTTGCTGGCTTTGAACATAAATTCTTAGGTCCAAGCTTCCTGAATAACTAAGATTACAAGTATGAGCCATGGTGCCTAGCAGACCAGGGGACAGGACCACTCTTCTCATCTTTCCCAGTCTGGCATAGCAGCATGCACTCACTAAGCATCAAGACATACTTTTAATGGCTACGGAGGTGAAACTAGAGAGAAAAGCTGAAGAAAGTTAAGGCAGAGAGGTTTTATGTGTGCCCATGGTGGCACCGGCGGTGGTACTGGAGGACATACTCAGCCACAGAAGGAGGCTTGATTAATTCAAAAGTAATGGATTAGGTGGTGTTTATGTTTGATGCTCTCCTCTAACCTACTTTTCCTGTTATTCTTTCATTTGTCCTGAGCATTTCTCTTAGGTACCTGTTCTTAGCCCATTTTGGCTCATTGACTCCTCTGTGATTTAGAACAGGGGTTAGCACACTTTACATGACCATGGCTAGAGAGAAGGAACTTCAGAGTTTGTGGGGCACAGTTTTTGTAGCTGTTACTCGCTTTGGCCTTGTAACACATCACTCGCTTTGGCCTTGTAACACATCGGATGCCATAGACAGTACAGAAATGCGTAAATGAATATAATTGGCTGTGTTCCAATAAAAGTTGTTTTCCAAAAACAGGGTTGGAGTTGGCTTATACTTCCACTCTCATAATTTGCCTGTCCCTGATTTATTATTTTATTTATATATTTATTTGTTTATTTTTGCCAGTTTAGGGGCTTGAACTGAGGGCCTGGGCACTGCCCTTGCACTTTCTCAAGACTAGGGCTCTACCACTTGAGCCACAGCGCCACTTCCAGCTTTTTCTGTGTATGTGGTACCGAGGAATCGAACCCAGGGCTTTATGCATGCTAGGGAAGCACTCTGCCACTAGGCCACACTCCAGGCCCCTTATTTTATCTTATTTATTTAATTTGCTGGTCATGGGTCTTGAACTCAGGGCCTGGGTGCTATCCCTGAGCTTCTTTGTACTCAAGACTAGAGCTCTACCACTTGAACCACAGTGCTACTTCTGGCTTTTTCTGAGTAGTTTATTGCAGATTAGAGTCTCACAGATTTTTCTGTCCAGGCTGGCTTCAAACCCTGATCCTCAGGTGTGAGCCATCTAGCATCAGGCTGGCTGTGATTTGTGCTAACTAACAAGAGCGTAGAAGTGACTATTCCAGGTCACTGTTCTCTCCTTGATGAGATGGATGGTAGGTGATGGGTAGATGAAGATTTGCCAACTCACAAGCGCGTAGAAGTGACTTTCCCAAGTCACTGTTTTCTCCTTGATGAGATGGATGGTAGGTGATGGGTAGATGAAGATTTGCCAACTCACAAGAGCATAGAAGTGACTATTCCAGGTCACTGTTCTCTTCTTGATGAGATGGATGGTAGGTGATGGGTAGATGAAGATTTGCCAACTCACAAGAGCATAGAAGTGACTTTCTCAAGTCACTGTTTTCTCCTTGATGAGATGGGTGGTAGGTGATTGGATGAAGACGTGCTCCGCTAGCCTGGAAGCTTGCTGACCCTCGTTACTGCTGTCCTTTTGCCGCAGATGTTTAATTTTACTATGCTCATAAATCTCTCTTTTTAGGCGGGAAACTGCATATCTTCTGGTTTATACGAAGAGTGGAGGCTAATGGAAATACTGCAGACTTTCAGAGACTGATACATTCATTTCCTTTTCTGTCCTGGGATCTGCTAAGTCTTCTAGGAGATTCTACAATAAAGAAAAAAATAATTTAAACAATTACATCATAATTTAAATCTTAAGTTATAACCACGAGTGATTGCTGATGTGATTTGAAGGAGGGTTGTCTCTCAAGGTCATGTGACAGGAGCCTGGTCCCTTGTATAGCAGTGTTGTGGGGCATAATCTTGTGAGCGGTGAGGCTTGTGCAGGGCATCTGGCTCATGCTTGTAATCCTAGCTTCTCAGGAAGCTGAGATAGATCAAAGCCAGATTGGGTGGAAAAATCCACGAGACAGACTTTCAGCTGACAACAGAAACAAAAAGCTGGAAGTGGAGTTGAAATGATAGTGGGTGAGGCTTGAGTGAAAAAGCTATAGGACAGCACCTAAGTCCTGAGTGCAAGGCCTAGTGGAGTCACCCAAGTGAACAATTTCTTTCAGCTAGGCCCCCATTCTAGAGTCTCCAAAACCCTTGAAAATACCACCGCCATCTGGAGAGTAAGCATTCCTCACAGGAGCCTGTGGAGGACATATCTTATTCAAACCATCTCATTAGTGAAATAGGCACCATACGCAAATAAAGTTGTTTCTCTCAAAAAGAGTCTATGTACAGCTTAATCTGGGGGTAATGAAAACACATAAGATGCAAATGATTTTTGCTATAGAAATTGGAAAGAAGGGCCGGGAGTTTGGCCTACTGGTAGAGTGCTTGCCTAGCATGCACAAAGACACGGGTTTGATTCCTCAGTAACACATACATAGGAAAAACCCAGAAGGGTGCTTAGGCTCAAGTGGTAGAGCTCTAGCCTTGAGAAAGTCCAAGTACTCAAGCCCTGAGTTCAAAGCCAGGACTGGAAAAAAAAAAAGAAATTGGAAAAAAGCTGAGATTCCTTCCTTAGTAGAAATCTTGAGGCTGTAGAGAGGTCTAGGGCTTAGGATAGTCCATATACTCAGAAAAATACATTCAGAGACACGGCTGAGAAGGTCACAGAAATCCACAAACCTAGGTTAGGGTGAGAGAGTCAAGTCACAGAGGAGAGGACAGTGAGCACAGGCCCAGCACGCCCTCTGCAGCACAATCTCGCTGCACCACGGAGGGGAGTTTGCCCTCTGGTGGTAAGTGGAGGTCACTGCACCACAGATTGGTCTAGGGCTGTGAGCATTCACCCAGAGCACCCTCTGGTGGCAAGTGGAGGTCACTGCACCACGGAGGGGAGATTTGTGAGCATTCACCCAGTTTGCCCTCTGGTGGTAAGTGGCGTCACTGCACCACGGATTGGTCTAGGGCTGTGAGCATTCACCCAGAGCACCCTCTGGTGGCAAGTGGAGCTCACTGCACAGCGAGAAGGCGGGGAAGGCAGTGCTCATTCACCCAGAGCGCCCTCTGGTGGGTTGTGGAGCTCATTGCACCATGGGGGAGGGGAAGGCAATGACCCTTCATGGAGAGCGCCCTTTGGTGACAAGCGGAGCACACTGCACCACGGGGGGGGGGTGAAAGGTAGTGAGAATTCACCCAGAGCGCTTCTGGTGGTAAGCGGAGGTCACTGCACCATGGATTGGTCTAGGGCTGTGAGCATTCACCCAGAGCGCCCTCTGCTGAGTAGTGGAACTCACTACTACACGAGGGGGCGGGGAGGTGGTGAGTATTCACCCAGAGCACCATCTGGTGGGTCGTGGAGCTCATTGCACCACCAGGGAAGGGTGAAGGCATTGACCCTTCACGTCGAGCGCCCTCTGGTGGCAAGCCGAGCTCACTGCACCACGGAGTGGTGAAAGGTGGTGAGCATTCACCCAGAGCGCCCTCTGGTGGGAAGCGGAGCTCACTGCACTACGGAGGGGAGGAGGGGGTGAGCATTCACCCAGAGCGCCCTCTGATGGGAAGCAGAGCACACTGTACCTCGGATTTGTGTAGGGCAGTGATGATTCATCCTGAGCGCCCTCTGGTGGCAAGCAGAGCTCATTGCACTACGGAGGGGAGGAGGGTGGTGATCATTCACCCAGAGCGCCTTCTGGTGGTAAGCGGAGGTCACTGCACCATGGATTGGTCTAGGGCTGTGAGCATTCACCAGAGCGCCCTCTGCTGGGTAGTGGAGCTCATTGCACCATGGGGGGGGCAGTGACCCTTCACGCAGAGCGCCCTCTGGTGGCAAGCGGAGCTCACAGGTCCATGGAGGGGTGAAAGGCAGTCATTCACCCAGAACACCCTCCTTGGAAGCGGAGCTCATTGCACCATGGAGGGGAGGAGGGCGGGGAGGATTCACCCAGAGTGCCCTCTGGTGGCAAGTGGAGCTCACTGCACAACGGGAAGGCAGGGAAGGTGGTGAGCATTCACCCAGAGCGCCCTCTGCTCGGAAGTGGCGCTCACTGCACCACAGAGGGGTGTAGGGCGATGAGTATTCACCCAGAGAGGCCTCGGGTGGCAAGCGGAGATCACTACACCACGGAGGGTGGCAGGGTGTCGAGCATTCACCCCGAGCATCCTCTGGGGACAAGCAGAGCTCACTGAATCATGGAGGAGAGTAGGGTGGTGAACGTTCACTCAGAGCGCGCTGTCGTGGCAAGCGGAGCTCATTGCACCATGGAGGTAAGGAGGGTGGTGAGCATTCAGCAGAGCGCCCTCTGGTGGGAAGCGGAGCTCACAGCTCTACGGAGGGGTCGAAGGTGGTGAGCATTCACGCGGAGCTCCCTCTGGTGGGAAGCCCAGTTCACTGCACCACGGAAGAGAGGAGGTTTGTGAGCATTCACCAGAGTACCCTCTGGTGGGTAGAGGAGCTCACTGGAACACGGGGGGAGGGTGGGGAGGCAGTGTGCATTCACCCAGAGTGTGCTGTCATGGCAAGCGGAGTTCACTGCATCATAGAGGGGAGGAGGGTGGTGAGCATTAACCCAATCCGCCCTCTGTTGGGAAGCAGAGTTCATTGCACCACAGGGTATGGGGGAAGGCGATGAGCATTCGCTCAGAGCGCCCTCTTGTGGAAATTTGAGCTCACTGCACCACGGAGGGTAGGAGGTGGGTAAGCATTCGCCCAGAGCACCCTCTGGTGGGAAGTGGAGCTCACTACACTAGGGAGGGGAGGAGGGTGGTGAGCAGGGGTGTAGTGTGCCCTCTGGTGGAAAGCAGAGCTCACTACACCACAGAGGGTAGGAGGTGGGTAAGCATTCGCCCAGAGCACCCTCTGGTGGGAAGTGGAGCTCACTACACCACAGAGGGGTGGAGGGTGGTGAGCAGGGGTCCAGCGCACCCTCTGGTGGGAAGTGGAGCTCACTACACTAGGGAGGGGAGGGTGGTGGTGAGCAGGGGTGTAGTGTGCCCTCTGGTGGAAAGCAGAGCTCACTACACTAGGGAGGGGAGGAGGGTGGTGAGCAGGGGTGTAGTGTGCCCTCTGGTGGAAAGCAGAGCTCACTACACTAGGGAGGGGAGGAGGGTGGTGAGCAGGGGTGTAGTGTGCCCTCTGGTGGAAAGCAGAGCTCACTACACTAGGGAGGGGAGGAGGGTGGTGAGCAGGGGTGTAGTGTGCCCTCTGGTGGAAAGCAGAGCTCACTACACCACAGAGGGTGGAAGGTGGTGAGCAGGGGTCCAGCGCGCCCTCTGGTGGGAAGCGGAGGTCATTACACCACGGAAGGGAGGAGGGTGGTGAGCAGGGGTGTAGTGTGCCCTCTGGTGGGAAGTGGAGCTCACTACACTAGGGAGAGGAGGAGGGTGGTGAGCAGGGGTCCAGCGCGCCCTCTGGTGGGAAGACGAGCTCACTACACCACGGAGGGGAGGAGGGTGGTGAGCAGGGGTGTAGCGTGCCCTCTGGTGGGAAGCCGAGCTCACTACACTAGGGAGGGTAGGAGGGTGGTGAGCAGGGGTCCAGCTCACCCTCTGGTGGGAAGACGAGCTCACTACACCACAGAGGGGAGGAGGGTGGTGAGCAGGGGTCCAGCGCGCCCTCTGGTGGGAAGCAGAGCTCACTACACAACGGAGGGGAGGAGGGTGGTGAGCAGGGGTCCAGCGCGCCCTCTGGTGGGAAGCGGAGCTCACTACACAACGGAGGGGAGGAGGGTGGTGAGCAGGGGTCCAGCGCGCCCTCTGGTGGGAAGCAGAGCTCACTACACAACGGAGGGGAGGAGGGTGGTGAGCAGGGGTCCAGCGCGCCCTCTGGTGGGAAGCGGAGCTCACTACACAACGGAGGGGAGGAGGGTGGTGAGCAGGGGTCCAGCGCGCCCTCTGGTGGGAAGCAGAGCTCACTACACAACGGAGGGGAGGAGGGTGGTGAGCAGGGGTCCAGTGCGCCCTCTAGTGGGAAGTGGACCTCACTATACTAGGGAGGGTAGGAGGGTGATGAGCAGGGGTCCAGCGCGCCCTCTGGTGGGAAGTGGACCTCACTATACTAGGGAGGGTAGGAGGGTGATGAGCAGGGGTCCAGCGCGCCCACTGGTGGGAAGCGGAGCTCACTACACAACGGAGGGGAGGAGGGTGGTGAGCAGGGGTCCAGCGCACCCTGTGGTGGGAAGTGGACCTCACTATACTAGGGAGGGTAGGAGGGTGGTGAGCAGGGGTCCAGCGCGCCCTCTGGTGGGAAGCGGAGCTCACTACACAACGGAGGGGAGGAGGGTGGTGAGCAGGGGTCCAGCGCACCCTCTGGTGGGAAGTGGACCTCACTATACTAGGGAGGGTAGGAGGGTGGTGAGCAGGGGTCCAGCGCACCCTCTGGTGGGAAGTGGACCTCACTATACTAGGGAGGGTAGGAGGGTGATGAGCAGGGGTCCAGCGCGCCCACTGGTGGGAAGTGGAGCTCACTACACCACGGAGGGGTGGAGGGTGATGAGCAGGGGTCCAGCGCGCCCTCTGGTGGGAAGATGAGCTCACTACACTAGGGAGGGTAGGAGGGTGGTGAGCAGGGGTCCAGCGCGCCCTCTGGTGGGAAGATGAGCTCACTGCACCTTGGAGGGCGTCCTCTGCTGTTCACGTGGGAAATGTCAGTGTGGCATGTGAACACCATGTGTGGAACAGTGTGGTGGTCACACATCCATAGTTTTCCTTACATTAATTCTGTGTGTGTGTGTGTGTGTGTGTGTGTGTGTGTGTGCGCGCGCACACTGTTCATAGAGTTTGAATATAGGGATTGGGTGCTGTTCCTCAGCTTGTTCACTTAAAATGGTGCTGCAGTACTTGAGCCTCAGCCCCTCTTCTGGCTTCATATTGTCTAAATGTGTGTATCTATGGGTGTGTGCTTTGTCTCTCTGTGTTTTCCAACATGCATATCGTTCTTTAAGCTCTTCTAACTCTGTTGGATTGAGGGAAGGAAGAAGACAGGAAGAGAGGGAGAGTGCAAACTCGTCTTCTCTCCCTTTTTCACTCGTGTTTGCAGTTTATGAGGGAGCATGAAATAAAATAATAAACAAATACACTAATCTTGGATGGAAGCTGTGAGACAGCGCTTGTTGTCTCTGAACACGTGGCTGCTGTGTCTCCCTGTTTTAAATTTTTGAAGGAAACATTGTTTGAGGCAGAAGATGGAATGTTTTCATTTAAATTCATCTTTTACCAACTGGATTCTGTAAAGGTTTATTTTCCCAGTCCTAACTGAAAACTGGAAATATCATCAATTCAGCCTGTTTTTTCTTGACTTGCTTTGCTCTCTTGTCTACTTTCCTCCGTGTTCTCCACTCACCCCCCCACACCCCACCCTAACATACTGATAATCCGGGATGCACGAGAGAGGCCATGCAAGGCCCTAAGTGACTGTCCCTAGTAAGTGTCTGTGGAAGGTCTGGGCCTGCCTGTCCCATTGCCTCTCCAGTTCCAGTGTCAGCAAAGTGTTCCCAAACGCTCGTGGGCTGCCGCACAGTCAGGGGTTGATCTCAGGTCTTCTGCTAGGCAGGCAGGTTGGCAGGCAGGCAGTGAAGTGGGAACCTCCTCGGGGGAAGAACCGGGCTGGGAGGGGAGGCCGTGGACAGGGCTCGTCTTCCTCTGCCAGTACTGAGCCTCCAGGCCGTCTGGAGGGGCTGTGGGGTTTCAGACACTGGACAAACATTTCTCCCCACCAGGTGCTCACAACCTGGGTCTCCTTGCTTCCCTGGGTAGAAGTAAGCAGCGGCACTCGGCCTCAGGATCTGGAGCCCTCCAGGGACCCTCCACGCCCACCCCTGGGCAAGCAACCTATTCCTCCCCACCACCCCAGAACGGACAGCGGATCCCCCCATGCCCAACCCAGAGCAGGGACTCCAAGCCCTGTCCATGGCCACCAAAGCAGACCACCCCCGGAAACTGTCCTGGTTCACAGGCTGCTGCTCTGTTCTCCCCGCCAATCCAGGTGGGAAGGGGAAGAGGCAGAGCTGAGTGGAGAGCAGCCAGACGCAGTGGGAAGCACAGCCAGAGAAAAAGGCGGGCTGGAGCCGGAGCGGGGCTGAGGCTTGAGAAGGGCAGGGCTTGTGGGGGGCTGAGCGCCAGGGGATGGGGCCAGGAAGAGGAAGGGAGGTGCGTGGTCTAGGGCGGGGCTTGGAGGGAGAGCTCCAGGGTAGTGGTGCCAGGGCACGGAAGTCATGGTCTGGGGGCGGGGCTTGCAGGGTCAGAGCCCCAGAGCGGTGGGGCAGAGCGAGGACGTGAGGGGTCGGGGGCGGGGCGAGGACGCTGAACTGGTTTGGGGCGGTTCTGCCTGGGACCAGTCGGCCTGTGAGAGGCTCCAGTGCGGCCACCTCGCCTTCCCCAGAGAGAGTGGCGTTTGCTCTGGGGCCTACAGAGCTGGGCGGGGCACTCTCAGCCTGAGGCTGTTGTCTGTTCACCCGTCCTGTAAGGTGCCGGCAGCGTTTCTTTGTGGGGAAGCGGCTGAAGGAGGTTGTCTCTACCCGGACGCAGCCTGTGTGTGTGAGGAAGGCCATGTTAGGCCTAAGCCAGGCCTCCGGAGCCAGCTCCCAGTCAGAGGTGCGCTTTTTAGCCCAGGCAGGCCTGGGGCCTGGGTGTGTGGTGGCTGTGAAAGTGTGTGAAGTGGGGACTGCTGCTTCATTTTTCCTCTTCCTGAAGGGGCTTTGGCCAAGTTAGGCCTAAGCCAGGCCTCCGGAGCCAGCTCCCAGTCCGCGGTGAGCTTTCAGTGTAGGCCGGGGCTTGGTCAAGAGTGGATAGGAGCGGCAGCCCACCCGCTGCTGCCTCCTCTTTTATTTTCCTCCCTCTAGGCCCGGGGATGGTGCCGCCATGGGAGGGAGTGGTCAGTGCAGATGGGGCCTAGGCTGCTGCCCCTCCACCTTGAGGATGTGAGGGGTCGGGGGTGGGGCTTGCGGGGGTCAGAGCCTGAGAGGGGTGGGGCGGTTCTGCCTGTGAGAGGCTCCAGTGCGTCCGCCTTCCTCTAAGAGAGCGGCATTTGTTCGGGGGCCTACAGAGCTGTCCTGAGGCCGGGCGTCTGTTGCCTGTTAGCCCGTCCTGGAAGGTGCTGGCAGCATTTCTTCATGGGGAAGCGCCTGAAGGAGGCTGTCTCTACCCAGACGCCGCGTGTGTGTGAGGAAGGCCATGTTAGGCCTAAGCCAGGCCTCCGGAGCCAGCAGCCAGTCAGAGGTGCGTTTTTTAGCCTAGGCAGGCCTGGGGCCTAGGTGTGTGGTGGCTGTGAAAGTGTGTGGAGAAGTGGGGCGGGCAGCTCGTTTTTCCTCTTCTTGAAGGGTCTTCGGCCATGTTAGGCCTAAGCCAGGCCTCCGGAGCCAACTCCCAGTCAGCAGTGAGCTTTCAGTGTAGGCTGGGGCCTGGTTGAGAGTGGATAGGTGCGGCAGCCCGCCCACCGCTGCCTCCTCTTTTATTTTCCTCTGTCCAGGCCCGAGGACGGTGCCACCACGGGAGGGACTGGTCAGTGCAGATGGGGCCTGGGCTGCTGCCCCTCCTCCTCAAGGACGTGAAGGGTCGGGGGCGGGGCTTGCGGGGTCAGAGCCTGAGGGGGTGGGGCGGAGTGAGGACGTGAGGGGTCAGGGGTCAGGGGCGGGGCGAGGACGCTGAACTGGTTTGGGGCGGTTCTGTCTGGGACCAGTCGGCCCATGAGAGGCTCCAGTGTGGCCACCTTCCCCAGAGAGAGTGGCGTTTGTTCTGGGGCCTACAGAGCTGGGCGGGGCACTCTCAGCCTGAGGCTGTTGTCTGTTCACCCGTCCTGTAAGGTGCCGGCAGCGTTTCTTTGTGGGGAAGCGGCTGAAGGAGGTTGTCTCTACCCGGACGCAGCCTGTGTGTGTGAGGAAGGCCATGTTAGGCCTAAGCCAGGCCTCTGGAGCCAGCTCCCAGTCAGAGGTGCGCTTTTTAGCCCAGGCAGGCCTGGGGCCTGGGTGTGTGGTGGCTGTGAAAGTGTGTGAAGTGGGGACTGCTGCTTCATTTTTCCTCTTCCTGAAGGGGCTTTGGCCAAGTTAGGCCTAGGCCAGGCCTCCGGAGCCAGCTCCCAGTCCGCGGTGAGCTTTCAGTGTAGGCCGGGGCCTGGTCAAGAGTGGACAGGAGCGGCAACCCGCCCGCTGCTGCCTCCTCTTTTGTTTTATTTTCCTCCCTCCAGGCCCGGGACGGTGCCACCATGGGAGGGAGTGGTCAGTGCAGATGGGGCCTAGGCTGCTGTCCCTCCACCTTGAGGACGTGAGGTGTCAGGGGCAGGGCTTGCATGGTCAGAGCCTGAGAAGGGTGGGTGGAGCGAGGACGCTGAACTGGTTTGGGGCGGTTCTGCCTGTGAGAGGCTCCAGTGCGTCCGCCTTCCTCTGAGAGAGCGGCATTTGTTCGGCGGCCTACAGAGCTGTCCTGAGGCCGGGCGTCTGTTGCCTGTTAGCTCGTCCTGTAAGGTGCTGGCAGCGTTTCTTCACGGGGAAGTGCCTGAAGGAGGCTGTCTCTACCCAGACGCCACGTGTGTGTGAGGAAGGCCATGTTAGTCCTAAGCCAGGCCTCCTGAGCCAGCTCCCAGTCAGAGGTGCGCTTTTTAGCCTAGGCAGGCCTGGGGCCTGGGTGTGTGGTGGCTGTGAAGTTGTGTGAGGTGGGGCCTGCTGCTTTGTTTTTCCTCTTCCTGAAGGGGCTTCAGCCATGTTAGGCCTAAGCCAGGCCTCCGGAGCCAGCTCCCAGTCAGCGGTGAGCTTTCAGTGTAGGCAGGCCCAGGGCCTGGTCAAGAGTGGAGAGGCTTGGCTGGCCGCCTGCCGCCACCTCCTCTTTTATTTTGTTTTACTTTTTTCATTCCAGGTCTGAGGACGGCGCTGCCATGGCAGGAAGTGGTCAGTGCAGACTGGACCTGGGATGCTGCCCCTCCACCGCCTGACTTCTGGGCTCTGTCTGCTCTGGTAATGCTCCCCCACCCCCACTTCCTGCCTCTGTCTGCTCTGGTAATCCTCCCCCACCCCCACTTCCTGCCTCTGTCTGCCCATGTAATGCTCCCCCACTTCCGGTCTCTGTCTGCTCCCATAATGCTCCCTCACCCCCACTTCCGGTCTCTGCCCCCTGTAATGCTCCCCACCCCCACTTCCTGTCTGTCTGCTCCCATAATGCTTCTCCACACCCACTTCCGGTCTCTGCCCCCCCTAATGTTCCCTCACCCCACTTCTGCTCTCTGTCCACTCCCATAATGCTCTCTCACCTCCACTTCTGGTCTCTGCTCCCATAATGCTCCCCCACCCTCACTTCCAGTCTCTGTCCTCTCCCATAATGCTCCCCCACCCTCACTTCTGGTCTGTGTCTGCTCCCATAATGCTCCCTCACCCCCACTTCCGGTCTCTGCCTCCTGTAATGCTCCCCACCCCCACTTCCGGTCTGTCTGCTCCCATAATGCTTCCCCACACCCACTTCCGGTTTCTGCCCCCCCTAATGTTCCCTCACCCCACTTCCGCTCTCTGTCCACTCCCATAATGCTCCCCCACCCCCACTTCCGGTCTCTGTCTGCTCCCATAATGCTCCCCCACCCCCACTTCCGGTCTCTGTCCGCTCCCATAATGCTCCCCCACCCCCACTTCCGGTCTCTGTCCGCTCCCATAATGCTCCCCCACCCTCACTTCCGGTCTCTGTCTGCTCCCATAATGCTTCCCCCACCCCCACTTCTGGTCTCTGTCCGCTCCCATAATGCTCCCCCTCCCTCACTTCCGCTCTGTGTCCACTCGTGAAATGCTCTCCCCCTCACTTCTGGCCTCTGTCCACCTGGTAAAGGTCCCCGGCTCCTGTCCCTCCCCATCTTCTGTCCCCCCTCGTCTCCTGTCCCCCCTTGTCTCTTGTCCCCTCCCCATCTCTTGTCCCCTCCCCATCTCCTGTCCCTCCCCATCTCCTGTCCCCTCCTGTTCCCCCCTGCCCCTCTCAGAGCCTGAGGACTGATGGTTGGGAACATCACTCATTCTCCAGTGTGGACGTTGTTGGGGACATCATTCATTTATCCTCCAGTATGGAGGGCTCCTTCACATTTTATTGGGCATATCAGGATTTTGTCTATATTTTGGAGCATGCCTCCCCAGCCAGACAAGCACCTTGATGCTGAGCCATGTCCCCTGTTGGTCTCAGGAAGCCATCATTGCCTCAAGCCTGGCCTGGGATCTGTCTCATGAGGAACTTGGTGGGGTAGTAAAAGGTGGGAGCAGAAAGTGTGGTCTACATGGCTTTTTCTTTTTTTCCTTCTGTCAGCTCTACCCTAGATCCTGCTCAGCAGAAGAGAGGCCTCAGGATGCTGAGCCTCTGTTCTTCAGAGACTCCTTTCACTTTAGGTGCTGTGATGAGATAAGATGAAGAATCCAGAACTTTTGAATCAAACATAAGTGTAGGATCTGGGTGTACACTGAAATGTAGGATGTAGGATCTTGCTCCCAGCCCACATCTTGCATAGGGCATGGGGGTTAGGGTGTGAGGGGATTTGTGGAAAGCATTGTTTTTTTTTTTGCCAGGTCTTGGTGGTCTGTAATCCTAGCTGCTAAAGAGTCCAA
Source organism: Megascapheus bottae (assembly GCF_031878675.1). NCBI lineage: Eukaryota > Metazoa > Chordata > Mammalia > Rodentia > Geomyidae > Megascapheus > Megascapheus bottae. The sequence continues at coordinate 9,018 of NC_143532.1, read as the reverse complement.
GATCTGAGGTTTGCAGTTCACCCCTAGCCCTGGAAGGAAAGTTCTTGAGGGTCTTTGTCTCCAATAATGGGTAAAAAACTCTAAAGTGGAGCTCAAGTAGTAGGACGCTAGCCTTGAAAAAACATGTCAGGAAGAACACCTAGGTCCTAAGTTCAAGCCCCAGGACCAGCACAGAATGATTTTTGTTTTTATTGTATAGGTCCAATACACATTTTATTAGACACACAAAGATATTTTAATTTCTGTTTGGTGAATTCCTGGGATATTGTGTTCCAGGGTCTCTCACAAGCTGGGCAAGCACCTCAGCCTTTGATTTTCACAATTTCCAGCCTTTGCTGTATGTTGTGTTCCCTTGACTATAGACACTTTGAGAAGAAAATGCACAGAGTCAGGGTAAAATGTGGAGAGACTGGAAGCTTGGGATTGTGAATACAGGTTTAGTAGGTATGGCCCAACGTAGAATGGCCTGGATGGACTTCATTTGAACTTGTTCCGGTGAACTCATGCCTTGCCCAGGCCTCTGGCCTGTCTCCAAGTGTCATCATGTTTTCATCTATACTTTGATCCTCTTGGGGCCTGGAGAAGGGGGTGAGGGCATGTGTGAGGAAGGGTAGTGTCTCCCTCCCTGCTTGGTGAGTTGGTGCTTGTCAGGACAACTTTGATGACCCTAGGCCCCTACTTAGGTCTCTGAATCGTCATCATGATTTCACTTCTGCTTTTGGTCATGTCCTTCTCAGTGCCTGTGGGTTGGGGCTGAGGGAATGCAGGAAGTTTCATTTTTAACTATATAGGTCATATACACATTTTGTTCAACATATCAATGCATTTAAATTTCTTTTGGTGAATTTAAATTTTATTCTGTTTCATGGCCTCCTACCACCTAGGCAAGCACCTCAACACTGAGCCTCACCCCTTTCTGTCTAGTAACTCAATCAGTTCCTTTAGACTGGTGTTATATGTCAGTTTTGTAGTAGGAGTTTCTGTGTGACTGTTTCCATTTTGTCTTCCTCTGTCAGTATACAGGATCCCACTGATCTGTGGAGCAGTTCTAGCATCTTCACCGTTCGTTGTGTGTTGATTTCTTCTGACCGTAAGTACTTTGGGGGCAAAACTTGCTGAGTATCAGGAAAAAATGTGTAGTCCAGACACTGGGAATTGTGTGTCAAGAATTTGATTTTGTGGTCTAATGTTGAAGTGGCCTGACTGACACATCCTACACCTAACCTGCTTTCATAGACTCATGCAAAATTTAGGTCTCCAACCTCGTGTCTTAAGTCTGTACTAGGTTTTTTATCCATGCTTCCAGTCATATTCATACCAAAGCCTGGTGAATGGAATGAAGACACGTGTGAGGAAGGGCAGTCTATACTTCCCTGCTTGTTAAGTTGGTACCTGTCAGAACACCTTTTGCCACAGCAGGCTTATCCTAAGTCTGTATCCTCAGCTCTGAGTCTTCACTGAGCTTTTAGCAATGTCCTGAATAGGGCATGGGGGTTAGAGAGAGAGGGCATGTGTGTTTATGTTGTCATTATATACACCTTAAATACACTTTTATTAGGCATTCCAAGGTATTTCAATTTGCATGGGTGAATTCCAGTGGTATTATGTTCAGAGCTCTCCATAGGCTAGGTCAGCAGCTCCACACGATGCCCTCCATTTTATGCCTCAGAAGTGGGGTTTTGTCAAGTTTCTAATAATAATCTTTGGAGAGAAGCAGAAGGCATATCGTAGTACTTTTCCTTCTCTGTCAGACCTTCCAGGTCTTATGTATCCTTAACCAGGCTCCTGGATGCCTAGCCCTTGTGGTGCATTGCCTTCCTCTGCCTGTGTGCACTCTGAGGAGAAAATGTTCCCAGTGTCAGAAGACCAACTGGAGAGGGGCCAGGAGCCTGGCCTAATGGTAGAGTGCTTGCCTAGTATACACAAAGGTCTGGGTTCAATTCTTTGGTACCACACTCAGGAAAAAGTTAGTCTTTGGTACCACAGACAGAAAAAGCCAGAAGTGGTGCTGTGGCTCAAGTGGTAGAGCACTTGCCTTGACAAAGCCCAAGGACAGTGCTTGGGCTCTGAGTTTAAGCCTGAGGACTGGCCCCCAAAAAAGGAAGTGGAGGAAAAGAGAAAGAAGAAAGGAAGAAAGAAGGAAGAGGGAAGAAAAGAAAGGTAAAAGGAAGGAAGAAGGAAGAAGAAAAAAGAATGGATGAAAGAAGGAAGAGGAAGCAGAGGAGGGAGGAGTAGGAGCAGGAAGAAGGAGGGTGGAGGAAGAAGAGGAAGAAGTAGAAAGGAAGAGGAGTAGAAGGAGCAAGAGGAAGAGAGGAGGAGGAGGAGGAGGAGGAGAAGGAGAAGAGTAGGAAGAGAAGAGGAGGAGGAGGAGGCTACGGCGGCAGAGATGATGACAATGATAGTGACAACGATGACCACATTGGAGCGTCTTCAAGTTTTCAATGGTGAGCGTAGAATCTGGGTAGACAGCCCAGTACCTGCTTTGGTGGACTGAGGTCCAACTTAGGCCTCCAGTGTCTTTGCTTTTGGTACATAGAGAAAAGGGGGTGAAAGCATTTATGAGGAAGGGAGGCCTACCCTTTCCTGCTTGGTAAATTGTGAACTGTCAGACTGTAGTCCCCAACCCAGCTCTCTGTCCTCAAATCCATACGTTCACTGTTGCCTAACACATTTATCAACTCTTGACCTACTCTGTTCATACACCTGCCACGTGTACATGTGTGAGGATGAGGGTGTGGGATAGAGTGCTATGTTTCTCTGTAATATTGGACAAAAGAAGACCACCTACCTCCAAGGATGCAGGACAGTGCGCTGTCAGTTACGTTGGGGTTGGGATGTAGGTAAAAGAGTTAAGGTTGTTGTCTGGGTTGGTGGTAGGGGTTAGAGTTGTTAAGGTTACTATCGTTAGGGTTGGTATGGTTTGTTAGGTTGCAGAATAGACTTGTTGATGTTCATGGTACAGAATAGATTTGTTGATGTTCATGGTGTGGTCTGGATTTGTTTAGGGGATCTATAACCTTAACATGTATCATAAGCCACCCACCAATCCTAGGCCTTATCCTAAAGTATTTACTAACTCCAATCAGTAGCATAAGTGTGTTCCTAACACATTTCAGCAACCCCAAGCCACCCCTCAAAGCTAGGGGAGGAGCAGTAGGCTTAAGGAATAGTGTTTTTAGTGTCAGTGGTAATGTTACATGGTTAGGGTTGTTAGGGCTACCGTGTTTAGGGTTGGTATGATTGAGGTTAGGGTTCAGGTGTAGGGTTGTTGATGTGAAGGGTAGAGTTAAGGTTGGGTGCTATTGAGGTTACTCAGCATGGGAGTTAGAGTGAATTTTGTAGTCATGGTTCAGAAACAGATTCGAGTAAGTAGTGGGTTTTCTGTTATCCTTACATAGCAGGTTAGTAAGTCAGGGTTAGTGTTAAGTGTTACAGAACGATAGGGAATTATGTTTATTGAATGGGTTAATGTTATGGATCTGATAGTTGTTGTGGAAAAGATTAGCATTTGGATTGTGGAACAGGTCAGGTTTAGGGTTGTGGCAGAGTGTAGGGAATGTGGTAGACAAAATGTGAGGTTGGGGATGTAGTGGAGGAAAATGCTCTCATAAGGGTTCAGGAAAGGTTGAAGGTCAGGGAGCGTGTGAGGAAGAACTTTATGGGATGGGTTAAGATTTTGCATATGTTATGCAGCAGTCTTTAAAGTGCATTAGGGAACAGGTGAGGAGCAGAGAACTTGTTAGGAAAGGGGTTATGTAGGTTCTGGGAGTGGGTTAGGATTGGACAAAGTGTGAGTTATGCAGTGACATACGGATTGGGGCTAGAAGATGGTCTAGGGTGAGGCATAAGATTGGTGGTGCATTAGGTAATTTGTTAGGGTATGAGTTTGGGTTAGGGCACATGTTAGGATGTGAGTATGGCAGAGTTAGGGTGTCTATTGGGGTACATGTTAGGGAGCATGTTAAGATAATGTTTGGTGTAAGGTTCCTGTTAGGGTTAGGGTTTAGAGTACGAGTTAGGGTAAGCGTTGGGGTAGGTTTTGGGTACATGCTAGGGTGTATGTAAGGGCACCTATGCGATTAAGAGTGTGTGTTCGGGTACTTGATTCTGTATTTCATGTTTAGGGTATATGTTACAGTTATGGTATATGTCAGGGAATGTTAGGATTAAGGTTCCTGTTAGGGATAGGACACATGTTAGAGTATATATTAGTGTACACTTGGGGTACATGTTAGGGTGGCTGTAAGGGTGTTTTTGAGTACTGCTAGGGTACTTGTACTTGTTAGGCAGGGTGGTACATGTTAATGTATAAAGTACATTTAAAGTACATTTTAATGTTAGGGTACATTGTGAGGTACGTGATAAGGTATGGGTTAGGGTACATGTCAAGGTGTGAGTATAAGCAAGAGTCAAGATGCACGATGGAGTGTATGTTAGGGAACATGTTAGGATACATATTAGGGTTAGGGCAAGTTCTAGGATATGTGTTACATTATGCCTTTGGGGTACATGTTAGGTGCATATATAGTTTAGAATATGAGTAGTTAAGGTACCCATTAGGATAGGTATTAAGTTTAAGGTACATGTCAAGGATATATGTTAGTGTATTGGTTACATTTAGTACGTGTTTTTATGGTATTGGTTAGTGTTGTGGTTTTGGTTAATATTAGGGCATGCTTGGGTATGTGTTGGGTTGCATTTGGGTACATGTAGGGTGCAGGTAAGGGTACCTAGTTGTAGAATTCATGCTAAAAATCTAGGATGTGGTTAAGGTATGCATTCGGTTCAGGACATATGTTAGTATATTGGTTACATTTAGTATGTGTTGTTATGGTATTGGTTAGTGTTATGGTTTTGGTTAATATTATTCATGCTTGGGTATGTGTTGGGTTACATTTGGGTACATGTAGGGTGCAGGTAAGGGTACCTAGTCTTAGAGTTCATGCTAAAAAACTATGTAGGATGTGGTTAAGGTATGCATTAGGTTTAAGACATATGTTAGAATATTGGTTGGGGTTCGTGTTAGAGCATGTGTTAGAGTACATCGGGGGTACCTGTTAGGTTGCATTTAATGGTACCTGTATGTGTTAGGTTACTTATTACTGTATGTGTTACTGGTTAGGGTACATATTGGATACATGTTGAGGTCAGGGTATGTGTAAGGATATTAGGGGTTGGATTAGGGTTAGGATATCAGGGTTTGTGTTAAGGCATGAGTTAGGGTATATGTAAGGGTAATTATGGCTTACACTACATTAGGGTCCTCATGACCATATCTGTCAGTGTTTATAGAGTATGGGTTAGGATATGTGTTAGAATATGTGTCAGGGTATGTGATGGGGTCCATGTTAGGGTATGTGTTAGAGTTAGGGTCATTGATAAGGGATCATTGAAGGTTATGGTCTTTGTTAGGGTTAGGGCACATGTTAGGCTATGTGTTATAGTACATTGGGATACCTGTTAGGGTTCATGTAAGGGAACTTGTGTGAATAGAGTACTCATAAGGCTATGTTAGAGTGTGTGTTACTGCATGTTAGGATTAAGGAACAGGTTAGGGTATGCTGGAAGTACATGTTAGGATGTATGTATGGGTACTTGTGTTTATCGGGGTACATGTTAGGGTACTTGTTAGAATACCTGTTTGTGGTTAGGGTTCATGTTAGAGTGTATTTGTGTCAGGTTATATTTAAGGTCAGAATGTGTTAGGGTACGTTCAGGGGGCCATGTAAGGGTTACCTGTGTGGTTTATAGTTAGTATGTGTTAGGTACTCATTATTATATGTGTTAGCGTCTAGAGCATCTTCAGTGTGTGATAATGAAAATACTACTGGGAAACCTGCTGCGGTTAAAATACATATTAAAGGTAGAATGCCTATTAGGGAATACTTAGGTTAGTTTGGAATACATATTACAGTGCACATAAGAGTAGGTGTATGGATTTGAGTTTGTGTTAGGGTACTTATTAGCATATGAGTTAGTGTTTTGAGTACATGTTAGGAAACCTTAGGGCACAGTTGAGACACATGTTAGGGTACCTGGAATGGTACCTACAGGACTTGCAGTACATGTTAGGGCAGTACTTGTTAAGGCACATGTTAAGTTTTACAGTATGTGTTTAGGGTACATATTTGGGCATGTGTTAGGGTGATAGTTGTGGTTTGGTTTAGGCAACATGTTAGGATGTGCATCGGTAGAAGATTAGGGTACTTGTTAGGGTGTATGTTGTTATAGTCTACCTTCCTGTATGGTTTAGAGGATGTGTTAGGGTAGTTGTTACTGTATGTGTTGGTGATAAGGATACATGTATACATGGTAGGGTATGTATTAGGGTTAGAGTATGTGTTAGAGTACATTGGGGGTTACATGTTAGCATGTATGTAAGGGATACTTGTACAGTTTATAGTACCTGTTAGAGTATCTCTTTAGGCTTATGACAGGTTACAGGTAGGGCATGTTTGAAGTACAGGTTAGTGTTCATGACTCCAAACCAGTATGGTCTTCAGGAGTTGGGGTTGATT